>NC_041384.1:124560525-124641345 GCF_002162155.2 Triticum dicoccoides | reverse complement strand
CACCGTCTTCAAGAAAGGCAACATCTCGCATCTGCCACTGTTCTTCTCTTCGAACGAAGGGAAGGTAAGTGGATCCGTGATGTTGGTATATTTTCATTCAGAGAAAAAAAGAACTTTTGCAAAGAAGTAACCGATCCTCACTCTCTTTTTTGTTTCATTGTCATTGCGATTGTGTTTTCCTTTCAGTGGTCTCCTAGTATTCGTCAGTTTCATGATGGGCCAAGGAGAACCAGGCAAAGATATGCTGATATTGGAGTAGACGCGGGAGGGTGATCCCCACGAGACAGAGAGCTCTAAGAAGATGGAGGCAACCACCAAGGCGATACGCTCACGGCCACTACTGAGATGGTCAATGCCCCGTTTGAGATTACAACCCCTGTGGCACTGCAGGAGCAGTTTTCCCCCTTCGAGGATGTGTCCCCCCCCCCTAGCTGAGCTGCCCAAGGTGATTTCCTTCTTGCGGATCTCGATTGTGGTTTTTCATGTAAGTATGTGGTGATTTTTTTAGAAAAGGAAATATGTGGTGATTAATAATGCAAAATTTTATTAGCTTCGATGCCATGCTATACATAGTTGTTTAAATAACTTGTGTTTCTTATACTGAAAAGTAATTCAAAATTTGTTTCTGTTTCAATTAGAGCCCTGATGCAGACAAGGATTGTGTGGTTGTACATGTCACTCGCTATGAGGCGGACGACCTCAATATACGCACTGGGAAAACAGAGTTCTTAGGCTGTTGGATCTTGGAAGCCATTTGCGGTTATACCAATGAAGAGTTGTATTCCAGCCTCATTGTTGTCAGGCGTGTTGTCCAGGGTGTACTGAAGCACAAGAAGTTCAAAGCTACTCCTTTGTTTGTGAGGCATACTGTTCTTGTCAAGCTTACGCAGGAAGATGAAGTGGCATGCCTCCACAAACAAGTTTATCAGTGGCAAGGCCACAAGGTTGTCTTCATGAAGGTTCACAGGATTGAGCTGCTCCGGGACGTCCTCGATGATGCTCATGGCAAGGTCCGTCTTGTGTCCAGCCCAAATTAGATCGAGGCATGAAATAGTTGCCCCAGCTAGTGTTTAATAGTAGTTTGGATTGTGTCTAATTATCCGAACCTTGCCTATTATCGACCCCTCTAGGGCTAGTACTCTGTTTGAATCTGTCTATGAGAACTTCTGCTACTTTTGTGTGCCCGTGAATCATGTGAGAACCATCATAATTGTTGCCAAAACAGATGCGTCCTCACTAGTTTTTTCATGAATATGGCATGGTAAGACATAAGTTGTCACGGTTTATCATACGAGCAGTGTGTGTTTTGATGAAATAGAGCACTTGTTCGAGAACCATGCGCCGACGTATACATAAGTACTTGTAAACACTGTTGGTGCTACCCCACTGGTAAGCAGTTGTGCAAAACATGGCACATTGGCTCAGCTCGCTTCAACACTAGGCTATCGACCAGCTAACAATCAACAATCTGTTGTCTGACATATAAGCAACTATGTATGTTGTTACAGTGGTTCATGCAGTTAATTGAGGCCACAATGTAATAAATTCCAAACGTTCACACGCTAGTCCAGCGCTCGTGTGGAACACTCACATTAAACTCGTCTTCATAAAAAACTTGAAAAGCATAAGTTAAGCAATTTTATACATCTCAATGATTCATAGAACATAACAAACGTATACTAGTTCACAGTAAAAGACAAAGTTGTGAGAAGGTTTACAAATCAGGAAAAAACAAGCAAGGCTTCTCTAAGCAAAGGGCCTCCCGGCAGGCTTAAATTTCCTGGAGTTCACTCTGGTTTTTTCTTGTTGCCACCATCCAGGGTTAGGCTCTCTCATTCCAGAATAACCAATTATAATTGTGGTCTCAGCTAGAATGCTGAACTGAACCATGTAGTGTACTGACCAGCTGAAATGCTTGTGCATTCCACTAAATTTAAGCACCGCTATTTACAGAAATAAGTAGACCACAATGCCTCTTGTCCGCGCACCTGTCCAAAAAACCGTCATGCAGCCGTGCCAGCTAGTCCTCGGTCCATGGATGAACTGGTAGAAAGTGCATTCCGGACTAGGATGCAGTTCTTTTCGCTTGTCCCTACACTGCAATCAGGAAGGAAAACGTACGAATCATCTTCTTTTAGATTGTGTTGGTCATTCTACCTTAGTTACTACCAATGTAGGGATACCTTGAAGACGAGAGGTTAGACGATGGCAACAAGGGATAGCCATCTCATTTTGCGCAGTTGTACTAAGACTGAGGTGTGTGCTTTTGATTGCGTGAATAGAAATGATACGGAGACAGACATCCCGAAGCGATATGGAGACAGACATCCCGAAGCGATATGGAGACAGACAACCATGTTTGCACAAATACGAAATACGGTTATTTAAACAGTGACAGGTATTACTACTTTCCCCCGTTTCCTCTTAGAACCAAGTCCTAGATTCATGCTATAGCTTTCCCACTTCCTTCCCTGTTTGAACCAACACTTTGAGTCGACTGTATGAACTAGCTTTACTTCTAATAATAGTAGAAGTCTAGGTGACTTTGGAACAGCGGACGGAAGTAGAAAAGGATCCACACGAAGGGAGTTGGGGCCGTAGAGCAAGGCAGGTTTCGAAGGAATATATACCTGAGGGTCGTCGGCATGTGGCAAAGACGGCGTCGGGAGGCCGCATCTTGGCCACAATACCGCAGGAAGGAAGAAGGGGTCGGAGGCCCTCCCGAGGCGGCGCTCTCTCGGAGAGAACGGCACAGCCGCCGATCGGGACGCGAGGGCAGCCTTTGGTCTCCTCCCTCGCCGCTGACGACAGCGTGAACGATGCACCTACACCCCTGCCCCGGTCGAGGTTGTCCGGACGGATTTGTGACCAGCCGTGAGCTGAGAGAGAGTGTGGCCACCTATGTGTTGCTTAGATCTGGAGAGCATGAGAGAGTGAACGAGAGGAACCCTAGTAAAGCAAGCGCTAAAGCTCCTGCTTTTATATATAGTGGAGTGATTTTGTTGTACCAGCTTCAAAAAAATGTGCTCCTGCGTGTACCCGCGAGTGGGTTTGAGAGAACTAGTGCGTGCGTGCACCGCTTCTCTTCGTGAGAGTACAATATACTATGCCCAAAGAACGTTCGCCGCAAGAGTAATAGTATAAGTGTGTGACGTGTGAGCTAAAATAAAATGTGCGCGTCGTCTTTTGTTTTTTAGAAGTTCTGAGGGTAGGGTGTGAAGAGCACATATGTGCGTGACGTCTACCTGCAGATAGACGGTGGGTGCGACGTGCGAGTCTGCGAGAGGACTCGGGAGAGTCGTGACTCGTGAGGGTGCGTGTGCGTGAGAGAGAGGGGGGCACGTATCAATGCAATGAATGTGTCCGTAAATCATTATCCAACAAATGTTTGCCACATGCCTTTTCCTGACGAACGCCATAAGAACTGTTAGATCGGCATCCGACAGTGTCAGTTTTGCCATGTCATTTAACAGAACAGCCACTCCACCTACACACAAATCTTCCACGTGAGTGTTAGCAACTGATGTATGCTCCCTCCGTTCCGAAATGCAGTGCATATAGCTTTATTGAAAATTCGAACCTCGCAAACTTTTACCGAGTTTTCGTGTACCAAATTGCACATGTAGAATACCATGTATATATCATTGCATTCATCTTTGAGAGGTTACTATAAAGATGGGTGAGGAGTCTACAAAGAAAGACCATCGTACCACCCGCAGCAATTTCAAGCATCCTTTAGTGTCGAGGAATATCATAGGAACTCTATATGATATGATTTTTATAGGATTTTTTCCTTTAGAGCCAATTGGTTCATGGGAATAGATTCATATACTCCACATTTCAAAGGAAATAAACATGATATCATTTCTATAGCTTTAGAGCCACTTGGTTCATATGAATGGATTCCTATACTCCCTTAATTTCAAAGGAAAATAAACATTAGCGTATATTCAATAGAAAAGTTTCTATGATATGAACCAAATTACATCTCTTTTCTAATCCCTCCTCATAGGAATTGAGATACATGTCATCTCTAGATTCAATAGAGAAGTTCCTATGATGTGAACCAAATGACATCTCTTTTCCAATCCCTACTCATAGGAATTGAGATGCTCCATGTCATCTCTTTCCCTACAACTTCCATGTATACATCTTCTATTCCTAAATAGATAGTACAACCCACTAGTAGCTTTTTCCCAAAACATGCAACTATGGCACAAGAACTATATAGTGTGCCAATAACTTTGAAAGATGGTCGCTGGATGAAGCTAACCCGACAGTGCAGAGATAGGAAAATCCGAGCACTACTAGCCGTTGGATATCATCAACATTCCACCAGATCTGCCACATGTACAATTTAGAAGACTCCATGGTTGAACTTAAGCGTAATGCACAAACCTCAAAACACAAGCACTTCTCCTTTGTTCTAGAATCTTCTGTATCATAATTGATTATTTTTTTCTAAATGAATTGCCATTATTTGTTTTTCACTTTATGATTTACAATGCACAACCCCATGGATCTTAACATTTTTATAATACTAATTGATTTTGAATGAGATGAACTATAAGAACTAAACGAACATCTACATCATGCACATATGACTCAAAGCTTTACATGCTATAGTGTGTATTTATTCATAATTTGGTTTCGAAATCTCATGCGTTCAATACATGTGTACCTTACTAGTTTTGAGTAGAGTAGAAAATTTCACACGGCCCCAGGTATATCAAAATGCAGGGCCCATGCATCATTGCCTTTCGGTCGAACCTACGTCCATAATTTTTTGTACGTACTATATCTCCACTGGTCCCCGAACCCAAAATGATGCCTCGTTCCCGTAAAACCAAGCGGCCCACACATATTTAAGGCGTCGACTCGAACCCGTTTACTACGACATGGCCCCGCACGTCATAGTACTCCTACAAACCCTACCGCTGCACTCATCATCGGTTTTCTTCAATAGGATGAGGGAAAAGCCGATTTGTAGTGGAGGCGCTTTCAAAAAAAGGATCTGTAGTGGGGACCCCTACCCTAGGGTGCCCTAGGTAGCTGCCGCACGCATCATTGTTTTCTCTTTTCTTTATGCTCTTGCGCCCTAGAGTGAAATGATGGTTGCTTCGTCCGTCCAGCTTAATGCGGGAAAGGTGGGGCTTTGTGATTTGACCCCTCATCGCTCATTTTCTACTACTGCGGCTCTATGACCGGGGTGCCTCCAATTCCAACCACTGCTCTGAACTGTAATTTGGTGCATCGCACGTGGAACAAGACGGTGGGTGAGCCACATGTCGGCCAAAGGGGTCCTGTTAAGTGTGTCGCCATTTCGTGTGCGGACTAACCCTGCTTGAGTTGCTACGCCAACACGATGGGAGCAGCCTACTACTTGGTTTTGCTCCTTGGTGAATCCCGACTATATTGATCTAAAAAGATACGTGCTGAACTACCCTCTCCGTCTTAGTTTTTTTATTTTTAGGTGTATTGGTTTATAGGGCCTGCACGTAGTTCTAGGTCATCCATTTGACTAACTAAATATGAGTTACTATGTCACAAAAAGTATATCATTGGATTCTTAAGCGGATGTAGTTGTATTTAAAAGTCGTCTTTTCCTACGCGATAGGCGGGGCTGTTCCGCCTAGTTGGTTCGACAGAGACGCGAGAAGAAGAGGGAGTAGGCTGCTGCAAACGTAGGGTTGTGTGATTTGATAGCGAGTTACTGCTGGACAGGTGGGGCCCCGTGATTTGACTTGCCATTATCATTTTAATTGCGGCGCTACAACCGGCGTGAGTCTCCCGATTCCTGACCATCTCCATACATGTGCCTCTCCCAATGCTCCACCATGTGGTAGAGGCTGGCTCTTGCATGAGAGCCCACTTCTCCACTTTTTCCTTGCCTCTCTTTCCTCCACATATGCAAAAATGCCATGTAAAGCGCACTATTGTACTTACTTTTACTTGCTCCTACATGTGCTTAAGCTTGCCACATAGACATAAAGTCTGATGTGGCAAGTTAATCAAGAAGAGAGAGACTAGTTTGGTGACCCAAGGAAGAAATGGTGCTAAGCGCGTGTACCTAGGTGAAAAGACAATTTTGAGTCTATAGCTAATTAAATGAAGCAAACTTAGCAACACCATTTCATTGGAAGAGGTCACTCCTTGGCAAATGCAATAAATACTAGTACTCCCTGTGTCCCATAATATAAGAACATTTTTGGCACTACACTAGTGTCAAAAACATTCTTATATTATGGGACAGAGGGAGTACGAAGAAAGAGATAGAGAGGAGTAAAAAAATACACTTATAGCCAACCTTATAGCCAACCTTGTTGTAGTATGAGTGACTAAGTGATGACTATGTATGACATGCCAACATCAGATAGCCTAATGCACCGTGTTAAATCTCCAAGGGCACGACCGCGCGAGCAACGCGATGGCCGTGGTAGGCGCGACCATGATACGGGTTGCTGGCAGCCCTTGGATCTGAGATCAAACGGTCGCATGCTAAGTTGCTGAAAATTTGCATAATAACCCTCCAGGATAGGATATTCACCCATAGATCTAGAATCACGCCATGCAACCGTTCGATATCAGATCCAAGGGCTCTCGGAAGCCCGTATCATGGGAGAATGGAAAGCCACTACCCTACCGTTCGCACGCTGGCAGTTCGCTCCTACTCGTCCCCGCACGTCCTTCAATACTACGGCAATTCGCTCCTAGTCGTCTCGTCCATTCACATTACGGCAGTTCCACTAATCCTAACCCTCCTCCCAAATCCATGGCGTCCCAAATCTCCATGGTCGGCGGTGAGTACAAGGTTAGAACCATCACAGGCGATGAGTTCGACGTCATCTACACCCGTTCTTCCGCAACGGTGAAAGGATGCCTTTCTCGCTTAATACACATGTTGGAAAACTCAGATGATGAGTGGGTCGCTGGGCTTGATGTTGAGTACACCACAGTCCTGGGACGAGAGAAGGATCTAAAGTACAAAGAGAGGAAGAAGCCCGCCGTGATCCAGGTTTGTGTACATAATGTTTGCTTGGTCTACCACATATGCCATGCCGACGTTGAGTGCCAGGATTTTAATAACTTCCTCAAGGACAAAACAGTGAAATTCGTTACTATAGACTTTAAGAACGACAAAGAAGTCCTGGGTCGGATAGGCCTCGTTGTAGGCAACCCCTTCGACCTCCAGAAGAATCGGCTAGTGCCCTCTCGTCAGCCTTCAATGCTGACCCTGGCAGGAGCCATGGTTCATCCTTCGTACCGTAAACTAGAGAAACCTCATTACATGTTTCATCGTCATGCATGGCAGCAGAATGTACTAGATATAGACCACATCCACTACGCTGCAATGGATGGCTACCTTTGTTTCAATATCTACAAGGGTTGGATGAAGAGCAATAGCCAAGTGTGCGGTTCAAGCAAAGAAGTATCGGCCAAGAGGAAGAGGGACAAGGACGAAGTTGAGGACGTGGACGAGGACTCCGAGTAAGGTGGCAGTGTCATTCCTCATGGTGGTTCTAAACTTCTAATGCAGTGTCTACCGGATTAGTTGCATAGTTTAATTTCAGGTGTGCTTAGTTTAATTTGAGGGGTGTGTTGTGCTGAGCCCCCAGAAGAACTATGTTATGTTTCTTCTCGTTACTTTAGTTCTTCAGTATGTACATACTACTAGTATTTCTTTAATAGAATTTACCACCCCAATTAAGCACGTACTAGCTTTTTTAATAGTACTATATGCATAATTTGGCGACGAGCGCTCTCTATATGTACCACCTTTTTTTTATTTCAATTTTTTCTCCATGGCGCAATCCGTCAATAGTACTACTGTACAAAAGTATACATTTTTTAAAAGGCTAGAGTACTGTTCATTACATATATATCCAGTTAAATTCACAACCTAGAATGACGTGCATGCCATGTAGTAAACCGATACAGAGGAAGTATAGTAAAAATGAGGTGATTTTACCGAGCAATCAGCGGGGAGCTATTGGAAATATGTCCTAGAGGCAATAATAAATTTGTTATTATTATATTTCCTTGTTCATGATAATCGTTTATTATCCATGCTAGAATTGTATTGATAGGAAACTCAGATACATGTGTGGATACATAGACAACACCATGTCCCTAGTAAGCCTCTAATTGACTAGCTCGTTGATCAATAGATGGTTACGGTTTCCTAACCATGGACATTGGATGTCGTTGATAACGGGATCACATCATTAGGAGAATGATGTGATGGACAAGACCCAATCCTAAGCCTAGCACAAGATTGTGTAGTTCATATGCTAAAGCTTTTCTAATGTCAAGTATCATTTCCTTAGACCATGAGATTGTGCAACTCCCGAATACCGTAGGAGTGCTTTGGGTGTGCCAAACGTCACAACGTAACTGGGTGGCTATAAAGGTGCACTACGGGTACCTCCGAAAGTGTCTGTTGGGTTGGCACGAATCGAGACTGGGATTTGTCACTCCGTGTAACGGAGAGGTATCTCTGGGCCCACTCGGTAGGACATCATCATAATGTGCACAATGTGACCAAGGAGTTGATCACGGGATGATGTGTTACGGAACGAGTAAAGAGACTTGCCGGTAACGAGATTCAACAAGGTATCGGGATACCAACGATCGAATCTCGAGCAAGTACTATACCGCTAGACAAAGGGAATTGTATACGGGATTGATTGAATCCTTGACATCGTGGTTCATCCGATGAGATCATCGTGGAGCATGTGGGAGCCAACATGGGTATCCAAATCCCGCTGTTGGTTATTGACCAGAGAGTTGTCTCGGCCATGTCTGCATGACTCCCGAGCCCGTAGGGTCTACACACTTAAGGTTCGATGACGCTAGGGTTATAGGGAAAGTATGTACGCGGTTACCGAATGTTGTTCGGAGTCCCAGATGAGATCTCGGACGTCACGAGGAGTTCCGGAATGGTCCGGAGGTAAAGATTTATATATGGGAAGTCCCGTTTTGGTCACCAGAAAAGTTTCAGGTGCTATCGGTAACGTACCGGGACCACCGGGAGGGTCCCGAGGGTCCACCGGGAGGGGCCACCATCCCCGGAGGCCTACATGGGCCAATAGTGGGAAGGGACCAGCCCCTAGGTGGGCTGGGGTGCCTCCCACCAAGGCCCAAGGCGCCTCCAAGAGGGGAGGGGGCAAACCCTAGGGCAGATGGGTCCTAAGGCCCACCCCAGGTGCGCCTCCCCCTCTCCCCCTTGTGGCCGCCACCCTAGATGGGATCTGGGGCTGCCGCACCCCTTGGGGTGGGAACCCTAGAGGGGTCACAGCCCCTCCCCTCCCCCTATATATACTTGAGGTATGGGGGCTGCCCAACATACGATTTGATCTCTCTCTTGGCGCAGCCCTACCTCTCTCTCTCCTCGTCTCTCTTAGTGCTTGGCGAAGCCCTGCTGGAGTTCCGCGCTCCTCCACCACCACCACGCCGCCGTGCTGCTGCTGGACAGAGTCTTCCCAACCTCTCCTTCTCCCCTTTCTGGATCAAGGCGTGGGAGACGTCACCGGGCTGCACGTGTGTTGAACGCGAAGGCCCCATGGTTCGGCGCTTAGATCGGAATCAACCGCGATCTGAATCGCTGTGAGTACGACTCCTTCATCCGTATTGTTGCAACGCTTCCGCTTAGTGATATACAAGGGTATGTAGATGCACTCTCCTTCCCCTCGTTGCTAAATTACTCCATAGATTGATCTTGGTGATGCGTAGAAAATTTTAAATTTCTGCTACGATCCCCAATAGTGGCATCATGAGCGAGGTCTATGCGTAGTTTCTATGCACGAGTAGAACACAAAGCAGTTGTGGGCGTCGATATTGTCAATTTACTTCCCGTTACTAGTCTTATCTTGATTCGGCGGCATCATGGGATGAAGCGGCCCGGACCGACCTTACACGTACGCTTACGTGAGACTGGTTCCACCGACTAACATGCACTAGTTGCATAAGGTGGCTAGCGGGTGTCTGTCTCTCCCACTTTAGTCGGATCGGATTCGATGAAAAGGGTACTTATGAAGGGTAAATAGAAATTGGCATATCATGTTGTGGTTTTGGCGTAGGTAAGAGATGTTCTTGCTAGAAACCTATAGCAGCCATGTAAAAACTTGCAACAACAATTAGAGGACGTCTAACTTGTTTTTGCAGCATGTGCCGTGTGATGTGATATGGCCCAAACGATGTGATGAATGATATATGTGATGTATGAGATTGATCATGTTCTTGTAATAGGAATCACGACTTGCATGTTGATGAGTATGACAACTGGCAGGAGCCATAGAAGTTGTCTTAATTTATTTATGACCCGCGTGTCAACATAAACGTCATGTAATTACTTTATTTTATTTCTAAAGCATTAGACATAGTAGTAGAAGTAATAGATGACGAGACAACTTCAAGAATACACGATGATGGAGATCATGATGATGGAGATCATGGTGTCATGCCGGTGACAACGATGATCATGGAGCCCCAAAGATGGAGATCATAAGGAGCAAAATGATATTGGCCATATCATGTCACTATTTGATTGCATGTGATGTTTATCATGTTTTACATCTTATTTGCTAAGAACGACGGTAGCTTAAATAAGATGATCCCTCGCAATAATTTCAAGAAAGTGTTCCCCCTAACTATGCACCGTTGCGAAGGTTCCTTGTTTCGAAGCACCACGTGATGATCGGGTGTGATAGATTCTAATGTTCGAATACAACGGGTGTAAGCCAGATTTACACACACAATACACTTAGGTTAACTTGACAAGCCTAGCATGTACAGACATGGCCTCGGAACACGGAAGACCGAAAGGTCGAGCATGAGTCATATAGAAGATACGATCAACATGAAGATGTTCACCGATGTTGACTAGTCCGTCTCACGTGATGATCGGACACGGCCTAGTTGACTCGGATCATGTTTCACTTAGATGACTAGAGGGATGTCTATCTGAGTGGGAGTTCATTAAATAATTTGATTAGATGAACTTAATTATCATGAACATAGTCTAAATTGTCTTTGCAAATATGTTGTGGATAAATAGCTCATGCTTTAGCTCCCTGTTTTAATACGTTCCTAGAGAAAAGACTAAGTTGAAAGATATTGTAAGCATTGATGTGTACTAGGTCCGTTGCATGAGGAGTGTCCTCACTGCTACACAAAAGGCTTATGTCTTTGATGCACCGCTCGGTGTGCCAACCCCTCCAGCGTCGTCTGTGGATGTTGTGAACACCTGACAGACACATCTTGATGACTACTTGATAGTTTAGTGCACCATACTTTACGGCTTAGAATCGGGATTCCAAAGACATTTTGAACGCCATAAGACATATGAGATGTTCCAAGAGCTGAAATTGGGATTTCAGGCTCATGCCCGTGTTGAGAGGTATGAGACCTTTGACAAGTTTTTTTGCCAACAAGATGGAGGAGAATAGCTCAGCTAGTGAGCATGTGCTCAGAATGTCTGGGTGCTACAATCACTTAAATCAAGTGGGAGTTAAACTTCCAGATAAGATAGTGATTGATAGAGTTCTCTAGACACTATCACTAAGCTACTGGATCTTTGTGATGAACTATGACATGCAAGGGATGGAGTTGATCCTGGAGCTGTTCGTGGAACTTAAGACTGCAAAAGGTAGAAATCAAGAAGGAGCATCAAGTGTTGATGGTTTAACAATACCACTGGTTTCAAGAAGGGCAAGGGCTAGAAGGGAAACTTCATGGATGGCAAACCAGTTGCCGCTCCAGTGAAGGAACCCAAGGTTGAACCCAAACCCGAGACTAAGTGCTTCTATTGTAAGGGGAACGGTCACTGGTAGCGGAATTACCCCAAATGCATGGTAGATAAGAAGGCTGGCAACTTCAACAAAGTATATACGTGCTATTAATGTGTACCTCACTAGTACTCCTGGTAGCACCTGGGTATTGGATACCGGTTCAGTTGCTATTATTGGTGACTTGAAGCAAAAGCTACGGACTAAACGGAGACTGGCTAAGGGCAAGGTGACGATGTGTGTTGGAAGTGTTTCAAAGTTGGTAAGATCACCATCGCACGCTCCATCTGCCTTCGGGATTAGTATTGAACCTAGATAAATGTTATCAGGTGTCTACGTTGAGCATGATTATGATTAGATCATGTTCATTACAATATGGTTATTCATTTAAGTTAGAGAATAATGGTTATTCTGTTTACATGAATAATACCTTTCATGGTCATGCACCCTATGTGAATGGTTCATTGAATCTCGGTCGTGGTAATACGCATGTTCACGCCAAAAGATGTAGAGTTAGTAATGATAGTACCACTTTCTTGTGGCACTGCCGCTTAGGTCATATTGGCGTAAGATGCATGAAGAAACTCCATGTCGATGGATGTTTGGAGTCACTTGATTTTGAATCACTTGACACATGCGAGCCATGCCTCATGGGCGGGATGACTAAGACCCCGTTTTCAGGTACAATGAAATGGGCAAGTGACTTGTTGGAAATCATACATGCTGATGCATGTGATCCAATGAGAATTGAAGCGTGCGGTGGATATCGCTATTTTCTCATCTTCACTAACGATTTGAGTAGATATAGGTATGTTTACTTAATGAAGCACAAGTCTGAAACGTTTGAAAAGTTCAAGCGATTTCAGAGTGAAGTTAAGAATCATCATAACAAGAAGATCATGTTCCTACAATCTGATCAAAGGGGGATTTTATGAGTTATGAGTTTGGCAATCACTTAAGACATTGTGGAATTGTTTCGCATTTGAAGCCACCTGGAACACCATAGCGTAATGGTGTGTCCGGACGTCATAATCGAACCTTATGAGATATGGTACGATCTATGATGTCTCTTACCGATCTACCGCTATTGTTTTGAGGTTATGCATTAGAGACAGCTGCATTCACTTTAGATAGGACACCATATAAGTCCGTTGAGACGATGTCGTATGAACATTGGTTTGGCAAGAAACCAAAGTTGTCGTTTCTTAATGTTTGGGGCTGCGATGCTTAAGGCTTCAGCCGGAGAAGCTCGAACCCAAAGCAGACAAACACATTTCATAGGATACCCAAAGGTGATAGTTGGGTACACCTTCTGTCTCAGATCCGAGGGCAAATTGTTTGTTGCTAAGAACGGGTCCTTTCTCGAGAAGGAGTTTCTCTCGAAAGAATTGAGTGGGAGGAAGATAGAACTTGATGAGGTTGTCAAACCTTTACTTCAACCAGAGAGTGATGCAACACAGAAAGATGTTTTCTGTGGAGCCTACCGTCTGTTGAATAGGAAGTTAATGATAGTGATCATGAAGCTTCGGATCAAGTTGCTACCGAACCTCATAGGTCGACAAGTATATGTACTACTCCAGAGTGGTATGGTAATCCTATCTTAGATATCATCTTGTTAGACAACAATGAACCTACAAGATATGGAGAAGCGATGGTGGGCCCGTATTCCGACAAATGGTTAGAAGCCATGAAATCTGAGATAGTATCCATGTATCAGAACAAAGTATGGACTTTGGTGGACTTGCCCGATGATCGGAAAGCCATTGAGATAAATGGATCTTTAAGAAGAAGACGGACGTGGGCGGTAATGTTACCGTCTATGAAGCTCGACTTGTGGGAAAGAGTCTTTTCACAAGTTCAAGGAGTTGACTACGATGAGAATTTCTCACCCGTAGCAATGCTTAAGTCCATCGGAATCATGTTAGCATTAGCTGTATTTTTCGATTATGAAATCTGACAGATGGATGTCAAAAACAAGTTTTCTTACCAGTTTTTGTAAGAAAGAGTTGTATGTGATACAATCAAAGTTTTGTCGATCCTAAGGATAATAAAAGGTATGCTGGCTCCAGTGATCCTTCTATGGACTAGAGCAAGCATCTCGGAGTCAGAATATATGCTTTGATGGAGTGATCAAAGCTTTTAGGTTTATACAATGTTTGCTAGAAACTTGTATTTACAAGAAAGTGAGTGGGAGCACTACAACATTTCTGATAAGTACATGTGGATGACATATTGTTGATCCGAAGTAATGTAGAATTTCTGGAAAGCATAAACTATTGTTTGAAGAGTGATTTTCAAAGGAAGACCTGGATAAAGTTGCTTGCATATTGGGCATCAAGATCTATAGAGATAGATCAAGACGCCTGATGATACTTTCAAAGAACGCACACCTTGACATGTTTTTGAAGGAGTTCAAAATAGATCAGTCAAAGAAGGGATTCTTACCTGAGTTGTAAGGTGTGAAGTTGAGTAAGACTCAAAGATTAACCACGGCAGAAGAAAGAGGAAGGACGAAGGTCGTCCCCTATGCTTTTGTCATAGGCTCCATACGGTATTCCATGCTGAGTACCGCACCAGATGTTTGCCTTGCCACATGTTTGGCAAGAGGGTACAAAGGTGATCTAGGAGTGGATCACCAAATAGCGGTCAAAATTATCCTTAGAGGAATAAGGAAATGTTTCTCGGTTATGGAGGTGATAAAGAGTTCGACGTAAAGAGTTACGTCGATGCAAGCTTAACACCTATCCGGATAGCTCTGAGTAGAGATACCGGATACATATAATGGAGCAACAATTTGGAATAGCTCCAAGTGGAACGTGGTAGCAGCATCTACGATATGACATAAAGTTTTGCGAAATACATAGGGATCTGAATATTGCAGACCCGTTGACTACAACCTCTCTCACAAGCATAACATGATCAAACCCAGAGCTCATTGAGTGTTAATCACATAGTGATGTGAACTAGATTATTGAGTCTAGTAAACTCTTTGGATGTTGGTCACATGGCGATGTGACCTGTGGGTGTTAATCACATGGCGATGTGAACTAGATTATTGACTCTAGTGCAAGTGGGAGACTGTTGGAAATATGTCCTAGAGGCAATAATAAATTGGTTATTATTATATTTCCTTGTTCATGATAATCATTTATTATCCATGCTAGAATTGCATTGATAGGAAACTCAGATACATGTGTGGATACATAGACAACACCATGTCCCTAGTAAGCCTCTAGTTGACTAGCTCGTTGATCAATAGATGGTTACGGTTTCCTGACCATGGACATTGGATGTCGTTGATAACGGGATCACATCACTAGGAGAATGATGTGATGGACAAGACCCAATCCTAAGCCTAGCACAAGATCGTGTAGTTCGTATGCTAAAGCTTTTCTAATGTCAAGTATCATTTCCTTAGACCATGAGATTGTGCAACTCCTGGATACCGTAGGAGTGCTTTGGGTGTGCCAAACATCACAACATAACTGGGTGGCTATAAAGGTGCACTATGGGTATCTCCGAAAGTGTTTGTTGGGTTGGCACGAATCGAGACTGGGATTTGTCACTCTGTGTAACGGAGAGGTATCTCTGGGCCCACTCGGTAGGACATCATCATAATGTGCACAATGTGACCAAGGAGTTGATCACGGGATGATGTGTCACAGAACGAGTAAAGAGACTTGCCGGTAACGAGATTGAACAAGGTATCGGGATACCGACGATCGAATCTCGGGCAAGTACTATACCGCTAGACAAAGGGAATTGTATACGGGATTGATTGAATCCTTGACATCGTGGTTCATCTGATGAGCTCATCGTGGAGCATGTGGGAGCCAACATGGGTATCCAGATCCTGTTGTTGGTTATTGACCGGAGAGTTGTCTCGGCCATGTCTGCATGACTCCCGAGCCCGTAGGGTCTACACACTTAAGGTTCGATGACGCTAGGGTTATAGGGAAAGTATATACGCGGTTACCAAATGTTGTTCGGAGTCCCAGATGAGATCTCGGACGTCACGAGGAGTTCCAGAATGGTCTGGAGGTAAAGATTTATATATGGGAAGTCCCATTTTGGTCACCGGAAAAGTTTCGGGTGCTATCGGTAACGTAACGGGACCACCGGGAGGGTCCCGGGGGTCCACTAGGAGGGTCCCGGGGGTCCACCGGGAGGGGCCACCAGCCCCGGAGGCCTACATGGGCCAATAGTGGGAAGGGACCAGCCCCTAGGTGGGCTGGGGCGCCTCCCACCAAGGCCCAAGGCGCCTCCAAGAGGGGAGGGGCAAACCCTAGGGCAGATGGGCCCTAAGGCCCACCCCAGGTGCGCCTCCCCCTCTCCCCCTTGTGGCCACCACCCTAGATGGGACCTGGGGCTGCCGCACCCCTTGGTGTGGGAACCCTAGAGGGGGCGCAGCCCCCTCCCCTCCCCCCTATATATACTTGAGGTATGGGGGCTGCCCAACATACGATTTGATCTCTTTCTCTTGGCGCAGCCCAACCTCTCTCCCTCCTCATCTCTCGTAGTGCTTGGCGAAGCCCTGCTGGAGTTCCGCGCTCCTCCACCACCACCACGCCGTCGTGCTGTTGCTGGACGGAGTCTTCCCAACCTCTCCTTCTCCCCTTGCTGGATCAAGGCGTGGGAGACGTCACCGGGCTGCACGTGTGTTGAACGCGGAGGCGCTGTGGTTCGGCGCTTAGATCGGAATCAACCGCGATCTGAATCGCTGTGAGTACGACTCCTTCATCCGCGTTCTTGCAATGCTTCCGCTTAGCGATCTACAAGGGTATGTAGATGCACTCTCCTTCCCCTCGTTGCTAGATTACTCCATAGATTGATCTTGGTGATGCGTAGAAAATTTTAAATTTCTGCTACGATCCCCAACAGGAGCATGGCCTGTCATGCGGTCCCACGTGTCATGATGTACCAAGGTGATGCGCGTGTCCCTCTTGAGGCAGAAGCAATACTACGTGGTTTGAGATGATGGCGAACCGAAGTGTGAAATAATGGTTGCTTCATCCGTCTGGGAAGGTGCGGCACTGTGATTTGATGTCTCATTGCTCATTACTACTACTGGGCCGGTACGAGTGGGGTGTGTCCCCCCTGCTGTTCTGCACTGTTATTTGGTGCTTGACACGTCGACCCGGTTGCCATATGTCCCACATGTCGGCGACAGGAAGTACAGAATTCATGAAAGGGAGCGTCGACGGAGCAGTATACTACAGAATTCATGAAAGGGAGCGACTTAGTTTTGGAAAAAATCTGTTTTTACGGTGTACGTACCCACTAGGGTTTATAGGGCTCATCTAAAAAACATTCGTTTTTCCATTTGATAAGTCTCAATTCTACTATACTAGTAGTAGTACCATTACATGTTGGATTTCGAGGTGCGTTAGATCACCCGACGCAAGCAGTGTCAAGAGGAAACTAACCAATGCATGTACAAGTTCATGGAAATTTAGTGGTCATTCATGCATTCGTTCTAATTAATGCCTTGGTAAACATAAATTCTTGAGAAAGCGAGCGTACTAATTACTTGTGCAAACTACGAAATTAATTCGACCACTCACCGTCTACCTTGCTTGGAGAGATTTTGAAACTAAGCCATAAACTGGAAAGGAGGGAGGAGTAACTTTTATCTCGATTACTATTTGTGGCCTTGTATAGATGCAAAATGTATTTTTTTATAGTGGCCTTGTATAAGTAAATGGAGGGAGTACTAACCAAAGTACATAGTAGGGACGAGGAGTAAACGGAGGGAGTAGTAAAATTTTCTCCTCGTGCTGCGAGCCACGCGCACGTGGGCGAGGGAGCGGGCGTAAAGGCGTACAGTAGTAGTACTACTACTACTACTCGTAACCAAGCTTCACCTCATCCTATGAGCCACCGCGCCCATGGGCGGGGGAGACGGCGTACTAAGCAAGCTTTTCCTTGTTCTGCGAGTTGACGGGACACATCAAAAGTACTCCAGTGTATAGAGCCTTGCCTCTAAGGTAGGTCCCACATGGTTTGCCTCTTTTTTTAATTTAACATAATGCATCAAGTCGCAATTTGTTTGTTCACCCGTGGTAGACGATCCTCCCTCCACCAAGTGGACAACCAGTACACGTGCCAAATTACCATGTGGGCTGCCTTTTTCATACAGAGATGAGCTCCACCGTGTACCCGCGCGGGTGTGGTTGGGAAAGAGATGGGAGTACGTGCACCGCGCGTGCACCTCTTCTCTTCGTGCATGTACCCCACCTACGTGGGTGTGTGTGTGAGAGAGATACAAACCTAGACATAATGCACCGTCCATCCCCATGCCTCCGCCCAGTTCGATCACCAGTCACCACCACGCCCCACTCCTCCTCACCTTATCTCTCATCTTTCTCCCTCCATTTTTATATACAAGGGGCCACTATCAAAATTACAATTTGCAGATATACAAGGCCACTAACACTAATCGATGCAATATTAATGGTGTTTGCCTCATGGTACTAGCAAAGGAGGACATTAACTATCACTTGTATGCATGCGGGAGTTTGTAAAAAAATGCATCTTGATGTTCCGTGCAATGCACGGGCATCTTGCTAGTCCATGAAAACAACACATGGCAAAATTCCACATCGAGCGAGGGATTTGAATCTGTTGGGAGGGGCTGTTTGGATCTTGCCCAAGGTAGCCAAAATATTGGCGACCCTTTTGTCCACCGGTGCCCTTGCCACCGATGAACGAGGAATGGCTCGGGTGCTCATGCTGTCATGCATCCTCCAGTGCGCACATTGGGGACGAGCTCGCAGACCGACCGGCGACCCGCAAATTACGCCATCCAACCGTAGCCGCACACATTATGATAGCAACTCAACCAACCGGACGAAATTCACGCAAACACATAGACAAACTGATATTTCATATAAACAACAACGGAAATCATATAAAATACCGGATTTTCATACAAACATGACGGATTTCATTACATTCAAATGAACTACGCGGTGCTAGTTCTGGACAGCACAGGTATATAATACCTGGCCTAAATGGTCGCCCGCCGATCGATTTGTGTTCCTCATGTCCGGCAGCACGATCACTGGACTGCCGAGAGCCCCGGAGGTATATGCTTCAGCACAAAGGGACGGCTCGCTTCCCCACTGCCCAACTGATATCATTGGCTGGTGCCAAAGATGATGGTAGCCGGCACCGGTTCGAGTTCATCACCGGCCACTACTTTGCCATGGACGGCATAGGCTCAAGTTCATCCTAACATTCCCCTCTTTCGTGGAGCCCATGCGGGGTCGATCAAGGTCCTCGCAACAAAAGGATCCGGTAAGACACCTGATGTGTATGTCGGCGTTGCCTCCGCGGTGGCCTTCATGGGACCCAAGCGGCGGCGGCCTCCCGTGTTCTACTTCTCCTTGATGATGGCGGTGGACGTAGAGGCGCTGGCCACCGACTCATCGCTCTCCGCGCACCCGGCTTCTGACGCTTCGTGCATGGCGCGGCCGCCGGCATGGGAGTCTCGGCCACAGAAACGGGAGACGCGGTACGAGGTGGCGGCGTGGACGGAAGCAACGACGCCCGTGCGCCGCTCCTCGTTGAGCTGGCCTGGAGCGGCGAGTTGCTGAACTGCGCGCCGGCTTGGGGCGGCAACTGGCTCCGTCGGGCGAGGGGAGGGAGGTGGATCAACAGGATGCATAGCTCGTATCCGGCGGGCTACCTAGCCGGCTTGGATGCGGAATAACTACTCTTCATAAGCCATTATAAGAGTGGACAAAATGGTGGAGGAGATAGGGGAGCGACGGAGGTGTGCGATTCTTGGCTGGCTTTTGGCCTCGTTTAAATAGGAGATTAAATAGACGGAGGACGGGAGGAGCTCGATCGGCGTTGTGTTTAACACGGCCCGGTCATGAACGGACGTGTGTCCAGAGTGGGTTTCTCGGCTTCCACACGGGCGGTTTTCATGGAGGCGTTTGAATGCGGCACGAAGGCGTGTTCAGCCGGGCGTGCCGCGATTGGCGCCCTCGACTCTGACCTAGGACTCCACGCCGTTCTTCCACTGACGTGTGGGCTCTTTGGGTACATGGCCTGCATGTCAGTGACCCAACGCAGGCAGCGCACAGCAGAGGAACCTTTGGTGGGCCAGGGCGGTCAAAAGCGGGCATTTCATAAACCGGTGATTGTTCATTGAGTGTGACGTCGTCTTTTTCATGTAGATAAGCCTGTTATGTTGATAGCCCGTTCGATATGTTGTGATTCATAAAGACCGCTGCAAACATCAATGTTCTGCTTATCACAGATAAGATTGATTAATACCCATAATAATCCATGTCCATAACAAAGGGTGCATGCACGTATAGGTTGAGCGTGTGTCTTGCGTCGTGTGATGTGTGCATGCAGGTGTGCGAGTGTTGCGTGCGTGCAAGGGTACATTTCAGTGTTGCATGCATGGGTGCGTACGTGCGTGTGTTCGCGATTGCATGTGTACGTGTCAGTGTTGCACGCCAGCATGAGTGTGTGTGTGTATGTGTCAGTGTTGCACGCCTACATGCGTGCGTGTCTTGCGTGCATGCATGTGTATGTGCGGGGTGAGGCTACATGTCAGTCGACTGACTTTTTTATCTCTGGTCATTAGATTTTCTAGCCGTTGGATACGAAATCAAGGGCCTCCAGTTTATCATCAAACTCCACCCCCCCCTGAGCCGCCAGCCACCACTGGCCGAACCACCAGCCCCCGCCGCCCGCGGCCGGCCCGCACTCCCCGAAAGCACTCCCCACCGCTGGTCCGCCGCCGCACCGGCCATCCCTCTAGCCCCCCCGGCTGAGCTTTTTCTCCGGGGATCCCCACCCCACCGCCCAATGAACGCCCCCAACCGCCGGTGACTGCCAACCAGAGGTCTCACGACTTCGAATACCCACCGACCACTAATTTATTACCATTTATGTCCTTCATATATGCGCTGACGGGTGGGCCCTATGGTAATGTGCATTGCTGAATGTGAACCATTTGACTGGTCAATTGATCGTGTTATCAAAAAATTACGGAGCTGTATGGTGAGCCCGTGACCGTATGATCACCCTAAAATGTACTCCTATTTTATTAACATAGTACAGACTCAAACTACCATTTCTTTCTTTCATATACGGGCTAACATGTGGGCCCCACGGTTACACGCCCTGATGGTGCAACACTAGTTGCGCCGCGTGGAACGTTTGACTGGTCAATTGATTGTGTCATCAACAAAATACGGAGTTGTACGGGTGAGTCAGTGACCGTATAATCATGATATGTATTTGTTTAACACGGTACAGGCGCAAGGGCTCATATATACGCGCATGCACTCACCGCTATAAGCTCACACACGCGAACCCTACCCCTATGAGCACCTTCGAGAGAGTGGGCCAGCATATATGATCTTGAGATTTTACGAAGTCACCATAGGTGCCTCGTAGTCGAGTGAAACGTCTCCTCCCACTGAACGTACGTCGCCGGAAAATACTGAAATTAACACAAGATAAATGCGAGCACCGGGACTTTAACCTTGGTGGGCTCAAGAAACCACTGTCCTCTAACCATCCAACCACATGTTGGTTAGCACAACAAAATGTATGTGGTGACCGTGATGAGGTTATTCTGAAGTCCAGTGACCATATCGTGCTTTTGCTTCAAATACAATGACCGTAAGTGTCATCAACAAAATACGGAGCACGCATCAAATGCAAAGTCCGTCAGTGTCATCAACAAAATATGGAGACGTATCGTGAGCTAGATACCGTTGTACTATTGTATATGCTTATTTTCTTAGTGGCCGATTGCGTGTGTGGTGTGGTGGGCACATCATTTCTAGTTGTGGTGGGTCAACATGAAGACTCATGGGTCGGTTCCATCCCGCGCTACATATAGGTTGGACTGAGACGTGTTATACGAAGACCCATGTGGAGGACTCGGCGTACAACACAAAGCTACCAGAGTCGCGCAGGACTGTATCCCCACTGGTGATAAGCCGACTATATATGATTTGTAACCCTAGGCCCTTAGTATATTATACAAGCTTGGGGGCTAGTTCGTCGATAGTATACACACACGCACAATGCCTGGTATTCACGTGTACTTTGTACACACCCCTATCACTAGTATACAGTATCAGGAGTAGGCTCTTTCTTCAACTGTAATTGAATTCTAGCATGTGCATGTGTTTATTTCATATTATCGATCCATAGAGTGAGAGCGGTTTGAAATACAGGCAATGGATGCTTTTGCAATTCATATATAAACATTAATTAGTGCACTCCATGTTGTTAGTGTGAAGCACTTTATACATTTGTCACTTGCATGGATACATTCCAAATTGCTAGCTACGAAATAGAATACATGTCGAATTCAACATAAAGGGGGTTTCGAAGATTCGAATTCATAGGAAGTGCATTCATCTATTTGAACCCGAGATAATGGCATTTGTAAATCAGATGTAAAAGGGGGCATCAATCTTTGTTGTGAGTTTGAACATGCTATATATATATTCATACGCATATCTAACTTCTTTTTTGCAACCAAGGAGATTATATCTGGAACCATGCATGAACTGAGGTAAGTTGCATATTTTTTAATATATACTCGTGTACAATGTATATTCAAATGTACCCCCTCCATTCCAAAATAATCGTAGCTTTAGGATTTTCAAGAGTAAAGATTTGTGAAGTTTGACAAATCCTGAAAGTTCAATTTAAGAGAACCTAAAACGTTAATGCTTCTGCTCCCAAATATTGAACGAAGCGCCAAATAGGCC
The DNA here is from genome assembly GCF_002162155.2 of Triticum dicoccoides. Lineage (NCBI taxonomy): Eukaryota > Viridiplantae > Streptophyta > Magnoliopsida > Poales > Poaceae > Triticum > Triticum dicoccoides. Next base: position 124,618,802 of record NC_041384.1, on the reverse strand, counting down.
TCTAGTCACCCGAAACCGCGCGAGACTAATGTTTTGGTGGTAGAAAATTACTGTCCTGACTCTGGCTCGTGTAGCCTATCGGCCCGATGTCCAAAGGTCTAAACCGGGGTAGGTTTGTAACTTCACCAAGACGCTAGTCTCAACCTCCTGTGAGAAGCATTCATACGTCGTGGGCGCCTACCCATGCGCTCGGCTGAAATCTATCCCGCCCACATTTGGGACACCTGACATGACTGTCCTACCCCCAACCCGCAATATGTCCGAAATTTTAGATGGGGGCAAAGTTTGTAACTTTCACCAAATTTCAAACAAGCGCGTCTGAAACCGAAACATTGTTCCCCCTTAGTTCCCCGCCTCCCACCGTTTCCCCATTCATACTCCGTGGGCGCGAAAATGCCCTCTCCACCAGCCACGAAACCCCAGCCTCCTCCGTCCTCCACCCCATAGCAGCCAATCCACCGCCGCCCTCCTCCATCACGCCGGAGCCAGTACCCCGACGTCGTCGTCCAACGCAACCGCAGCCGCAACGCCCTCAAGGACTTAGCAGCTGAAGCCGAGGCAGAGCTGCCTCACGACACCGATGCCGACGTGCGCCGTACCAGAACCACTCCAACCACGTCGTCCTACGCCTCACTATTGCGGCTCCACTGTCACAACCGTCCACCACACTGGAGCTGTTCCCGCTGCGCCGTCGTTCGCCGCCTCGGATCGGCTTCCCCGCTGCTGACAGACGGCCACCGCACCACACTCAACAACTTGGTCATGGGTTCGTCCAAGGCTGCACTGTCCTCCACAACTTCTGGTTTCCGGCGAACAACAAGAAGATCGCCGGAAAAACAGAAGGAGGACACAACACTGCCAACAGAAAGAGGTACTCCTCCTCCCTTATTCGTGCAAATCTTACGTCTCCGCTCACACCGTATTCATCCCACGAAAGAAACTAGTTGAGCGCTTCTTACTGCATCTTCTTCGTGATACTAAATGCACAAGGTTTCCTCCCTTTTACTATTTCACCTTTGCTAGAGGTCAGTAGCCCGCCTGGATTTCAATTCAGGGTCAGTCGAACCGCAACTAAAAGAAGCAGCACCTGCTTAGGCGCGCGGAGCACCTAGTCCGCCTGTTTCCTGGGGAAGTGGCGCATCGGTGTCTATCATAGGGGTGTGGGGCGCAGGAGCTGCTTGCGCCCGATCAGGAGGTCGGCGGGGCTTGAATGGATGGCCGGGGGGGCGGTGCCAAGCACGGCAGTGTGGTGAGGTCAAGGGGAGGGCGCAGGCAGGGGAGGAATACTTGGCCAATGGTCGCTGGCTTTTCAAGGAAGATCGTCAACACTGACTGGCTGGAGGTAGATGAAGGCGATCTACCCGTTCTTTGTACACTGGACGGTGCAGAAAAAATGGACTGGCCTATTTGCTTTCAGTCGACTGTTATTTTCATAGAATCCTGTAGTAATTTAGTGTGCCATGCATGTTGTAGAGCTATCATATGTCTCCCGTCATTTATTTCTCACCGACCTACTATCTGCTACCTTTACACTGTACTAATTGTGCACACACTTCACCCACACTCACACTATTGTTTTTTTATGCATGGGTATTTCAGACTCTGATGTAGTGTTGATGAATGCAGAAAAGAAAAGACAGAAGTCGCTCTAGTGTAATTCGAAGATAAGCACTAAGCGTTTTAGCTCTCTAATGGGTGCAGTGTCAGCAGTTGGAGACAGTAAACATAGCTCTATAGTTGATGATCTCAATTGCCACACACAACCATCCCAGGTGCTTGCTTTAACTTCGCACTGTCAAATGTGGTTGCATGTTGCATATGGTGTCTAACTTGTATTGCTTCCAATTTGGTTCAATTGCATCTTCTTACTTTACACATTATACCTTTGATAATGACATCCCTTCCTGTTTTTGATACATACTACATATATCTATTAACCATGTTCGTACATCAAACTAATGCTCTTTTGTATCCCTCGTCAATCACTTATGATGAGATAGTCACCCGAGTGGGTTATTGTGAGATGCCCTACTCGTTTAAAGAGTGCAGTGTCATCCTCCCCACATGATTCTCAAGAAATAGCAAGGCTAAATGAAGATAGTCAGCGTAGCTCTCTAGTTGATCACCGCAATTCCCCCACACCACCATCGCAGGTGCTTGCTCTTACTTGGCAGTGCGATATGTGGTTGCATGTTTCATATGGTGTCTACCTTGTAATGCTTATAATTAGGGTAAATTGCATATGCTTAGTTAACACATTACACCTGTGAATATGACATGCCTTCCTGTTTTCGGTACATACTATGTCTTTCTATTAACCATGTTCTTACATCAAACTACTTTTCTTGTGTATCCCTCATCAATGCTCCTAATTTGTTAAATTGCATCTCCTTAGCTTACACATTATACATGTGAATATGACACACCTTCCTGTTTTTGGTACATACTACATCTGCCTATCACACCATGTTATTACATCAAACTACTGTTCTTGTGTATCCTGCGTCTATCGCTTATCATGAGACAGTCTCGCGCGTGGGTTAATATGAGACGCAATACTCTTATAAAGAATGCAATTTCATCCTCTCCACATGATTCTCAAGAAACAGCAAGCCTAAATGAAGATATTGAACGTAGCTCTATACCTGAAGACCGCACTTCCCCTACACCACCATCACAGGTGCTTGCTCTAACTTCGCAGTGTGCTATGTGGTTGCATGTTGCATACGGTGTCTAGCTTGTAATGCTTCTAATTAGAGTAAATTACATCTGGTTAGTTTACACACTATACCTGTGAATATGACATGCCTTCCTATTTTTGGTACACACTACATCTATGTGTTAACCTTGTTCTTACATGAAACTACCTCTGTTCTGTATCCTGCATCAATTCTAACAAGTTCACCTTTATTCGTTGCATATTGCATATTACTTCTAGTCTGTTACCATGTATTGCTTCTAATTTTGTCAAATACATTTGTTAGGGCACCCTTTTAATTTGGCAGAGTGATATTGGTTTCATCTTTCATATGGTTTCTAGCTTGCATCGATTCTAACAAGTTCAAGCACCTTGTGCTTAGTTTACACTTTATACATCATACATGTCAATATGTCACGCCGTCCTGTTTTTCATACATATTCCATCCTCCTGTCATGCGGCTGCCTTACATGAAAGTAGTGTTCGTCAGTATCATGCATCAATGAGTTCTGAAGAGCAAATTTTATTCCTTTTTCTTGTGGGTTTGACTTTACAAAGCAAAATCAAGAAAGAGGAAGGAAAAGAGTAAGGAAGGCGATGATGGTGGTCCTCTGCAGCAACGTAAACGGAGCATCTATACCGATTCTCCTTGTACTGATAGTGCATTACAAGGTCCAAGTCTCCGCTCCCCTACTCCACCATCCAAGGTGCTTTCTCTAACTTGGCAGTGTGATATCTGGTTGCATGTTGCATATGGTGTCTAGCTCGTATTGCTCCTAATTAGTGTAAACTGCATCTGCTTAGCTTACACATGATGCATGTGAATATGACACGATTTCCTGTTTTTGGTACATACTATATCTGTCTATCACACCATGTTCTTACATGAAACTACTCTTCTTGTGTATCCTGCATCAGTCACTTATGATGGGACACCTTTAAGTTGCCAGTGTGATATTGGTTTGCGTCTTGAATATGATTTCTAGCATGTATTGCTTCTAGTTTGATGAACGCCACCTATGATGAGACAGTTTTAACCTGGCAGAGTGATATTGATTGCACCTTCCATATGGTGTCTTGCAGTGTTTCTAATTTGTTGAAGTGCCTTCTGCTTAGTTACCACATCATAGGTGTGAATATGTCAAGCCATCCATTTTTTCGTACATATTACATCCTCGTATCATGACTTTGACTTTCATCAGAGTAGTGTTCGTCAGTATCATGCATGAATGAGTTCTGTAGAGCGAATGGTATTCCTTTTTCTTGTCAGTATGACCTCACAATGCAAAATCAATAAAGCTGAAGGAAATTGGCAAGGCATTGGATGATGGTGGTCCTTTCGAGCAACTGAAACGAAGGTTCTCTACAGATTCTACTCCGCCATCCTCCCAACAAGATTCGCAAGACAACGCAAGGCTAGACAGTCAACGTAGCTGTGTAGATGATGAGCACATCTCCCCTACTCCACCATCACAGGTGCTTGCTCTAACTTGGCACTATTATATGTGGTTGCATGTTGCTTATGATGTCTAGCTTGTATTGCTTCTAACTTTGTTGAATTGCATCTGCTTACTTTACACATAATGCCTGTGAATATGACATGTGTTCCTGTTTCTACATCAGACTACTATTCTTGCATATCCCGCATCAGTCACTTATGATAAGGCACCTTTAAGTCGCCACTGTGATATTGCTTGTGTCTTGCATATAATTTCTAGCATGTACTACTTCTAATTTGTTGAAACGCCATACAGTTTGAACTTGGCAGAGTGATATTGGTTGCATCTTTCATATGGTGTCTAGCTTGCAGTGCTTCTAGTTTGTTGAAATGCATTCTGCTTAGTTACCACATCATAGGTGTGAATATGTCACACCATCCTGTTTTTCGTACATATTCCATCCTCGCATCATGTGTTTGCCTTTCATCCGAGTAGTGTTCATCAGTATCATGCATGAATGAGTTCTGAAGAGCGAATTTTATTCCTTTTTCTTATCGGTTTGACTTCACAATGCAAAATCATTACATCTGAAGGAAATTATTCTGGCAGTGGATGATGGTGGTCCTCCGGAGCAACTCAAATAGGGGGTCTCTACAGATTCTACTCCTCCATCCTCCCAACAAGATTCACAAGACAACACAAGGCTGGACAGTCAACGTAGCTGTGTAGATGATGAGCACATCTCCCCTACTCCACCATCACAGGTGCTTGCTCTAATTTGACACTATTATATGTGGTTGCATGTTGCGTATGATGTCTAGCTTGTATTGCTTCTAACTTGAATTGCATCTGCTTACTTTACACATAATGCATGTGAATATGACACGTGTTCATGTTTCTAGAACATACGTGCACATGATGAGCACATCTCCCCTACTCCACCATCACATGTGCTTGCTCTTACTTGGAACTGTTATACGTGGTTGCGTTTTCCGTATGATGTCTAGTTTGTATTGCTTCGGATTATGTTGAATTGAATCTGCGTAGCTTACAACTTATACCTGCAACGATCACTTACCCATAAGACACATTTAACTTGGGACTGTGATGTAGGTTGCATCTTGCATTGTCTTCTAGCTTGTACTGCTTCTAATTTCTTGAGATGGCACTTACGACGAGACACTTTTTACCTGATAGAGTGATATTGGTTGCATGTTCATATGGTGCTAGCTTTCATTTCTTCTAATTTTGTTGAAATGCCTTCCGCTTACTGTTTTTCATACATATTACATCCTCCTATCATACGTGTGAATATGAAACGCTGTGTTTTTTTGTATATATTCCATCCTCCTATCCTGCGCTTGCCTTACATCAAAGTAGTGTTCGTCTGTATCATGCATCAACCGGTTATGCGGAGCTAATTTTATTCATCTTCTTGTGGTTTTGACTTCATAAGGCAATATCAGAAAATAGGAAGGAAAAGAGTAAGTTAGGGGATGTTGGTGGTCCTCCGCACCAACGCAAACAGAGACTCTCTAGATTTGCCATTGCTACTGCTAATGAAGTTGATGTCCCAAGTCTACATGATTAGTTCATCTCCCGTACTCCACCATTGCAGGTGCTTGCTCTAAGTTGACAGTGTGATAATTGGTTTCATGTTGCATATGTTGTCTAGCCTGTATTTCTTCTATTTTTATTAAATTTCACCTGCTGAGTTTATATGTTATACATGTGCATATGACATGGCTTTCTGTGTCTAGAATACACTGCATCTATCTATCATACCATGTTCTTACATCAAAGTACTACTGTTGTGTATCCCGCATCAGTCACTCATGATTGGACGCTTTTAACATGGCAGTTTGATAGTGGTTGCATCTTGCATTGATTTCGACGTTGTACTTCTTCTAATTTTTCGAATTGCCACTTATGACAAGACACTTTTAACTTGGCAGAGTAATATTGGTTGCATCTTTCATATGGTGTCTAGCTTGCATTAATTCTATTTTCTTGAAAATCCTTCTGCTTAGTTTGCACATCGTAGCTGTGAATATGTCATGCCGTCCTATTTTTCTTACATATTCCATCCTCATATGGTTGTCTTACATCAAAGTATTGCTTGTACGTATCATGCATCAATGAGTTCTGAAGAGTGATTTTATTCTTTTGTGTTGTGGGTACAGCTTGACATGGCAAAGTCAAAAAAGAGCAAGGAAAATGATATAGTAGGGAGTGATGTTACTCGTCGGGTGAAACGGAAAAGGTTCTGCCATCGAGATTCTACTGGTACTTATAGTGCAGTAGAAGGTCCAAGTCCACCGGCTAAATCTACATAGTCTCACCTGCTCCACCAGCTGCAGCATCCGCTTCAACTGTACCAGCATCTCAACCAGTTACTTGTTTGTTTGCTCTGGAACTGGTCAGTTCCCAAGCTGCCTTCACACCTAACACTACTTTCGAAGCACTGCTGACACAACAGGACTTGGCAAGATCAGATGAACCTCATGAGCATCAACACCAAGATGCTACCTGACCGAGTCAAGTTGCAGTTGCATGCTCCTTTATATGTACTCTCACAGTTTGATGTACACTAACACTTTCCATATTTGTTGTTGAACTAGCACCATGGCGCAAGCGGAAACAGACATCAGGGATAATGCTTGACAGATTAACAAAATCTAAAGGAGGAAGAATGGAGGTCCATTTTGAGGCAGGTTTAAAAAGGCCACATGATGCTACAGAGTCAGCCAAGTTAGTATCAGAGGCTGCTGTTGCCGTTAGGTGTCATGCACGTATCCTCCCAACGTGGATCCAGTACAGGAATGAGAAAGACAATACCAAGTTTAACACCTTCCTTGACCATTTATCCATAAGTAATGTTATTCATCGTAATTAGTAATATTGTCTTGCTCTATCCCATACTTTGTAGCTTCCTCCTAATAAGACTCACATTCTTTTTTCAACAGATGAGGTTCAAGTTGGATCTGAAAGATGATGCAACTAAACAAGCATACACTCATTTTTTCAGTCTACTCTGCGACAGTATCGGTACCACCTTAGAAAATCTCACTTTGAAGGCAAGGCTAACAATGAAATCGCCCACACATCTCCAGTGGAATATATTACAGATGAAGACTGGACAGCCCTCGCTAAACACTGGTCTGATCCAAAGTATCAGGTAGGCTATATGTATTTGATCAGACCACATATTGAACTTGTATTTATGTATATTCCTTACAAGTGTATCTTCTTCTAGGCTAACTGTTTGAAGATAAAAACCAACCGTTCTAAAGTGAAATTCCAACAGACAACAAGATCTCGTAGCTATATTGCACACTACGAGGCTCTTGTAAATAGCTGCTACTTCCTTCTTTTTTTTGTGCCATATTATCGTATCTATATTGACTTGTTCCAAATACAGAGGAAAGCCCGTGCAGACCAAAAAGAACCTAAACCGAATGCAGTGCAAATCTTCAAGGATTGCCACACCAGCAAGATGAAGGGCATGAGCACACCAGTTTAAGCCGTTGTTGTAAGTCCTTACTCCTCCTGCCTTGAACTGATTGGTAATGTGATGTGTTCATTTAACTACTTGGTTTGCAGCCAATGTTAGTTACTCTGTTCACTTTTATTCATAGTTGTCTTAACGTATCATTTCACCTTACGTGCTTTAAAAGAGATGAAGGATATTCTTTTGGTCTTGATCTATAATCTAGTTGTTATGTTCACGTGCGCACACAATGATAAAATAGCCTGTTTGTTTTATATCGGTTTGCCCATGATATGAATAATGTCATACTATGTTCATCCTACTTTAAACCATGTCTCTTTATCCTTAGATGTCAACGAATGTGAGGAAATAGACAATACAGTAGGCATGCTACATGAACATATGTTTCGAAAGTGATTTTATTATGTAGTTGGCACTACAATACATGCTAATGTATTACAGTAGTTCACCAAAATAAGTTATGTATAAACGTTTAACCTACTTTGTTTGTTTTTGTCTCATTAGTAACTTATCTGGTACACTAATCTACAAGTTCAAACTTTCAGGAAGCTATGGAACAAATGATTGAACAACCACAACCACCTGAAGGTGATGAGGCTACTACAGGCACAATGTCACCTCTTGCTGTAGTGCGTCAGTATCTCTCCACTAACAGTGCAAAAAGCACCTTCCTGCGTAATTCTGGGTTGGTTGTCAAGGTAACCTCGTCCAAATCGCCTACTGAACAAAATCTTCCTGCTAGACAGAGTGATATATCTGTGCTCCAGACACAAGTCCAAACACTGATGGACATTGTTTCGGAAACAAGAATAGTGGTTGAGAAATGTCGTCAAGATATGAATGGTTTTGAAACCAGACTATCAGACATTCGCTTCGTTGTCCAAGAGCAATGGCGGAAAAAAGGTGGAGATTGTGTTGCTCCATCAGATTCTATAGCCTGAAACATTACCACTCAGGTCAAATGATCTGTGCTTCTATACATCTGATGGTGCTTTTATCTGGAAGGACTGTAAACTTTATGCCAACAGACCTTTTGTTGTATGGTTGGAATTTATTTTGTTGTGACACAACATTCATGATGCTGCCTCAGGCTGCAGTAATTACGACGCTATTTTTGTATAGTTTAGGTTTATCTTAGTAATGTATTCGGCCGAAAGCTTCGTAGGAGCCCAACATGCCAACATTCGTCGGGCCCATTCCAATTGGGCTAAAAGAGATTACGGGCCGAAATTGGCATGTAGCCCACTAAAAATATCTGGGTCTAAATCAGCATAAGCTTTCATATTTTCTGGTAGGCCTGTGCCCATAGTGGGCCTTTAACAGGCCGAAACATAATTTGGGCCCTTAGTAAAAATAGGTCGTTTATAGGTGTAAATATCTCGAGCCCATAAAAAACATGGGCCTTTAATAGACCGAAAGTGAGATTGGGCCCTGATTGTGCCAAATAACCCACTGGACTTAGCAGGCTGGAATGGTGGCCCATTTACGATGCGGATCTTTGACAGGCCGAAATTCGGACGGGCCGTAAATGCGCCGACCTAATACACGGGCCTTTAACAGGCCGGAACGGTCGGGCTAGATTATCGTCATTTTTATATGGGCCGTTAATGGGGCCAATATGAAGTTGGGCCTTATATGGCCCATGGTTTACATCCGGCGTTAACAGGCCGAAAATGACAACAGGCCAAAAGTGGCCCAAAGCTATAGTGGGACTCTAACAGGCTGAATGTCAGACATGGCCGAATATGACTCAAATCCTTCACGGTCGTTTATGGGCTGAAAGTTTTGATGGCCTGTAAATGTGCCCAAATGAAGCTGGACCTTTAACAGGTCAGAAATACACCGGGCCGTAATTCGGCCCAATTACTTAGCGGACTGTTACGGGCCAGAAGTGACCATGGGCCGCGTTGATGACAAGTTTAGGACAGGCCGTTGACGGGCCGATTTGACAGAGAATGTTGGGCCTTTAGCCGGGCCGGCCCATTATGGTCTGTAGAATCTTGTGGGCCTTTAGCTGGGCCGGCCCATTGTGGTCCACAAAATCTTGTGGGCCATTAGCTGGGCCGACCCATTATGGTCTGCAAAATCGTGTGGGCCTTTAGTTGGGCCGGCCCATTATGGTCCGCTAAATTTTGTGGGCCTTTAGCTGGGCCGGCCCATTATGGTCCGCTAAATCTTATGGGCCTTCGGTTGGGTCGGCCCATTTATACTTTGTGGGCCACTTTTGGGCCGGTCCACGTGTCAACATATCATAGGCCCATCTCGACCATTGGATGAGTGACACATGTGCCAACGCGGAGCTGACGCGTGGATCCGTCAGCCAATGAGAATTTTACACATGGAAAATCGGCATTGGTCGTGGCTGTTAACGGGTTATCGGATCCAAAATCCGACCCGATAGCTTACTGGCGTTCCGTTACGGTAGATGCCACGTGTCGGCCACCCTTGACGAAAGCACTTCTGTGACGCGCGATTTATCGTCATGGAAGTGGACACTTCCGTGATGATAATTTTGGCAATGTCATGGAACACTTCTATGACAGCACAGGTATGACTATCTTGATTCTGTCATAAATTTGTCATGGATGTACATGCATGACAGAAAATGCGACCTACTATGACAAACATGTATCATCACGGAAGTGTATTTTTTTGTAGTGCGGGGTGCTATTTTGAGAGTCCTTGGCCGGGCGTTCCTTCCGGACCGCCACCAGCGCCGCGCTGGCCGAGTGATGGGTGGCGGCTAGGTAGAGCACCGGCGGCTCGAGGGACGTGGCGCTACCATCACCGGCGTGCTGGTGAGGTAGTTCTTAAGGTCTTGGAACGCCGCGTTGGCCTTTGGAGTCCACTCAAATGGTCCCTTCTTTTTCATCAGCTTAAAGAATGGGAGGGCACGCTCCCCCAGCTTGGAGATGAAGCGCCCTAGCGAGGTCACACAACCTGCCAGCTTCTGCATCTCCTTGAGGGTCTATGGCGGGCTCATCCCTTCTATGGCCTTGACCTTCTCGAGGTTGGCCTCGATTCCCCTATGCGACACCAGAAAGCCCAACAGCTTGCCGGAGGGGACGCCAAACACGCATTTCTCCAGATTAAGCCGTAGATCCACCTTGCACAGGCTGGTGAACGTTTACTCTAGGTCTTCAATGGGAGTCCTTACCTCCCGAGAATTCACCACTATATCCTCAACATAGGCCTCAGCTTCCTCCGGAGCTGCCGGCCCAGAGCGATGTGCATCGGCCGTTGGAAAGTTGCTCCGCCGTCACGCAGCCCAAACGGCATGCAAGTGTAGCAATACACCCCGCATGGGGTCAGGAAAGCTGTCTTCTCAACATCTTGTACTGCCATCTTAATTTGGTGATAGCCTGAGAAGGCGTCCAGAAAACACTGCAGGTTGCACTCGGCGGTGGAGTCGACGATCTGATCGATTAGCGGAAGCGGGAAGGTGTCTTGGGGGCAAGCCTTGTCAAGGTTGGTGAAGTCGACCCACATGCGCTCCTTCCCGCCCTTCTTGGGGACGACAACCGGATTCGCCAATGAGGGAGTCCTGGATTAGGGGGTGTCCGGATAGCCGGACTATACCTTCGGCCGGACTCCTGGACTATGAAGATACAAGATTGAAGACTTCGTCCCGTGTCCGGAAGGGACTTTCCTTGGTGTGGAAGGCAAGCTTGGCGATACAGATATGTAGATCTCCTACCATTGTAACCGACTCTGTGTAACCCTAGCCCTCTCCGGTGTCTATATAAACCGGGGAGTTTTAGTCCGTAGGACGAACAACAATCATACCATAGGCTAGCTTCTAGGATTTAGCCTCTCTGATCTCGTGGTAGATCTACTATTGTACTACCCATATCATCAATATTAATCAAGCAGGATGGAGGGTTTTACCTCCATCAAGAGGGCCCGAACCTGGGTAAAACATCGTGTCCCCTGCCTCCTGTTATCATCCGGCCTAGACGCACAGTTCGGGACCCCCTACCCGAGATCCGCCGGTTTTGACACCGACATTGGTGCTTTCATTGAGAGTTCCTCTATGTCGTCACTTTTAGGCCTGATGGCTTCTCCGATCATCAACAGCGATGTGATCCAGGGTGAGACTATTCTCCCCGGACAGATCTTCGTATTCGGCGGCTTTGCATTGCGGGCCAATTCGCTTGGTCATCTGGAGCAGATCGAAAGCTACGCCCCTGGCCATCAGGTCAGATTTGGAAGTTTGAACTACACGGCCGACATCCGCGGAGACTTGATCTTCGACGGATTCGAGCCACAGCCGAGCGCGCCGCCCTGTCACGATGGGCATGATTTAGCTCTGCCGCCGAACAGTGCCCTGGAAGCCGCACCTATGTCCGCTCTGACCCCTAGCTTGGAGCCGATCACACCAATCGAGGATGGGTGGTTAGACACCGCCTCGGGGGCTGTAATCTCTACGGCGATCGAGCCGAACACCAGCCCTATTCTCTACGAAGCCCGTGACTCCAAGGAGCCGGACTCCTCTCCAGACTCTGAGCCCTCCGCGCCCCGACCGATCGAACCCGATTTGGGCGCCTATCATGGAGTTCACCGCCGCGAACATCTTTCAGCACTCGCCCTTCGGCGATATTCTGAATTCACTAAAGTCTCTCTCTTTGTCAGGAGAGCCCTGGCCGGACTATGGTCAGCAAGGTTGGGACGCGGATGATGAAGAAATTCAAAGCCCACCCACCACCCACTTCGTAGCCACTGTCGATGATTTAACCGACATGCTCGACTTCGACTCCGAAGACATCGACGGTATGGACGCCGATGCAGGAGACGATCAAGAACCAGCGCCTATAGGGCACTGGAAAGCCACCTCGTCATATGATATATACATGGTGGACACCCCAAAAGAAGGCAATGGCGATGGAACAGCGGAGGATGACCCCTCCAAGAAGCAGCCTAAGCGCCGGCGTCAGCGGCGCCGCTCTAAATCCCGCCAAAACAAAAATGGTGATTCCGGCACGGAAGATAATAACACCCCGGACAGTGCCGAAGACAACCACCTCCAGCAAGATTCGGCACAGGAGGATAGAGAAGCCAGCCCTCATGAGAGAGCGGCAGACAGAGAGGTCGAGGACGATAATTATATGCCTCCCTCCGAAGACGAGGCAAGCCTCGACGACGACGAATTTGTCGTGCCAGAGGATCCCGTCGAACAAGAGCGTTTCAAACGCAGGCTTATGGCCACGGCGAGCAGCATCAAGAAAAAATAGCAACGGCTTAGAGCTGATCAAGATTTGCTAGCCAACTGATGGACTGAAGTCCTTGCGGCCGAAGAGTATGAACTCGAACGCCCCTCCAAGAACTACCCAAAGCGCAGGTTGCTACCCCAATTAGAGGAGGAAGCACCTAAACCTACATCACCAGTGCATGATGCGGCCGACCGGCCACCCCGTGGCCGCGACAGAGAGGCCTCTCGGCCCTCCACTCAAGCCGCACCCCGGTGCCGCTCAAAAACTACCAAAGCATGGGAAAATGCGCCAGACCTACGAGACATATTGGAGGACAAGGCAAGGCAAACAAGATCGATCTACGGATCACGTGGGAGCCCCACGGCACGAGATGGTACTCGTCACGCTGGATACAGTAAATCCGGCCGGGCCGAACATAGTAGACAAAGCTCGTTTGAGTTGCGTCGTGATATAGCCCAATACAGAGGCGCCGCACACCCACTATGCTTCACAGATCAAGAAATGGATCATCAAATCCCCGAGGGTTTCAAACCCGTGAACATCGAATCATACGATGGCACAACAGATCCTGCGGTATGGATCGAGGACTTTCTCCTTCATATCCACATGGCCCGCGGTGATGACCTACACGCCATCAAATACCTCCCACTCAAGCTTAAAGGACCAGCTCGGCATTGGCTTAACAGCTTGCCAACAAAATCAATTGGTTGTTGGGAGGACCTGGAAGCCGCATTCCTTGACAATTTCCAGGGCACTTATGTGCGACCACCAGACGTCGATGACCTAAGCCACATAATTCAGCAGCCAGAGGAATCGGCCAGACAATTCTGGACACGGTTCCTAACCAACAAAAATCAAATTGTCAACTGTCCGGACGCATAGGCCCTAGCAGCCTTCAAGCATAACATCCGCGACGAGTGGCTTGCACGGCACCTAGGACAAGAAAAGCCGAAATCTATGGCAGCCCTCACGACACTTATGACCCGCTTTTGCGCGGGAGAAGACAGCTGGCTAGCTCGCAGCAATAACATGAGCAAGAGCCCTGGTAATTCGGATACCAAGGACAGCAGTGGCAGGTCACGTCGCAACAAGCAAAAGCGCAGCATTAACGGCAACAACACTGAGGATACGGCAGTTAATGCCGGATTCAGAGGCTCTAAACCCGGTCAGCGGAAAAAGCAATTCAAAAGAAATACTCCGAGCCCGTCCAGTTTGGACCGAATACTCGACCGCTCATGCCAGATACATGGCACCCCCGAAAAACCAGCCAATCACACCAACCGGGATTGTTGGGTGTTCAAGCAGGCAAGCAAGTTAAATGCCGAAAGCAGAGACAAGGGGCTGCATAGCGATGACGAGGAGGAGCCCCGGCCGCCGAACAACAGTGGACAGAAAGGTTTTCCCCCACAAGTGCGACGGTGAACATGATATACGCAACCCACGTCCCCAAGAGGGAGCGGAAGTGTATGCTAAGGGACGTATATGCGATGGAGCCAGTCGCCCCAAAGTTCAACCCATGGTCTTCCTGCCCGATCACTTTTGATCGAAGGGGCCACCCCACTAGCATCCGTCATGGCGGATTCGCCGCATTGGTTCTAGACCCAATTATTGACGGATTTCACCTCACTAGAGTCCTTATGGACGGCGGCAGCAGCCTGAACCTGCTTTATCAGGATACAGTGTGGAAAATGGGCATCGATCCCTCGAGGATTAAACCCACCAGAACGACCTTTAAAGGCGTCATACTAGGTGTAGAAGCCAACTGTACAGGCTCAGTTACACTTGAAGTGGTCTTCGGATCTCCGGATAATTTCCGGAGCGAGGAGTTAATCTTCGACATAGTCCCGTTCCGCAGTGGCTATCACGCACTTCTCAGGCGAACCGCATTTGCCAAGTTCAATGCGGTGCCGCACTACGCATACCTCAAGCTCAAGATGCCAGGCCCTCGAGGTGTCATCACGGTCAATGGAAACACCGAACGCTCTCTCCGAACGGAGGAGCATACGGCGGCTATCGCAGCGGAAGTACAAAGTAGCCTCTCAAGGCAATTCTCTAGTCCGGCCATTAAATGTCTGGACACCATCAAGCGCGCCCGGAGTAACCTACACCAAGACTGCCCGACACGTTCAGAGCAAGCGTAACAATGCGGCCCCAACCCCAGCCCTCGCGAACTTGCGAAACCAGTGCTGCGCATACATAACTACGCTCTGGAAATACCATGGGCACAGGGGGAGGGGCACCATCACGGGACGCCCGAAACGCGGCTTAAACCGCACTAGGGGCTGCCGATTTCTTAATTTTCTCTTATTTTTAGGACTCCATTCTTCGGAAGGCTTGTCCGGCAGTACAATTGCCACACAAACTATACAACCAGGGAAGCAGAAAGCTACACCGCACTACGGAACTCTAAGGTGGTCTCTATAACGAGCAGTATACCTGTTTCGCATAACATTCCGCAACTCGCCCGTGGAAAGGACATATTTGATAGTCCCATCTTTTACTTATCGCACTATTTGTATCGTCCTGCTTTGATCGCAGCCTTTTTTAAATAAACAATGCATAGCTTCCGTCTATTATTGCATTACTCTTTTTTACGAATATATGTTCATTAATGACATGTTGCACCCGTACACTTTGGTACGGCCAATACGCCAGGGGCTTAAGTACCCCACAACATGGTGTGAGAAGTCTGAACACTTTCACAAGTGCGGCACCCCGAACTTATAGCATTATATGCATCGGCTCCGAATCAGGTCTTGGGTCAATAGTTGGGTTTGCCCGGCTCCTATGTTTTGGTACCTTATGTTCCGTTATATCGGCTAAGGTAGCACTAGGAGAACTACTGCGAAATTGTGCCCCAGTTGAGCTGGGCTAAGCACCTCAGTAGAGAAAGCTAAAACTGACCGTCATGATGAAGCGAGAGCTGGTCACTGTTCGAGAGGTTTTCGAGTCCCTAAAGACTTATGCCGCTTAGAGCGAGGAGTTGGCTTTGTCCGGCCTAGGCGTGGATAGCGCCCCGAACTCGGTCTTCCGAACACTAGGGGCTTCGCCGAAATTTAAAATTATAGAATTCTATGTCTAAGTGAGAGTGTTCAAGCATTATAGTTCGATTGCCTTGTTTGTTGTGTTGAGCGCCTCCCTCGAAGGACCCAAGAATGGGAAAAAGAGCGCTCATGTTTATCCAGAACACCCCAACACTCGTGCCATGGGGGCAGAAGCCGACGACTCGCCATCTCTCAAATTTGGTAAACAGCCGCACAGAAGGTAATATTTTCAATTCAAAAAGCATTGGTTAGCGCACATGAACAAGTTTTCAGTGCACAGGACAAAATGAGCGAGTTTACTGAAAAATTACATTCATGGAACATTCATCCGCCACAAGGCGGGCACCCTTCAGAATGCCCTCATAATACATCTCGGGCTTGCGATGCTCCTTGCCCGGTGGTGGCCCGTCCTTCACAAGCTTCTCAGCATCCAGCTTGCCCCAGTGCACCTTCGCACGGGCAAGCGCCCTACTAGCACCCTCGATGCATACGGAGCGCTTGATGACTTCGAGCCTTGGACATGCCTCCACCAGCCGCCTCACTAGCCCGAAGTAGCTCCCAGGCATGGCCTCTCCAGGCCACAGCCGGACTATGAGGCCCTTCATGGCCTGTTCGACCACCTTATGGAGCTCGACCAGCTGTTTCAGCTGGTCGCTCAAGGGCACCGGGTGTTCGGCCTCAGCATACTGAGACCAGAACACCTTCTCCGTAGAGCTTCCCTCCTCGGCTCGGTAGAAGGCGGCGGCATCCGACACGCTACAGGGCAACTCTGCAAATGCTCCTGGAGAGCTTCGGATTCGGGTAAGTGACAAGTAATTCACTTTTACGGGCTTGCTTTGCATAAAGAATGCTTTACCCGCCGCTATCTTTTTTATTGCCTCAACCTCCTGGAGGGCCTTCTGGGCTTCGGCCTTGGTAGACTTGGCATCTTCAATGGCCGCCGCGAGCTCAGACTCTCGCGTCTTCGAGTCAAGCTCCAAACTCTCATGTTTTTTCATGAGAGCCTGGAGCTCTTGCCGCACCTCGCGAACCTGCGTCTCATGCTTCTCCCACTCGGTGCGCTTCGTGGCCGCCCTCTTTTCAGCCTCGGACGGAGTTTGCTTAAGGGTCGCCACCTCATTTGTGGCCCCTATAATAGCCGCGTTAATCCTGTCACTTTTTGCAATTGCACCTTTCACATATTTCAATAAGGTATTTCTTACCTTCCTTCTCCTCGAGCTGCTGCTTGGCTAGGCCGAGCTCTTGCTCGGACCGCTCGAGGTTCTGCTTCAGCGTATCCACCTTCGCAGTGAGTGAGGCAGAGGCCAGCACCGAAGCTTGCATACGCATATTGACTTGATTATGTTAGACTCCTCCGATTGTTATTAGATCCTCTATTCGGCTTTTCTTTCCGAACGCTGAACAGAGCATCAGGGGCTACTGTCTATGCGGTAATATTTTTACATATTCTTTACTTACCTCAAAGCCTGTTAGAAGGCTGGCACAGGCTTCAGTCAGTCCGCTCTTGGTGGACTGAACCTTCTGGATTACCGCACTCATAATAGTGTGGTAATCCTCATCAATGGAGGCGCCGTTAAGCATCTCCAGCAAATTGTCCGGTGCCTCCGGTTGGACGGAGGTCACTGGCTCGGTAGGCTTGCTCCTCTTGGAAGGAGGCTTCCTACCGGAGTCCGGAACCGTTGAAGTTTCCGGCGCGGTGTCCGGCTCAAGGCCGGACTTGGAGCCCTTGGGGGTTCTATCCCCTTTACGCCTGGAGTCCGGGAGGTTGCCTTGCGGCGCCTCCAGGACCACCTCCTCCTGGCTTGGAACCTGTTGGGACGCCACCTTGGCGCCGTCCGTAGGGTGGGGGGAGGAAGCCATCGGAAGCGAATTCATATCCGACGAATCCAGGGAGCTGCTCGACGACTCGTCGAGCCTGGCCTTGGGTGGACTGCACAATCATGTTCGACATAAGGAAATGTTGTGCAATTGTGGAATACTATGAATCACTCTGGTATCCGGATACTTACGATCTCGCCAGGGTCTTGGCCCTGTGCGGCCACTCCTCTTCGCCGTCGTCGGTGTTGGTGGAGTAGTCCAGAGGAGGGGTCTTCCCCCTCTTGGACCCTTCGGCCTCCCCGGTTGGGGCGGCCTTCCTTTTCTTCCCTCCCCCGCTGGAGGGGGAGAGGTCTCTTCTTCCTCATCCTCGTCTTCATGGGAGGAGTGCACCTTGGAGTCGTCGGATGATGAATCTGACACCTCCTGGCGTCGGGCACTCTTTCGAGTCCCCATGGCCTTCATTTTGGCCTTCTTCTCCGGCACCACATAGGGCGCCGGAACCAGTAGCTTCGCCAAGCGAGCGTCCACTGGGCCTTCGGGCAAAGGAGCCGGACAGTTGATCTATCCGGACGTCTCCTATCAATCCTGTCAAAGGTAAGGGAGCTTAGATCCCGCATGGAGTCAAACTATGAAAAACTAATACCCTATAAAAGGAAAAAACATCTTACCGCACAAGCGTGACGCTGCGTGCTGAATCCGCGATCCTCGGTAGCGGATGCGGGGGCCTTGGCGCCCATGAAAAGTACCATCCAAGCATCTTCGTACATCGTGTCGAAGAGCCTGCTCAGAGTTCGGTGCCGCGCCGGGTCGAAGTCCCACAGGTTGAAAGCCCGTTGTTGACACGAGAGGATCCGGCGGATGAGCATAACCTGGACTACGTTGAAAAGTTTGAGCTTCCTGTCCACCAGGGTTTGGACGCATGTTTGGAGTCCGGTCAGCTCTCCTTTTTTACCCCATGCGAGGCCCGTCTCTTTCCACGAGGCGAGCCGCGTAGGGGGTCCAGATCGGAACTCGTGGGTTGCGACCCATTCAGGGTCACGCGGCTCGGTGATGTAAAACCACCCCGACTGCCACCCCTTTAGGGATTCCACGAAGGAGCCCTCGAACCATAGGACGTTGGGCATCTTGCCCACCATGGCGCCTCCACACTACGCTTGGGTGCCGTGCACCACCTTCGGCTTGACATTTAAAGTCTTGAGCCATAGGCCAAAATGGGGGCGGATGCGGAAGAAAGCCTCGCACACGACGATAAACGCCGAGATGTTGAGGACAAAGTTTGGGGCCAGATCGTGGAAATCCAGGCCATAGTAGAACATGAGCCCCCGGACAAATGGGTGGAGAGGGAAGCCCAGTCCGTGGAGGAAATGGGGGAGGAACACCACCCTCTCATGGGGCCAAGGGGTGGGGATGAGCTGCCCTCTTCGGGAAGCCGGTGCGCAATGTCGTTAGACAAGTATCCGGCCTTCCTCAGTCTTTTGATGTGTCCCTCCATGACGGAGGAGACCATCCACTTGCCTCCCGCTCCGGACATGGCTGGAGAAGGTTGAGGTGGGGTGTGCTGACTTGGGCGCTGGAGCTCGAGTGCGCGGAAATGGATAGGCAAAGGAGGAAGAAGGTGTGGATGAAAAGGTGGATCCTTATCCCCTTATATGGGCGGACGCGACTATGTGCCCCCACCAGCCTGGTAAAACTCGCTTATCTCCCAAGCGCCGTAGTCAATGGCGCAGTTGGGTTACCCACACCCATATTGATGAGAATCCCGGAATAAGGGGACACGATCTCTGCTTTAACAAGACGTGCCAAGGAAACCGCCTCGCTAAACGCGCTGAGGTGGGACAGTAAAATGATTCGAATAAAGACTTGGGCGTGGTGTGATGTCACGCTACGGAATACGTCAGCAGATTTGATTTGTGTAAATATTATTCTCTCTATGGCAATATGTGGAAACTTATTTTGCAGAGTCGGACACTACCTTTGTGTTCAAAATCTTCTATTAAGTATTTGGAGGAGGAACCCGCCTTGCAATGCCGAAGACAATCTGCGCACCGGACTCGTCGTCATTGAAGCCTGGTTTAGGGTCTACTGAGGGAGTCCTCGATTAGGGGGTGTCCGGATAGCCGGACTATACCTTCGGCCGGACTCCTGGACTATGAAGATACAAGATTGAAGACTTCGTCCCGTGTCCGGAAGGGACTTTCCTTGGTGTGGAAGGCAAGCTTGGCGATACGGATATGTAGATCTCCTACCATTGTAACCGACTCTGTGTAACCCTAGCCCTCTCCGGTGTCTATATAAACCCGGGAGTTTTAGTCCGTAGGACAAACAACAATCATACCATAGGCTAGCTTCTAGGGTTTAGCCTCTCTGATCTCATGGTAGATCTACTCTTGTACTACCCATATCATCAATATTAATCAAGTAGGACGTAGGGTTTTACCTCCATCAAGAGGGCTCGAACCTGGGTAAAACATCGTGTCCCCTGCCTCCTGTTACCATCCGGCCTAGACGCACAGTTCGGGACCCCCTACCCGAGATCCGCCGGTTTTGACACCGACAGCCAGCTATTTCGGGTACTGCACCTCACGAATGACACCGGCTTCTTGCAGTTTGCTGGTCTCCAGGACGATGAACGACTGCTTTTCTATGGACTGCCGCTGCGCCTTTTGCTTCCCAGGGTGCACGTTAGGGCATACCCTTAGGTGATGCTCGATTATCCCCCTCGGGATCCCGACCAGATCCTTAGGCTCCCATGCGAACACATCCTTGTTCTTGTGCAAGAAGCTGACCAACGCCTCCTCTTGATCTAAAGGGAGGCCGACACCTATGGTGAAGGTGGCGCTCGACGCCCCATCCTCATCAACTGGTACTTGCTTTGTCTCGGCACGATCTTTGTAGAACAGCTGCTTCTTCTTTGCTGGCGCAGCCCCCGGAGCCTCTAGGGCTCCTCCCTCACCAGGTCGCGCCGCAGCCGCGGCCCTGAAGGCAAGTTTGAGGGCCGACAAGGCTTCCTTGGTGTCCCCGGCAACAGTGAGGACACTGTTGTCGGTGTCAAAACCGGCAGATCTCGGGTAGGTGGTCCCAAACTGTGCGTCTGAGGATCGAAGGTAACAGGAGGCAGGGGACACGATGTTTACCCTGGTCCGGGACCTCTTAATGGAGGTAATACCCTACTTCCTGCTTGATTGACTTTGATGAGTATAGGGGTTACAAGATTTGATCTACCTTGAGATCATAATGGCTAAACCCTAGATGTCTAGCCCGTATGATTTGTCCTAGCCTCTATAGACCAAACCCTTCAGTTTATATAGACACCGGAGGGGCCTAGGGTTGTACAAAGTCGGTTTATAGAGAAAGGAAACTTCACATCCGGACGGCAAGCTTGCTATCCACGCAAAGGAGAGTCCCATCCAGACACGGGGGGAGGCCTTCTATCTTGTATCTTCACGCCCCATCAGTCCGGCCCATGGCAGATAGGCCGGATCCCCGAGGACCCCATAATCCAGGACTCCCTCAGTAGCCCCTGAACCAGGCTTCAATGACAATGTGTCCGACGCGCAGATTGTCTTCGGCAATGCAAGGTGGGTTCCTTCTCGGAATACTCCAAAGCTATTGAACTATATCCGGCTCTGCATAACAGTTACAACCTTGAGCCATAAGGGCAAAATACTTAAAAAAAATAAGTCATGTCTACTGATAGCTTTTTCCGGTGAGACATTACGTTTGGCCTTATTATTAATTTGAACCATTTTGTGGCCTCTTGCTTCGCGTTTCGAGGCGCGGTCTTCATAGACACGTCTTGTCAAAGCAGAGATCATGTCCCCTTATTGCGGGATTCCCATCAATACGGGTTTGCGTAATCCAACTGTGTCGTTCGCAAGATCCCTTGGGAACAGGCAAGTTTTAAGGCCCATGGGGAGGCGCTTGATATTCACTGCCTTTATAAGAGGATAAGGATCCATCTTTTTACCTCACGCCTTCTTCTTCCTCAGCCCTTCCATCCTCGAGCTCCAGCGCCCAAGTTTTGATCTTTTCCGGCGCCACCAAACACTCCAGCCATGTCCGGATCCGCCTCACAGGGCAAGTGGATGGCTTCCTCCATCATGGAGAGGAACGTCAAGGAACTCCGGGAAGCGGGGTACTTAGCAGCGGACATCACCCACTGGCTCCCTACCAAAAAGCAGATCATCCCCACTCCGGAGCCTAACAAGAGGGTAGCATTCATCCCTCACTTTCTTAGCGGACTAGGGTTTCCTCTCCACCCTTTCGTCCGCGGCCTTATTGTTTATTATGAGATAGATTTCCACGATCTAACCCCAAATTCCTTCCTCCACATTTCGGCGTTCATCATCATGTGCGAGGTGCTCCTCCGCATTCCCCCCACTTCGGCCTATGGATTAAGGTCTTCAACATGAAGCCGAAGGTGGTTGACGGGGAGCACGCAGACTGTGGAGGCGCCATGGTGAGCAAGCTTCTGAACGTCACCTGGCCAAAATGGGCCTTCGTCGAGACTGTCAAGATATGGCCAGTAACATACCGATGACAAAGGGAACAACGTATACCATTATGCGGTTTGACCGATAAAGATCTTCGTAGAATATGTAGGAGCCAATATGAGCATCCAGGTTCCGCTATTGGTTATTGACCGGAGATGAGTCTCGGTCATGTCTACATAGTTCTCGAACCCATAGGGTCCGCTGCTACCTCTTGAGCACTTGCGTTGGTTTTCCCTTGAAGAGGAAAGGGTGGTGCGGCAAAGTAGCATAAGTATTTCCCTCGGTTTTTGAGAACCAAGGTATCAATCCAGTAGGAGGCTACGTGCGAGTCCCTCGCACCTACAAAAAACAAATAAATCCTCGCAACCAACGCGATAAGGGGTTGTCAACCCCTACACGATCACTTACGAGAGTGAGATCTGATAGATATGATAAGATAATAATTTTGGTATTTTTATGATAAAGATGCAAAGTAAAATAAAAGCAATGAAAATAACTAAGTACTGGAAGATTTAATATGATGAAGATAGACCCAGGGGCCATAGGTTTCACTAGTGGCTTCTCTCAACATCATAAGTATTTTACGGTGGGTGAACAAATTACTGTTGAGCAATTGACAGAATTGAGCATAGTTATGAGAATGTCTATGTATGATCATGTATATAGGCATCACATCCAAGACAAGTAGACCGACTCCTGCCTGCATCTACTACTATTACTCCACACATCGACCGCTATTCATCATACATCTAGAGTATTAAGTTCATAAGAACAGAGTAATGCCTTAAGCAAGATGACATGATGTAGAGGGATAAACTCATGCAATATGATGAAACCCCCATCTTGTTATCCTCCATGGAAACAATACAATACGTGGCTTGCTGCCCCTATTGTCACTGGGAAAGGACACCGCAAGATTGAACCCAAAGCTAAACACTACTCCCATTGCAAGAAAGATCAATCTAGTAGGCCAAACCAAACTGATAATTCGAAGAGACTTGTAAAGATAACCAATCATACATAAAAGAATTCAGAGAAGATTCAAATATTGTTCATAGATAAACTTGATCATAAACCCACAATTCGTCGGTCTAAACAAACACACCATAAAAGAAGATTACATCGAATAGATCTCCACAAGAGAGGGGGAGAACTTTGTATTGAGATCCAAAAAGAGAGAAGAAGCCATCTAGCTAATAACTATGGACCCAAAGGTCTGAGGTAAACTACTCACACTTCATCGGAGAGGCTATGGTGTTGATGTAGAAGCCCTCCGTGATCGATGCCTCCTCCGGCGGAGCTCCGGAACAGGCCCCAAGATGGGATCTCGTGGATACAGAAAGTTACGGTGGTGGAATTAGGGTTTTGGCTCCGTATTTGATCGTTTGGGGGTGCGTAGGTATATATAGGAGGAAAAAGTCGGTGGAGCAACAGGGGGCCCACGAGGGTGGACGGCGCACCTGGGGGTAGGCGCGCCCCCTACCTCGTGGCCTCCCTGTTGGTTGCTTGACGTAGGGTCCAAGTCTCCTAGGTCTTGTTCATTCTAAAAATCACATTCCCGAAGGCTTCATTCCATTTGGACTCCGTTTGATATTCCTTTTCTTCGAAACCCTAAAATAGGCAAAAAAAACAACAATTCTAGGCTGGGCCTCCGGTTAATAGGTTAGTCCCAAAAATAATATAAAAGTGGATAATAAAGCCCAATAATGTCCAAAACAGAAGATAATATAGTATGGAGCAATCAAAAATTATAGATACGTTGGAGACGTATCAAGCATCCCCAAGCTTAATTCCTACTCGTCCTTGAATAGGTAAATGATAAAAACAGAATTTTTGATGTGGAATGCTACTTGGCATATTTTCAGTGTAATTCTTCTTAATTGTGGTATGAATATTCAGATCCGGAAGATTCAAGACAAAAGTTCAATATTGACATAAAAATAATAATACTTCAAGCATACTAACTAAGCAATTATGTCTTCTCAAAATAACATGGCCAAAGAAAGTTATCCCTACAAAATCATATAGTCTGGCTATGCTCTATCTTCACCACACAAAGTATTTAAATCATGCACAACCTCGATGACAAGCCAAGAAATTGTTTCATACTTTTGGTGTTCTTAAACTTTTTCAATCTTCACGCAATACATGAGCGTGAGCCATGGACATAGCACTTTAGGTGGAATAGAATGGTGGTTGTGGAGGAGACAAAAAGGGAAGATAGTTTCACATCAACTAGGCGTATCAACGGGCTATGGAGATGCCCATCAATAGATATCAATGTGAGTGAGTAGGGATTGCCATGCAACGGATGCACTAGAGCTATAAGTATATGAAAGCTCAAAAAGAAACTAAGTGGGTGTGCATCCAACTTGCTTGCTCACGAAGACCTAGGGCATTTTGAGGAAGCCCATCATTGGAATATGCAAGCCAAGTTCTATAATGAAAAATTCCCACTAGTATATGAAAGTGATAACGAAGGAGACTCTCTATCATGAAGATCATGGTGCTACTTTGAAGCACAAGTGTGGTAAAAGGATAGTAGCATTGTCCCTTCTCTCTTTTTCTATCATTTTCTTTATTTGGGCCTTCTCTTTTTTTATGGCCTCTTTTTTCGTCCGGAGTCTCATCCCGACTTGTGGGGGAATCATAGTCTCCATCATCCTTTCCTCACTGGGACAATGCTCTAATAATGATGATCATCACACTTTTATTTTCTTACAAGTCAAGAATTACAACTCGATACTTAGAACAAAATATGACTCTATGTGAATGCCTCCGGCGGTGTACCGGGATATGGAATGACTCATGAGTGACATGTATGAAAGAATTATGAACGGTGGCTTTGCCACAAATTCAATGTCAACTACATGATCATGCAAAGCAATATGACAATGATGGAGCGTGTCATAGTAAACGGAATGGTGGAAAGTTGCATGGCAATATATCTCGGAATGGCTATGGAAATGCAATGATAGGTAGGTATGGTGGCTGTTTTGAGGAAGGTATATGGTGGGTGTATAATACCGACGAAAGGTGCGCGGTATTAGAGAGGCTAGCAATGGTGGAAGGGTGAGAGTGCGTATGATCCATGGACTCAACATTAGTCATAAAGAACTCATATACTTATTGCAAAAATATACAAGTTATCAAAGCAAAGTATTACGCGCATGCTCCTAGGGGGATAGATTGGTAGGAAAAGACCATCGCTCGTCCCCGACCGCCACTCAATAAATAAATCATGCTCCTACTTCATCACATAACGGTTCACCATACGTGCCTACTACGGGAATCACAAACGTTAACACAAGTATCTCCCAAATTCACAACTACTCAACTAGCATGACTCAAATATCACCATCTCCATATCTCAAAACAATTATCAAGTATCAAACTTCTCATAGTATTCAACACACTCATAAGAGAATTTTATTATTAATCTTGTATACCTAACATATTAGGATTATTTAAGCAAATTACCAAGCTATTTAAGACTCTCAAAATAATCTAAGTGAAGCATGAGAGATCAATAGTTTCCATAAAACAAATCCACCACCGTGCTCTAAAAGATATAAGTGAAGCACTAGAGCAAAACTATATAACTCAAAAGATATAAGTGAAGCACATAGAGTATTCTAACAATTTCTGAATCATGTGTGTCTCTCTCAAAAGGTGTGTACAGCAAGGATGATTGTGGTAAACTAAAAAATAAAGACTCAAATCATACAAGACGCTCCAAGCAAAACACATATCATGTGGTGAATAAAAATATAGCTCCAAGTAAAGTTACCGATGGAAGTAGACGAAAGAGGGGATGCCCTCCGGGGCATCCCCAAGCTTTGGCTTTTAGGTGTCCTTAGATTATCTTGGGGGTGACTTCGGCATCCCCAAGCTTAGGCTCTTTCCACTCCTTGTTCCATAATCCAACAAATCTTTACCCAAAACTTGAAAACTTCACAACACAAAACATAAAGTAGAAAATCTCGTGAGCTCCGTTAGTGAAAGAAAACAAAAGACCACTTCAAGGTACTGTAATGAACTCATTATTTATTTATATTGGTGTTAAACCTACTGTATTTCAACTTATCTATGGTTTATAAACTATTTTACTAGCCATAGATTCATGAAAATAAGCAAACAACACACGAAAAACAGAATCTGTCAAAAACAGAACAGTCTGTAGTAATCTGTAGCTAGCGCAATATCTGGAACCCCAAAAGTTCTAAACTAAATTCCTGGACGTGAGTAATTTATCTATTAATCATCTGCAAAAAGAATTAACTAAATAACACTTTCCAAATAAATATGGCAGCAGTTCTCGTGAGCGCTAAAGTTTCTGTTTTTTACAGCAAGATTAACAAGACTTTCCCCAAGTCTTCCCAACGGTTCTGCTTGGCACAAACACTAATTAAACACAAAAAACACAACCAAAACAGAGGATAGATAAATTATTTATTACTAAACAGGAGCAAAAAGGAAGGAATAAAAATAAAATTGGGTTGCCTCCCAACAAGCGCTATCGTTTAACGCCCCTAGCTAGGCATAAAAAGCAAGGATAGATCTAGGTATTGCCATCTTTGGTAGGCAATCCATAAGTGGCTCTCATAATAGATTCATAAGGTAATTTAATTTTCTTTCTAGGAAAGTGTTCCATGCCTTTTCTTAACGGAAGTTGGAATCTAATATTTCCTTCCTTCATATCAATAATTGCATCAATCGTTCTAAGGAAAGGTCTACCAAGAATAATAGGACATGAAGGATTGCAATCTATGTCAAGAACGATAAAATCTACGGGCACATAATTCCTATTTGCAACAATAAGAACATCATTAATTCTTCCAATAGGTTTCTTAATAGTGGAATCTGCAAGGTGCAAGTTTAAAGAGCAATCATCGAAATCACGAAAACCTAACAAATCACACAAAGTCTTTGGAATCGTGGAAACACTAGCACCCAAATCACACAAAGCATAGCATTCATGATCTTTAATTTTAATTTTAATAGTTGGTTCCCACTCATCATAAAGTTTTCTAGGGATAGAAACTTCCAACTCAAGTTTTTCTTCATAAGATTGCATCAAAGCATCAACGGTATGTTTGGTAAAAGCTTTATTTTTACTATAAGCATGAGGAGAATTTAGCACGGATTGCAACAAGTAAATACAATATATTAAAGAGCAATTATCATAATTAAATTTCTTGAAATCCAAAATAGTAGGTTCATTAACATCAAGAGTTTTGATCTCTTCAATCCCACTTTTATCAAATTTAGCATCAAGATCTAAAAACTCCGAATTTTTGGAACGCCTTCTAGGTAAAGGTGGATCATATTCAGTCTCGTCATTATCAAGATTCATATTGCAAAACAAAGATTTAATAGGGGACACATCAATAACTTTTAGATCTTCATGTTTATTATCATGGAAACTAGAAGAACACGCTCATATAAAGGAATCTTTCCTAGCACACATCCTAGCGGTTCTTTCTTTGCACTCATCAATGGAAATTCTCATGGATTTGAGAGACTCATTGATATCATGCTTGGGTGGAATAGATATAAGTTTCAAAGAATCAACATCAAGAGAAATTCTATCAATGTTCCTAGCCAACTCATCAATCTTAAGCAATTTTTCTTCAATCAAAGCATTGAAATTCTTTTGCGAAGTAATAAATTCTTTAATATTAGATTCAAAATCTGAGGGCATCTTATTATAATTTCCATAAGAATTGTTGTAGGAATTACCATAATTATTAGAGGAATTGCTAGGATAAGGCCTAGGATTAAAGTTTCCTCTATACGCCTTGTTAACGAAATTGTTCCTACCAACAAAATTCACATACATAGATTCATTATTATTCTCAATCAAAGTAGACAAGGGCATATCATTATGATCAGAAGAAACACTTTTATTAGCAAATAATTTCATAAGTTCATCCATCTTTCCACTCAAAACATTAATTTCTTCTATCGCATGTACTTCCTTATTAGTAGATCTTTCAGTGTGCCATTGAGAATAATTAACCATAATATTATCTAGGAGTTTAGTAGCTTCTCCTAAAGTGATTTCCAAAAAAGTGCCTCTCGCGGCCGAATCTAA
Organism: Triticum dicoccoides; assembly: GCF_002162155.2. Classification (NCBI taxonomy): domain Eukaryota; kingdom Viridiplantae; phylum Streptophyta; class Magnoliopsida; order Poales; family Poaceae; genus Triticum; species Triticum dicoccoides. The sequence continues at coordinate 124,590,492 of NC_041384.1, read as the reverse complement.
AAGATTTCTAGAACCAAATTCAATCAGGCATAAAAAAATTGTATAATCATCCACAAATTTAAACCATGTCTTGGGCAATTACGTATCATTAATTTCATCCTCTCCCAAGCTTGTGCAACATGTTCATGATCAAGTTGCTTAAAATTCATAATATTGTTTCTAAGAGAGATGATCTTAGCGGGAGGAAAATACTTAGAGATAAAAGCATCTTTGCACTTATTCCAAGAGTCAATACTATTTTTAGGGAAAGACGAAAACCAAGCTTTAGCACGATCTCTAAGCGAAAAAGGAAATAGCTTCAATTTAACAATATCATTATCAACATCTTTCTTCTTTTGCATATCACACAAATCAATGAAGCTATTTAGATTGGTAGCGGCATCTTCACTAGGAAGGCCGGAAAACAGATCTTTCATGACAAGATTCAGTAAGGCAGCATTAACTTCACAAGATTCAGCATCGGTAAGAGGAGAAATCAGAGTGCTAATAAAATCATTGTTGTTGGTATTGGTAAAGTCACACAATTTAGTGTTATCTTGAGCCATCGTGACAAACAAGAAATCCAACACACAAGCAAACATGGAGCAAGCAAAAAGGAGGCAAATAGAGAAAGAGAGGGAGGATAGAGAGAGAGGGCGAATAAAACGGCAAGGGTGAAGTGGGGGAGAGGAAAATGAGAGGCAAATGGCAAATAATATAATGCGGGAGATAAGGGTTAGTGATGGGTACTTGGTATGTTTGACTTTTGCGTAGACCTCCCCGGCAACGGCGCCAGAAATCCTTCTTTCTACCTCTTGAGCACTTGCGTTGGTTTTCCCTTGAAGAGGAGAGGGTGGTGCAGCAAAGTAGCGTAAGTATTTCCCTCAGTTTTGGAGAACCAAGGTATCAATCCAGTAGGAGGCTACGCGCGAGTCCCTCGCACCTACACAAAACAAATAAATCCTCGCAACCAATGCGATAAGGGGTTTTCAATCCCTACACGGTCACTTACGAGAGTGAGATCTGATAGATATGATAAGATAATATTTTTGGTATTTTTATGATAAAGATGCAAAGTAAAATAAAAGCAATGAAAATAATTAAGTACTGGAAGATTTAATATGATGAAGATAGACCCAGGGGCCATAGGTTTCACTAGTGGCTTCTCTCAACATCATAAGTATTTTACGGTGGGTGAACAAATTACTATTGAGCAATTGACAGAATTGAGCATAGTTATGAGAATATCTATGTATGATCATGTATATAGGCATCACGTCCGAGACAAGTAGACCGACTCCTGCCTGCATCTACTACTATTACTCCACACATCAACCGCTATCCATCATACATCTAGAGTATTAAGTTCATAAGAACAGAGTAATGCCTTAAGCAAGATGACATGATGTAGAGGGATAAACTCATGCAATATGATGAAAACCCCATCTTGTTATCCTCGATGGCAACAATACAATACGTGCCTTGCTGCCCCTATTGTCACTGGGAAAGGACACCGCAAGATTGAACCCAAAGCTAAACACTTCTCCTATTGCAAGAAAGATCAATCTAGTAGGCCAAACCAAACTGATAATTCGAAGAGACTTGTAAAGATAACCAATCATACATAAAAGAATTCAGAGAATATTCAAATATTGTTCATAGATAAACTTGATCATAAACCCACAATTCATCGGTCTAAACAAACACACCGTAAAAGAAGATTACATCGAATAGATCTCCACAAGAGAGGGGGAGAACTTTGTATTGAGATCCAAAAAGAGAGAAGAAGCTCTAGCTAATAACTATCCACCCGAAGGTCTGAGGTAAACTACTCACACTTCATCGGAGAGGATATGGTATTGATGTAGAAGCCCTCCGTGATCAATGCCCCCTCCGGCGGAGCTCCGGAACAGGCCCCAAGATGGGATCTCGTGGATACAGAAAGTTACGGTGGTGGAATTAGGGTTTTGGCTCTGTATCTGATCGTTTGATGGTACGTAGGTGTATATAGGAGGAAGAAGTACGTCAGTGGAGCAACAGGGGCCCCACGAGGGTGGAGGGCGCGCCTGGGGGGAGGCGCGCCCCCCTACCTCATGGCCTCCCTGTTGGTTGCTTGACGTAGGGTCCAAGTCTCCTGGGTCTTGTTCGTTCCAAAAATCACGTTCCCGAAGGTTTCATTCCGTTTGGACTCCGTTTGATATTCCTTTTCTTTGAAACCCTAAAATAGGCAAAAAACAACAATTCTGGGTTGGGCCTCCGGTTAATAGGTTAGTCCCAAAAATAATATAAAAGTGGATAATAAAGCCCAATAATGTCCAAAACAAAAGATAATATAGCATGGAGCAATAAAAAATTATAGATATGTTGGAGACATATTATCCGCACGCTTAACATTCGGTGACGATCGGTAATATGAGTTTATGTGTTTTGATGTCCCGAAGGTAGTTCGGAGTCCCGGATTTGATCACAGACATGACGAGGAATCTCAAAATGGTTGAGACATAAAGATCGGTATATTGGATGACTATATTTGGACTTCGGAAGGGTTTCGGGCAAGTTCGGATAAATACCATAGTATCGGGGGGTTACCGGAACCCCCGGGGAGTGTGATCGGCCTATTGGGCCTTAGTGGAGAAGAGGAGGAGCGGCCAGGGCAGGCCACGCGCCTCCTCTCCCTCTAGTCCGAATTGGACAAGGAGGGGGGCGGTGCCCCCCTTTCCTTCCGCCTCTCTCCTCCTTCCCTCTCTCCTACTCCTACTCTTGGAAGGGTTGGAGTCCTACTCCCGGTGGGAGTAGGACTCCCCTTGGGGCGCGCCTAGGAGGGCCGGCCTCTCCCCCTCCTCCACTCCTTTATATACGGGGAGGGGGGCACCCCATAGACACACAAGTTGATCATTGATCTTTTAGCCGTGTGCGGTGCCCCCTCCACCATAATCCACCTCCTTATGTTGTAGCGGTGCTTAGGCGAAGCCCTGTTCCGGTAGCATCATCATCACCGTCATCACGCCGTCGTGCTGACGAAACTCTCCCTCGAAGCTCTACTGGATCGTGAGTTCGCGGGACGTCACCTAGCTGAACGTGTGCAGATCGCGGAGGTGTCGTACGTTCGGTACTAGGATCGGTCGATCGTGAAGACATACTACTACATCAACCGCGTTGTCATAACGCTTCTGCTTACGGTCTACAAGGGTACGTAGACGATACTCTCCCCTCTCATTGCTATGCATCACCATGATCTTGCGTGTGCGTAGGAAATTTTTGAAATTACTGTGTTCCCCAATAGTGGCATCAGAGCCAGGTTTATGCATAGATGTTATATGCACGAGTAGAACACAAAGGAGTTGTGGACATGGGTATATACATATTGATTGCCATCACTAGTTGATTCTTGATTCAGCGGGATTGTTGGATGAAGTGGCCCAAATCAACATTACGCATACGCTTACGCTAGACTGGTTCTACTGACGTGCTTCGCACACAGGTGGCTAGTGGGTGTCTGTTTCTCCAGCTTTAGTTGAATCGGATTCAATGAACAGGTTTCTTTCTGAAGATCAAAAAGCAATCACTATACCGCCTTGTGGTTTTTGATGCGTAGGTAAGAACGGTTCTTGCTCAGCCCATAGCAGCCACGTAAAACTTGCAACAACAAAGTAGAGGACGTCTAACTTGTTTTTGCAGGGAATGTTGTGATGTGATATGGTCAAGACATGATGCTAAATTTTATTATATGAGATGATGATGTTTTGTAACACAGTTATCGGCAACTGGCAGGAGCCATATGGTTGTCGCTTTATTGTATGAAATGCAATCGCCATGTAATTGCTTTACTTTATCACTAAGTGGTAGCGATAGTCGTAGAGGCAATGGTTGGCGAGAGGACAACAATGCTTCGATGGAGATCAACGTGTCATGCCAGTGACGATGGTGATCATGATGATGCTTTGGAGATGGAGATCAAAGGCACAAGATGATGATGGCCATATCATATCACTTATATTGATTGCATGTGATGTTTATCCTTTATGCATATTATTTTGCTTAGTTCGGCGGTAGCATTATAAGATGATCTCTCACTAAATTTCAAGGTATAAGTGTTCTCCCAGAGTATGCACCGTTGCTACAGTTCGTCGTGCTGAAACACCACGTGATGATCAGGTGTGATAAGCTCTACGTTCACATACAACGGGTGCAAGCCAGTTTTGCACACGTGGAATACTCGGGTTAAACTTGACGAGCCTAGCATATCCAGATATGGCCTCGGAACACTGGAGACCGAAAGGTCGAGTGCGAATCATATAGTAGATATGATCAACATAGTGATGTTCACCATTGAAAACTACTCCATCTCACGTGATGATCGGACATGGTTTAGTTGATATGTATCACATGATCACTTAGATGATTAGAGAGATGTCTATCTAAGTGGGAGTTCTTAAGTAATTTGATTAATTGAACTTTAATTTATCATGAACTTAGTACCTGATAGTATTTTGCATGTCTATGTTGTTGTAGATAGATGGCCCATGTTGTTGTTCCATTGAATTCTAATGTGTTCCTATAGAAAGCTAAGTTGAAACATGATGGTAGCAACACTACACCACAACACTTGATTGGGGGCAGTTAACTGCCGGGAGAAAAACCAATTTAAGGGCAAACTAACTGTCGGGACATGTGTTACTGCCGCTAGAAACGTGCTAGGGCGGTAAAACTGCCGGGAGAACTTTAATAACAATGGCATCTGCACTGCCGGTACACTTTACGACACAAAATCTGCCGGGAGAACAAAATCTCGGCCCATAATCTGTCGGCCCATGCCGGAGACCGTCTTTGGCGCGAAACGGGAAAACGGCCCTAATAAGCGCGTGCCAGAGAGGAAAAAAAGCGCGCGGCTTGACGAATATTTTCGCCCATTGAGAAATACTAGCGCCGGCCCTCCCACGACCAGATCCACAACACGCCACACCCAAATCCCCTGCATCCAGCAGATCCCCCGCCGCCGCCGCCCCGAAACCTAGCTACTTCGTGCACCGCGCAGCCGCCTCTGCACTTGACCACCGCGCGCCAGCATAGCTCCCCTGCCCCCACCGCTGGCGTAGCCCCTCACCACCGCAGCTCCTCTGCCGCCGTGCACGCCAATCCGCCCTCCACTGGACCGCAAGCCGCCGCCCCCAACTATCCACCACCGGCAAAGGCCCTCCAACCAGCAAACCGCTACCACCGTCGCCCCCCATCATGCGTGGCAGACACTCCGCCCCTCCACCGCCCCAAGAGCCACTACATCCTGCTGCCGTGGTCACCCCACTCTAGAGCGGCACCTCCGAGCACCCCGTCGGCCACCATCGTCATCGCCAAGCCACACCACCGGCGGACACCATCCTCCGTGGAAGGGCTTCGTCGCAGAAAGTACGTACTACGCTCGTGCACTTCCTCCCCGAGCAGGCTTCACCAAGCATCAAGTGACGGGTCCGCCTCCTCCACAAGCCCCCGAACCAGCAGACCACGTGTTGGCCCTTCTCTCCAGCAAGCAGCTTTGCGTGCTGAACATCCTTTCCCTGGACATCGCTGCCTCCTGTACTTCATTGGACAGGTGAGGTTTGGTAGCAATTTCTGTGCCTTCTTTTGTTCTGAATGTGCAGCACTGAACTATTCCGTCAGTTAGAACAAAACATCAATTTTTAATTGCTTTGGTGTAATAACAACAAAAAAATAGATTCATTTAATTTGGGGTGAAAGAAAGCTAGTTTTGGAGTTCATTTGTAGCCCTTCGGAACACTGCTACTATTATTACTGAACAAACAAGTTATTACTGATGTTTTGGAGTTCATTTGTAGCCCTTCAGAACACTATTGCTGCAAGTTGAATGTTATTACTGAACTTTTTGCTTGTCTACAAACAAAAACTGCTACTGTTATTAGCCCTTCAGATCAAAGAACAGGGACCATTGGTGATTAACAAGTGCATAGCTTAATTAGATTCGTTGACACCTGACTAAGTTGTTTCATTGAGCTTTGGAGTTCATTTAATTTGAGATGAAATAAAGCTAGTTATTTAAGTATGTTTGTTTAGTTGATGCCCCAAAGTAGTACCATATTTGTTTGTGCTTTGCGAAATAGGACATGTGGACAGAACAGGTGCTATGCTTTTATGACATATATGACATTCTTGCTGCTATTTTGTTTTTTGTATTTTCTGAAATTACATGTTTTGGTTAATTATATTCTGTTGTGTGATGACATTTCTTCTTCGTATTGTATTTCTTGTCGCCTGTACTAGATATTGATGATATGCAATTTGTTACTAGATTTTTTTCATTAATAGAAGTAAATTGCTTTCACATGTTAGGCAATTTTAGTGAAACTGGTCAAGAATGGACAAGAGTTGGATGGATAAAGCTAGAAATACGCAAGCATATATAGACGGGGTAGAGAAATTCATAGATTTTGCTTTTACTCATTCAGCAAGAGGGAACACTATACTATGTCCTTGTAGAATTTCCTTGAACTGTTGTTGGTTTGAAGCTAGTGTTGTCTATGAGCACTTGTTATGCGATGGGTTTATTAGTGGGTACAAAAGATGGATATATCATGGGGAGGCATCATCACCTCTTGCATCCGAGAGTGACCATGATGAGGTTCAACCTGATAATTTTCAAGAGGAGATTGACCTAGATGACTATGATGAAATGCTTGAAATGATTCAAGATATAGCACATCAAAATGGGGATTTTAGTGATAGTAGTGGGGAGGATCCAAGTCACCAGGATGCTGAGCCTGAGGGCGTCGACCCTTTTCTAGAGAAGAAAAAGAAGAAAGATGAAGATGCTTTCCGACAATTCATAGTTGATGATAGGGAGGAGCTTTATCCAGGGTGCACAACCTTCTCAAAGCTACGTTTCGTTGTTAGGTTACTCCATGCAAAATCTCTTGGAGGTTGGAGTGATAAAACTTTTGACATTCTGCCAATTTAAAAATCCCCCCCTTGATAGCTTGTCACGCTCCACCACTGCCTGTATACTAGACGAGGCATAGGCGCATAGTTTTGTTTGTCAAAAAGTTGCCACTTTGTACTATGGTGTATTCTTTTGTACATGTGTCATATACTCCTTGAGATGCAAAAAATGACTACTCTCCAGGTCTTTGTAAATTTAACTTGAGTTAAACTATAGCATGTCAAATTGAATGTTAATTTAAATTCTGAAACAAGAGCTCCGTATTGAGTATCCTATCTATTGCAGGTTTCCCAAAGGTACACAAGTCGATGAAGGTTTGGAAGATTTTCAAACTCCTGAAGATTTGGAATACCTACAACAGTTGGTGGAGTGATTATGTAATATGCTTGTTTAGTTTGTGAAACCTGGACACTTGCTCCACTCCTTTTGCTGGTTGTTAAGTCACTGTGCTCATTTTGGTTGTGTGGCACACCCACAAACATGTACTTGCCCACTTGTTGCACTATTTCATTTTGTCGGTTGTGTGGCACATTTTAAAACATATATATATTATGGTTGTTAATTATGTTCATCCAATGATGTTTTAAGGTTCTGGATGAGGCCTGAAGTTATTTTGAATGAAGTGTATGGATGAGACATATATGTGACTTTGATTGAAATATGTATAAATTGTACGTGTGATACGTCCTGATTGGTTGAACATATTAAATGGATATTACATAGGGGACGCCTAGACCAATTAGGTAGTGAAATTTGCATACTGGCAAAACAACTGCCGGGTCAAAACTCTTCTGCCGGCAGTTTGACTGCCAATAATTGATGTTCCACGTGTCTTGCCGAATCTGCCGGGAGAAAAGAAACTGCCGGCAAATAAATGCACTAGGGCAGATGGACTGCCGGGAATATTTTATCTGCCAGGACAAGTAATCCCCGGCAGCCGTTCTCGTGGCAGTTCTACCTGCCGGGAGAAATACTGTCCCGGCAGATAGAGTGTCGCTTAAAGTGTTTTCTCACGGCAGTTTACATGCTGTTGCATCAGTGTTGTGGTGTAGTGCAACAACACAGACTGGGTCCGTAACTTGAGGATTATCCTCATTGTTGCACAACAGAATTACGTCCTGGAAGCACCGCTAGGTGAAAAACCCGCTGCAAGAGCAACGCCAGATGTTATGAACACCTGGCAGAGCAAAGCTGATGACTACTCGATAGTTCAGTGTGCCATGCTTTACGGCTTAGAACCGAGACTTCAACGACGTTTTGAACGTCATGCAGCAGGATGAGAGATATGCCCGGATTGAGAGATATGAAGTCTCCAATAAGTTGAGAGATATGCCCAGATTGAGAGATATGAAGTCTCCAATAAGTTCTACAGCTGCAAGATGGAGGAGAATAGTTCTGACAGTGAACATATACTCAGAATGTCTGGGTACCACAACCACTTGACTCAACTGGGAGTTAATCTTCCTGATGATAGTGTCATTGACAGAGTTCTTCAATCACTGCCACCAAGCTACAAGAGCTTCGTGATGAACTATAATATGCAAGGGATGGATAAGACGATTCCCGAGCTCTTCTCAATGCTAAAGGCTGTGGAGGTAGAAATCAAGAAGGAGCATCAAGTGTTGATGGTCAACATGACCACCAGTTTCAAGAAAAAGGGTAAAGGGAAGAAGGGGAACTTCAAGAAGAACGGCAAGCAAGTTGCTGCTCAAGTGAAGAAGCCCAAGTATGGACCTAAGCCTGAGACTGAGTGCTTCTACTACAAAGGGACTGGTCACTAGAAGCGGAACTGCCCCAAGTATTTGCGGATAAGAAGGATGGGAAGGTGAACAAAGGTATATGTGATATACATGTTAGTGATGTGTACCTTACTAATGCTCACAGTAGTGCCTGGGTATTTGATACTGGTTCAGTTGCTAACATTTGCAGCTCGAAACAGGGACTACAGATTAAGCGAAAATTGGCTAAGGACGAGGTGATGATGCGCGTGGGAAATGGTTCCAAAGTCGATGTGATCGCGGTCGGCACGCTACCTCTACATCTACCTTCAGGATTAGTTTTAGACATAAATAATTGTTATTTGGTGCCAGCGTTGATCATGAACATTATATCTGGATCTTGTTTGATGCGAGACGGTTATTCATTTAAATCTGAGAATAATGGTTGTTCTATTTATATGAGTAATATCTTTTATGATCATGCACCCTTGAAGAGTGGTCTATTCTTGATGAATCTCGATAGTAGTGATACACATATTCATAATATTGAAGCCAAAAGATGCAGAGTTGATAATGATAGTGCAACTTATTTGTGGCACTGCCGTTTAGGTCATATTGGTGTAAAGCGCATGAAGAAACTCCATTCTGATGGACTCTTGGAATCACTTGATTATGAATCACTTGGTACTTGCGAACCATGCCTCATGGGCAAGATGACTAAAACGCCATTCTCCAGAACAATGGAGTGAGCAACAAATTTGTTGGAAATCATACATACTGATGTATGTGGTCCGATGAATATAGAGGCTCGCGGCGGGTATCGTTATTTTCTCACCTTCACAGATGATTTGAGTAGATATGGGTATATCTACTTGATGAAACATAAGTCTGAAACATTTGAAAAGTTCAAAGAATTTTAGAGTGAAGTGGAAAATCATCGTAACAAGAAAATAAAGTTTCTATGATCTGACCGTGGAGGAGAATATTTGTGTTAAGAGTTTGGTCTTCATTTGATACAATGCGGAATAGTTTTGCAACTCAAGCCACCCGGAATACCACAACGTAATGGTGTGTCTGAATGTCGTAATCGTACTTTACTAGACATGGTGCAATCTATGATGTCTCTTATTGATTTACCGCTATCGTTTTGGGGTTATGCTTTAGAGACGGTTGCATTCACGTTAAATAGGGCACCATCTAAATCCGTTTAGATGACACCTTATGAACTATGGTTTGGCAAGAAACCAAAGTTGTCGTTTCTTAAAGTTTGGGGCTGGGATGCTTATGTGAAAAAGCTTCAACCTGATAAGCTCAAACCCAAATCGGAGAAATGTGTCTTCATAGGATACCCAAAGGAGACTGTTGGGTACACCTTCTATCACAGATCCGAAGGCAAGACATTCATTGCTAAGAATGGATCCTTTCTAGAGAAGGAGTTTCTCTCGAAAGAAGTGAGTGGGAGGAAAGTAGAACTTGACGAGGTAATTGTATCTTCTCCCTTATTGGAAAGTAGTTCATCACTAAAATCAGTTCCAGTGATTCCTACAACAGTAAGTGAGGAAGCTAATGATGATGATCATGAAACTTCTGATCAAGTTACTACCGAACCTCGTAGGTCAACTAGAGTAAGATCCGCAATAGAGTGGTACGGTAATCCTATTCTGGAGGTCATGTCACTTGACCATGACGAACCTACGAACTACGAGGAAGCGATGATGAGCCCAGATTCTGCAAAATGTCTTGAGGCCATGAAATCTGAGATGGGATCCATGTATGAGAACAAAGTATGGACTTTGGTTGACTTGCCCGATGATCGGCAAGCCATCGAGATCTTCAAGAAGAAGTCTGACGCTGACGGTAATGTTACTGTCTACAAAGCTCGACTTGTTGCAAAAGGTTTTCGACAAGTTCAAGGAGTTGGCTACGATGAGACCTTCTCACCCGTAGCAATGCTTAAGTCCGTCCGAATCATGTTAGCAATTGCTGCATTTTATGATTATGAAATTTGGCAAATGGATGTAAAGACTGCATTCCTGAATGGATTTCTGGAAGAAGAGTTGTGTATGATGCAACCTGAAGGTTTTACCGATCCAAAGGGTGCTAACAAAGTGTGCAAGCTCCAGCGATCCATCTATGGACTGGTGCAAGCATCTCAGAGTTGGAATAAACATTTTGATAATGTGATCAAAGCATATGGTTTAGTACAGACTTTTGGAGAAGCCTGTATTTACAAGAAAGTGAGTGGGAGCTCTGTAGCATTTCTAATATTATATCTGGATGACATATTGTTGATTGGAAATAATATAGAATTTCTGGATAGCATAAAAGGATACTTGAATAAGAATTTTTCAATGAAAGACCTCGGTGAAGCTGCTTATATATTGGGCATCAAGATCTATAGAGATAGATCAAGACGCTTAATTGGACTTTCACAAAGCACATACCTTGATAAAGTTTTGAAGAAGTTCAAAATGCATCAGGCAAAGAAAGGGTTCTTGCCTGTATTACAAGGTGTGAAGTTGAGTCAGACTCAATGCCCGACCACTGCAGAAGATAGAGAGAAAATGAAAGGTGTTCCCTATGCTTCAGCCATAGGCTCTATCATGTATGCAATGCTGTGTACCAGACCTGATGTGTGCCTTGCTATAAGTTTAGTAGGGAGGTACTAAAGTAATCCAGGAGTGGATCACTGGACAGCGGTCAAGAACATCCTGAAATACCTGAAAAGGACTAAGGATATGTTTCTCGTATATGGAGGTGACAAAGAGCTCGTCGTAAACGTTTACATCGATGCAAGCTTTAACACTAATCCGGATGACTCTAAGTCACAGACCGGATACGTGTTTTTATTAAATGGAGGAGCTGTCGGTTGGTGCAGTTCCAAGCAAAGCGTTGTGGCGGGATCTACATGTGAAGCGGAATACATAGCTGCTTCGGAAGCAACAAATGAAGGAGTCTGGATGAAGGAGTTCATATCCGATCTTGGTGTCATACCTAGTGCATCGGGTCCAATGAAAATCTTTGACGACAATACTGGTGCAATTGCCTTGGCAAAGGAATCCAGATTTCACAAAAGAACCAGGCACATCAAGAGACACTTCAATTCCATCTGTGATCAAGTCAAGGAGGGAGACATGGAGATTTGCATGATACATACGAATCTGAATGTTGCATACCCATTAACTAAGCCTCTCTCACGAGCAAAACATGATCACCACCAAGACTCCATGGGTGTTAGAATCATTACAATGTAATCTAGATTATTGACTCTAGTGCAAAAGGGAGACTGAAGGAAATGTGCCCTAGAGGCAATAATAAAGTTGTTATTTATATTTCCTTATATCATGATAAATGTTTATTATTCATGCTAGAATTGTATTAACCAGAAACTTAGTACATGTGTGAATACATAGACAAACATAGTGTCACTAGTTTGCCTCTACTTGACTAGCTCGTTGAATCAATGATGGTTAAGTTTCCCAACCATGGACATGAGTTATCAGTTGATTAACGGGATCACATCATTAGAGAATGATGTGATTGACTTGACCCATGTGTTAGCTTAGCACGATGATCATTTAGTTTGTTTCTATTGCTTTCTCCATAACTATACATGTTCCTATGACTATGAGATCATGCAACTCCCGAATACCGAAGGAACACTTTGTGTGCTACCAAACATCACAACGTAACTGGGTGATCATAAAGGTGCTCTACAGGTGTCTCCGATGGTGTTTGTTGAGTTGGCATGGATCAAGATTAGGATTTGTCACTCCGATTGTCGGAGAGGTATCTCTGGGCCCTCTCGGTAATGTACATCACAATAAGCCTTGCAAGCAATGTAGCTAATGAGTTAGTTACGGGATGTATCATTACAGAACGAGTAAAGAGACTTGTCGGCCACAAGATTGAACTAGGTATTGAGATACCAATGATCAAATCTCAGGCAAGTAACATATCGATGACAAAGGGAACAATGTATACCGTTATGCGGTTTGATCGATAAAGATCTTCGTAGAATATGTAGGAGCCAATATGAGCATCCAGGATCCGCTATTGGTTATTGACCGGAGATGAGTCTCGGTCATGTCTACATAGTTCTCGAACCCATAGGGTCCGCACGCTTAACGTTCGGTGACGATCGGTAATATGAGTTTATGTGTTTTGAGGTACCAAAGGTAGTTCGGAGTCCCGGATTTGATCACGGACATGATGAGGAGTCTCGAAATGGTCAAGACATAAAGATCGATATATTGGATGACTATATTTGGACTTCGTAAGGGTTCCGGGCAAGTTCGGATAAATACCGGAGTACCAAGGGGTTACCAGAACCCCCCGGGGAGTGTAATGGGCCTATTGGGCCTTAGTGGAGACGAGGAGGAGCGGCCAGGGCAGGCCGCATGCCCCCTCTCCCTCTAGTCCGAATTGGACAAGGAGGGGGGACGGCGCCCCCCTTTCCTTCCCACTCTCTCCTCCTTCCCTCTCTCCTACTCCTACTCTTGGAAGGGTTGGAGTCCTACTCCCAGTGGGAGTAGGACTCCCCTTGGGGCGCACCTAGGAGGGTCGGCCTCTCCCCCTCCTTCACTCCTTTATATACGGGGAGGGGGCACCCCATAGACACACAAGTTGATCATTGATCTTTTAGCCGTGTGCGGTGCCCCCTCCACCATAATCCACCTCGGTTATATCGTAGTGGTGCTTAGGCGAAGCCCTGTTTCGGTAGCATCATCATCACCGTCATCATGCTCTCGTGCTGACGAAGCTCTACTAGATCATGAGTTCGCGGGACGTCACCAGCTGAACGTGTGCAGATCGCGGAGGTGCCGTACGTTCGGTAGTAGGATCGGTCGATTGTGAAGACGTACGACTACATCAACCGCATTGTCATAACGCTTCTGCTTATGGTCTACGAGGGTATGTAGACGATACTCTCCCCTCTCGTTGCTATGCATCACCATGATCTTGCATGTGCGTAGGAAATTTTTGAAATTACTGTGTTCCCCAACATGAACGCTGCAGCGATTCTTCAGCACGACGCACGAAGAGATATGGAAGCTGCTTTTCAAGGCCCAGAAGTCGTGGCCGGAGCCGACCGAAGACGTCGGCCTCGACTGTGCTCATCCGGCCACTCCAGTAAGTTTTCAGATTTCTGAATCATAACTTCAACTTGTAAATCCAAGGGGTATGCTGAGCCTTCCATTCTTTCTTCGGGGTTGGACAAAGAAGGCAGAGCGGATCCGATGTCCACCTCCGCTGCCTGAAGACCCAGCCATTCCTCTTCTTACGAAGATGCCGGACTGATAACCCACATGTATAGGGGGTCGCAACAGTTTTTGAAGGTAGAGTATTCAAACCAAATTTATAGATTCAACACTAGGGGAGCCAAAGAATATTTGTAGGTATTAGCACCTGAGTTGTCAATTCAACCACACCTAGAAACTTAATATATGCAGCAAAGTATTTAGTAGCAAAGTAATATGATAGTAGTGGTAACGGCAGCAAAGAATATATCTAGTTGTTTCTTCACTCATAATATAACCTTCTGGTACCTTAGGCAATTCATATCTAGTAAGGCTAGTTCTAGTGGGTGTTTCAGGAGTTTCAGTTTCAAGCTTGTCATCAGATTCAACAACATCATGTTGTATAACTCTAGCAATTTGTTTATCAAGAAATTCACCAAGTGGCACATCGTCATTATCAAGCAAGGTACTAGCATCATTCATAGTAGAAGTAGCATTATCAATAACTTGCGACATATCAGAATTAATAGCATGTGGTTGGGTTGCAAGTTTATTCATAACAGAAGGTGAATCTAAAGTAGAACTGGATGGCAGTTCCTTACCTCCCCTCGTCCTTGAGGGAACTATCTTAGTCTTAGGATCCTTCAGATTCTTCATAGTGATAATATGATAATAATCCCAAGTGACTCAACAAATATAGCTATGCTCCCCGGCAACGACGCCAGAAAAAGTTCTTGATAACCCACAAGTATAGGGGATCGCAACAGTTTTCGAGGGTAGAGTATTCAACCGAAATTTATAGATTCGACACAAGGGGAGCCAAAGAATATTTGAAGGTATTAGCAGCTGAGTTATCAATTCAACCACACATGGAGATTAATTATCTGCAGCAAAGTGATCAGTAGCAAAGTAGTTTGATAGATTTCATAGTAGTGACAGCAGCAATAGTAACAGTAACAGTGATAGTAGTAATTTTGTAGCAAGTGTAACAGTGATGATAGCAGTAGTAACTTAGCAGAAACAATATAAGATAAATTCATAGGCATTGGATCGGTGACTTGTTGGATGATATTCATCATGTGACAATTATAACCTACGGCGATACGGCACAAGCTCCAGTTCATCGACATAATGTAGGCATGTATTCCATAAATAGTCATACGTGCTTTATTAAAAGAACTTGCATGACATCTTTTGTCCTACCCTCCCATGGTAGCGGGGTCCATATTGGAAACTAAGGGATATTAAGGCCTCCTTTTAATAGAGAAACTAGAACAAAGCATTAACACATAGTGAATACATGAACTCCTCAAACTATGGTAATCACCGGAAGAGGTCCCAGTTAATGTCACTCAGGGGTTATCAGATCATAACACCTAGTAGGTCACTATAAATTGCAAGATCGGATCTAGAACATGGATATAATGGTGATAACATAAATAGTTCATATCTGAAATCATGGCACCCGGGCCCAAAGTGACAAGCATTAAGCATGGCAGAGTCATAGCAACATCAATCTAAGAACATAGTGGATACTAGGGATCAAGCCCTAACAAAACTAACTCGATTACATGATGAATCTCATCCAACTCCTCACCGACCAGCGAGCCTACGAATGAATTACTCACTCCCGATGGGGAGCATCATGGAATTGGCAATGGAGAATGGTTAGTGATGAGGAAGAACGAAGATCCCCCTCTCCGGAGCCCCAAACGAACTCTAGATCTGCCCTCCCGAGGAAGAACAGGGCTTGGTGGCAGCTCCGTCTCATGGTTCATGATAATTCTTTCTCCCTGATTTTTTTTGGAAAAATAGGATTTTATAGCGTCGGTTTCAGGGTCTGCGGGGCCACCAGGTGGGGACAACCGACCTGGGAACGCCAGGAGAGGGGGCGCGCCCTGGTGGGTTGTGCCCACCCAGGTGCCCCTCTCCGGCAGGTCTTGGCTCCAGAAATTCTTATTATTGATATAGAAAACCCTCGCAAAGTTTCGTTCCATTCCGAGAAATTTTATTTCTGCACAAAAACAACACCATGGTAGTTCTACTGAAAACAACATCAGTCCTGGGTTAGTTTCATTCAAATCATGCAAATTAGAGTCCAAAACAAGAGGAGAAGCGTTAGGAAAACTAGATACATTGGAGACGTATCAAATCCCCCAAGCTTAAACCTTTGCTTGTCCTCAAGCAATTCAGTTGATAAATTGAAAGTGAAAAAGAAAAACTTTTACGAACTCTTTTGCTCTTGTTTGCATAAATAAGCTTAAATAGCACCCAGGTTTTCAACCAACATTATAACTAACCATGCCGACAATAAATCTTAAAGATTATAATGACTCATGTCAATGAGATAATCAGCTAGCGAGCAATAATAAGGTATCTCAAACGGCAACACATTGTCAAAACACCATGATATAATATGACAATAGTGGTATCTCGCTAGCCCTTTCTGAGACCGCAAAACATAAATGCAGAGCACCTCCAAAGTTCAAGCAGCGACTAAACATTGTAATCCATGGTAGAAAAGATCTAGTCATGATGCACCCAACATTAGCTACACACAATACATAAATCGTGACAACTGTGCTCTTCTCAGTTTCCGGTGCTTGTTTTAGAAGGTGATGACACAACATAAAAGTAAATAGGTAGTCCCTCCGCAGAGGGAAGCAGTGATTTGCAGAGGTGCCAGAGCTCAGTTTTCTAAAACAAAGTTAAATGAAATTTTGAGACATGCACCCTTCTCATTTACTTCATGACCGTCACTTATCAACATCTTCCATGCTAAACACGCTAGTGGCGGTTCCCAAGCGATAAAAGTAAAGGTTTTGACTCCATTGGGAGTTTTTGTTTGATTATTTCAGAGTGAACACTTTTTCATGTTTGCAATTTGGGACTGGGCATCCCTATTACCGCCCTTTTCTCGTGCGCTGGCGAGTGAATAAACACTCGACCTGAGAATAACCCGCTTAGCATGGAAGATACCGACCACCTCCTATCGTTCCATGAATGATCCAGGCACACAAAACGGATAATTTTTAGAAGTTTTTAGAGGTGGCACATGCAAATTTACTTAGGACGGCAGGGTAATACCGTATATAGGTAGGTATAGTGGACTCATCTGGAATAACTTTGGGTTCAAGGTTTTTGATGTACAAGCAGAATTCCCACTTAGTACAGGCGAAGACTACCAATTAGATTGAGAAGCGGCCAGCTAGAGAGCAACAACGATCATAACCATGCATTATGCATAGGTAACATTTGACACTAGCATGAGTAGGATATGAACACCATGAACATAAATATCATAGAGCTATGTTGGTTTTGATTCAACTACATGCATAAACATGTGCCAAGTCAAGCCACTCGAACATTCAGAGGAGGATACCATATCATCATACTACGTCACAATCATTTTAATGCCATGTTGATATCCAAGATAAATAATTATTAACTCCCAGCTACTTATGCATGGCATGAGAAACTATAATCTCTAATTGTCATTGCAAATATGTTTAATCATAACGAGCTGAAGCATGGATACTAGGATAAACATATTTACACAGATAGAACAAGTCGAGTTCATACCAATTTCTCTCTGTCATAGCCAATTCATCGAATGTCGTCATTATTGCCTTTCACTTGCACGACCGAACGATATGAAAATAATAATAGTGCAGAGTGCCATGGACTAAGCCGGAATCTGCAAACATTTTATTCAACAGGAGAAGACAAGGTAAAATGCTCTCTTTATTAGTTCAACAATTATTCATATGAGAGCCACTCAACATTTTCATCGTGGTCTTCTCCTTGGTACAACTCGAATAAAAAGAAAAGAAATTCATAGAAACACACTAAAATATTTTTGGAGTTTTTGGTCTTCTTGAACAAGCAAATAAAGGGAAAAGCAAAAACTAGAAAAACTATTTACACGGGAAATCTCCCAACAAGCAAGAGAAGAACGAGCAAATCTTTTGGGTTTTCTATTTAATAATACTACTAAGTATGCATAGAAAGTAAATTGACTACAACTAATTTTTTTAATTTTTTTCTAAAGTTTTTCAAACACACAAGAAGAAAGCAAGAAAATAAATCTAAGCATGGATGATACAATGAAAAAGTGTGGACACCGACAAATAAAATAAGTGAATATGAATGTAAAGTTGGTGGAAACACGTACTCCCCCAAGCTTAGGCTTTTGGCCTAACTTGGCAGTCGATCAGTAGCCTGGAGGGTAGTAGGGGTGCTAAGAACCAAGCATACACTCATCCAACTGCGAAGGCTCCTCCTGTGCCGCTTCCCCAGCAGCCTGAGCATTCCGGTAGGTGATGATGTCCGCAGGCATGATCCTATATCCGCCCCTGGCAGCAGAATCAAACAAAGAAGGTGCAGGCAGTGGAGTAATATCATGAGTTTTAACGCTAAAAACCAGTTTATAAGGAATGGGGATATCAGGATAATCTCGTGCATGAAAATGATGGTGTTTCATGGCTGCCCGGTCTAGGTAAACCTTGGTCAGAGGCTAATCATGATGTCGTATCTTAACCTTGAAGTGAGCCGCCAAACGAATAGAAAAAATCCCACCATGTATTTCACCCTGTGATTTATTAAGATGGAGGCGACAAGCCACAATAGCTCGCAAGCTATGAGTGTTGTCGCTCTCTAGTGCTCGGCGTAAAACAGCAAAGTCTGGGGCGCTAAGCGCACCCACTTTCTTTCTAGCAAGCAAGCACTTAGCGACAAATAAAGCAAAATAATGTACGACAGGAAAGTGTATGCTAGTAGCAGTGGTGGCTGAGACCCCTCTCTCATCTCCCACTGTCAAAGTGCGATAAAAGTCCTCAAACCCAGTCGGCCTAGGCTCGGATAAGCTCCCATTAGAGGGGATCAAGCATATATCACAAAATTCAGTAAGTGGTATCTAATGGTTTCCAGCATATAAATGGAAGCTCACTTCAGGAGGATTATTTCTAGGCAGGAAAGTAAAACTCTGAACAAAGATGTTTGTGAGGATTTGGTGCTGGTCACACTCATCTGTGATGAAGTCGGTGAGGCCGGCATTCACAACATATTGTGTGAACTCTTGAAGGACTCCCGCCTCTTCCAGGAACGGGGTGTGCGGCCATTCACACGCCGTACCTCCACCAACCTCCGAGGGTGGAGATCACTATCAGAAGACTCCCCAATAACACCCTTGGAGTTCTTCTTCGAGCCAAACTTCCTGAAGATATTCATGTCCGCGTACAATTTTATAAAAATAAAAAAAATTGGGTGACAAAAATTTGTCAACAAAACTTTATAAGATTGATAGCAACTACTCACAGGGATACATAGAGGCCATAACAAGCATTCAAACTACTTAGAACCCTAAGAATTTAACATGCAAACACATCTACAGTAGCACCAAGAGTAACTAATTATTCAAGATATAAACCACTAAAACAAAAATTAATTGGACAAAGAGTCACATACCAAGCAACAATCCCCCGAAACAGTTTCGGAAACGGAGCTTCGAGCAAAGAGACCGAAATCCGCGGGTTTGAGCTCAAGAACACGGGAGAGCAATGGACATTTTTTTTTCTGGAGGTAAGAGATGATGTGGGATGAAGAGGTAAGTGAGGGGGCCCATGTGGGGACCACAACCCACCAGGGCACGCCTGGGGGTCCTGGCGCGCCCAGGTGGGTTGTGCCCACCTAGTGCACCTCCCTCTTATATTATTTGCACCAGAAATTCAGAAATATTCAGAAAAAAATCGTGTAAAAATTTCAGGGCATTCTGAGAACTTTTATTTTTGGGTCATTTTTTATTGCACGGGAAATTCAGAAAACAGACAAAACATGGCATTTTATTTTATTTAACTAATAAAAACAGAAAACAAAAGGTAGGGCAAAAGGTAGTGTTTACTAAATTCATCAACTTCATACCGCTCAAAAATGATCCATTAATAAGGTTGATCAGGTCTTATTAACAACCACTTCCGATTAGCATGAAACCGAAGAACTTTCGTAAATCACTAAGTTACCTCAATGGGGATATGCATTTCCCCAATAATAAGCATTTCGTATTTCTTTTTGACAGTAGTTAGAGGTATTTGAAAACTTCCAATAGTGATTGTTGGAGATTTTTCAATTACATTAATACCATTCACTTGGAATTGTTTCTTCGGAAAGTGCACCATATGCTCATTACCATTGATATGAAAAGTGACCTTGCTTTTATTGCAATCAATAACAGCCCCTGCAGTGTTCAAGAAGGGTCTACCAAAGATAATTGACATGTTGTTGTCCTCGGGCATCTCAAGTACAACAAAGTCAGTCAAAATAGTAACATTAGCAACAACAACGGGCACATCCTAAAAAATACCGATAGGTATGGCAGTTGATTTGTCAGCCATTTACAAAGATATTTCAGTAGGTGTGAGTTTATTCAAGTCAAGTCTTTTATATAAAGAGAAAGGCATAACACTAACACCAGCTCCTAAATCACACAAAGCAGTTTTCACATAATTATTTTTGATAGAGCGAGGTATAGTTGGTATTCTTGGATCTCCAAGTTTTTTAGGTACTCCATCTTTGAAAGTATATTTAGCAATCATAGTGGAGATTTCAGCTTCTGGTGTTTTTCTCTTATTTGTGATGATGTCTTTCATGTACTTTGCATAAGGAGGCATTTTAAAGATATCAGTCAAGCGAGTACGCAAAAAGACTGGCCTCAGCATTTCAGCAAAGCATTCAAATTCTTCATCATCTTTCTTTTTAGTTGACTTGGGTGGAAAAGGCATAGGTTTTTGAACCCACGGTTCTCTTTCTCTACCGTGTTTTCTAGCAACAAAGTCTCTTTTGTCATATCTTTTATTCTTAGGTTGTGGGTTATCAAGATCAACTGGTGGTTCTATCTCAACATCATTGTCTGGTTCTTTATTATTTGGTTGAGTGTCTTCTTGAACATCAGCATTATCTTTTTCATTATCACTAGGTTAGTGTTCATTACCAAACCGATTTTCGACATCAGAGATAGAAGTTTCATTATCATTATCAGGAGGTTTTTCTACTTCAGGTTCACTAGAAGTATGCAAAGTCCTATCATTTTTCTTTTTCTTTCTAGAAGGACTAGGTGCACTAGTGTTATTTCTTTGTGAATCTTGTTCAATTATTTTTGGGTGTCCCTCGGGATAAAGTGGTTCCTGAGTCATTTTACCTCCTCTAGTTGCAACTCTAACAGTAAAGTCATGCATATTATGATTCATTTCATCAAGCAATTCTCTTTGTGATTTAGCAACTTCTTCTAACTGAGTTTGAACCATAGAAGCATGTTTTCCAACACCTCTAACATCATTTGATATTCTAAATAACAAGTCACTAAAGCGAGCAATCATATCAGAATTATATTTCAGTTGTTTCCTAACATTTGCATTGAAGTGATCTTGTTTTCTAATGTAGTTTTCAAACTCATAAAGGCATTGACTAGGATGCATATTGTGAGGATTATCATTATCATTGAACTTCATTAGAGAATTTACCTCTATCATCTTAGGCAATGGTGGTGTATTAAGCCCATGTATTTCTTCAATAGGAGGTAAATTTTTAACATCCTTAGCTTTAATACCTTTTTCGATCATAGATTTCTTTGCCTCTTGCATATCTTCAGGACTGAGATACATTATACCCCTCTTCTTCGGAGTGGGTTTAGCCGGTGGTTCAGGAATAGTCCAATCATCATAATTATTCAATATGCTATTCAATAATTCTTCAGCTTGTCCAACAGTTCGTTCCCTGAAAATACAACCAGCACAACTATCTAGGAAGTCCCTAGAAGCATCGGTTAGTCCATTATAGAAGATATCAAGTATTTCATTTTTCTTAAGAGGATGATCAGGCAAAGCATTAAGTAACTGGCAAAGCCTCCCCCAAGCTTGTGGGAGACTCTCTTCTTTAGTTTGCACAAAGTTAAATATTTCCTGTAAGGCAGCTTGTTTCTTATGAGCAGGAAAATATTTTCCAGAGAAGTAATAAATCATATCGTAGGGGCTACGCACACAACCAGGAGCAAGAGTATTGTACCAAGCTTTAGCATCACCCATTAATGAGAAAGGAAAGAATAAAGTAATAGCGAGTTTTCTCATCATGAGTAAGAAGGGTGGCTATATCATTCAACTTAGTAAGATGTGCCACAACAGTTTCAATTTCATAACCATGGAAAGGATCAGATTCAACCAAAGTAACTCTGGGTCGACAAAGAATTCATAATCCTTATCATCAATAAAGATAGGTGAAGTAGCAAACTTAGGGTCACACTTCATTCTAGCATTCAGAGATTTTTCATTATACTTGTGTAATAATTTCTCTAGATCATCTCTATCATTGCAAGCAAGAATATATCTAGTTGTTTCTTCACTCATAACATAACCTTCTGGTACCTTAGGCAATTCATATCTAGTAAGGCTAGTTCTAGTGGGTGTTTCAGGAGTTTTAGTTTCAAGCTCGTCATCAGATTCAACAACATCATGTTGTATAACTCTAGCAATTTGTTTATCAAGAAATTCACCAAGTGGCACATCGTCATTATCAAGCAAGGTACTAGCATCATTCATAGTAGAAGTAGCATTATCAATAACTTGCGACATATCAGAATTAATAGCATGTGGTTGGGTTGCAAGTTTATTTATAACAGAAGGTGAATCTAAAGTAGAACTGGATGGCAGTTCCTTACCTCCCCACATCCTTGAGGGAACTATCTTAGTCTTAGGATCCTTTAGATTCTTCATAGTGATAATATGATAATAATCCCAAGTGACTCAACAAATATAGCTATGCTCCCCGGCAACGACGCCAGAAAAAGTTCTTGATAACCCACAAGTATAGGGGATCGCAACAGTTTTCGAGGGTAGAGTATTCAACCGAAATTTATAGATTCGACACAAGGGGAGCGAAAGAATATTTGAAGGTATTAGCAGCTGAGTTATCAATTCAACCACACCTGGAGATTAATTATCTGTAGCAAAGTGATCAGTCGCAAAGTAGTTTGACAGTTTTGATAGTAGTGACAGCAGCAATAGTAACAGTAACGGTGATAGCAGCAATTTTGTAGCAAGTGTAACAGTGATGATAGCAGTAGTAACTTAGCAGAAACAATATAAGATAAATTCGTAGGCATTAGATTAGTGACTTGTTGGATGATATTCATCATGTGACGGTCATAACCTAGGGCGATACGGCACTAGCTCCAGTTCATCGATGTAATGTAGGCATGTATTCCGTAAATAGTCATACGTGATTTATTAAAAGAACTTGCATGACATCTTTTGTCCTACCCTCCCGTGGCAGCGGGGTCCATATTGGAAACTAAGGGATATTAAGGCCTCCTTTTAATAGAGAACTGGAACAAAGCATTAACACATAGTGAATACATGAACTCCTCAAACTACGGTAATCACCGAAAGAAGTCTCGGTTATTGTCACTCCGGGGTTACCGGATCATAACACATAGTAGGTGACTATAACTTGCAAGATCGGATCTAGAACATGGATATAATGGTGATAACATAAACGGTTCAGATCTAAAATCATGGCACCCGGGCCCAAAGTGACAAGCATTAAGCATGGCAAAGTCATAGAAACATCAATCTAAGAACATAGTGGATACTAGGGATCAAGCCCTAACAAAACTAACTCGATTACATGATGAATCTCATCCAACTCCTCACTGACCAGCGAGCCTACGAAGGAATTACTCACTCCCGGTGGGGAGCATCATGGAATTAGCGATGGAGAAGGGTTGGTGATGACGAAGAACGAAGATCCCCCTCTCCGGAGCCCCAAACGGACTCCAGATCTGCTCTTCCGAAGAAGAACATGGCTTGGCGACTGATACGTCTCCGTCGTATCTACTTTTCCAAACACTTTTGCCCTTGTTTTGGACTCTAACTTGCATGATTTGAATGGAACTAACCCGGACTGATGTTGTTTTCAGCTGAATTGCCATGGTGTTATTTATGTGCAGAAACAAACGTTCTCGGAATGACCTGAAACTTCACGGAGCAACTTTTTGGAAAAAATAAAAAATACATGCAAAAGATGAAGGCCAGGGGGCCCACCACCAGTCCACGAGGGTGGGGCGCGCCCCGCTACCTCGTGGGCCCCCTGGTGCCTCTCCAACTCCAACTCTATATATTGTGTTTAGGCGAGAAAAAAACCAGAGAGAAGAATTCATTGCGTCTTACGATACGGAGCCGCCGCCAAGCCCTAAAACCTCTCGGGAGGGCTGATCTAGAGTCTGTTCGGGGCTCCGGAGAGGGGAATCCGTCGCCATCATCATCATCAACCATCCTCCATCACCAATTTCATGATGCTCACCGCCGTGCGTGAGTAGTTCCATCGTAGGCCTGCTGGACGGTGATGGGTTGGATGAGATCTATCATGTAATCGAGTTAGTTTTGTTAGGTTTTGATCCCTAGTATTCACTATGTTCTGAGATTTTGATGTTGCTATGACTTTGCTATGCTTAATGCTTGTCAGTAGGGCCCGAGTGCCATGATTTCAGATCTGAACCTATTATGTTTTCATCAATATATGAGTGTTCTTGATCCTATCTTGCAAGTCTATAGTCACCTATTATGTGTTATGATCCGTTAACCCCGAAGTGACAATAATCGGGATACTTACCGGTGATACCGTAGTTTGAGGAGTAAATGTATTCACTATGTGTTAATGCTTTGTTCCGGTACTCTATTAAAAGGAGGCCTTAATATCCCTTAGTCTCCGTAAGGACCCCGCTGCCATGGGAGGGTAGGACAAAAGATGTCATGCAAGTTCTTTTCCATAAGCACGTATGACTATATTCGGAATACATGCCTACATTACATTGATGAACTGGAGCTAGTTCCGTGTCACCCTAGGTTATGACTTTTACATGATGAACCACATCCGGCATAATTCTCCATCACCGATCCATTGCCTACGAGCTTTCCATATATTGTTCTTCGCTTATTTACTTTCATGTTGCTATTGCTATCATCACTACAAAATACCAAAAACATCACTTTTACTATTGTTACCTTTTGCTACCGTTACCACTACTATCATATTACTTTGCTACTAAATACTTTGTTGCAGATATTAAGTTTCCAGGTGTGGTTGAACTGACAACTCAGCTGCTAATACTTGAGAATATTCTTTGGCTCCCCTTGTGTCGAATCAATAAATTTGGGTTGAATACTCTACCCTCGAAAATTGTTGTGATCCCCTATACTTGTGGGTTATCAAGACTATTTTCTGGCGCCGTTGCCGGGGAGCATAGCTCTATTCTTTGAGTCACTTGGGATTTATATCTGCTTATCATTATGAAGAACTTGAAAGGTCCAAGAACCAAGATTTATCCCTCAATTATGAGGGGAGGTAAGGAACTGTCATCTAGCTCTGCACTTGATTCACCTTCTGTTTTGAGTAAGGTTGCGACACCTAAACCTGCTTCTGCTATTCGTTCTGATATGTCGCATGTTATTGATGATGCCACTTCTGCTATACATGATACTTATGATGAAACTACTTCTATGCTTGATACTACTGTACCACTTGGTGAATTTCTTGACGAACAACTTGCTAGGTCTAGACAGATTGAAAATATTGAATCTGATAATACTGATGAAATTGATGATGAAGACTTGCCTGTTATTCCTAAGTTTTATGTTTTTGATAAAGAAGCTTCTTTAGATATTTTAGCATGCAAAGATAGATATGAACTCAAGAGGTTATTAGCTAAATGGAATAAGCAATCTCTAAATGCTAGAATGAAACCTGACCCTACTTTTGCTACTTCACCTATATGTGTTACTGATAAGGATTATGGGTTCTCTATTGATCCTGATATAATTAATTTAGTTGAATCTGATCCTTTTCATGGCTATGAATCTGAAACTGTTGTGGCACATCTTACTAAATTAAATGATATAGCCACCCTGTTCACTACTGATGAGAGAACTCGTTACTTTTATATCCTTAAAATATTTCCGTTCTCATTAAAGGGTGATGCTAAGATATGGTTTAATTCTCTTGATCCTGGTTGTGTGCGTAGTCCCCAGGATATGATTTATTACTTCTCTGCTAAATAGTTCCCTGCTCATAAGAAACAAGCTACTTTAAGGGATATATAATTTTGTGCAAATTGAAGAAGAGAGTCTCCCACAAGCTTTGGGGAGGCTTCTCCAATTACTTAATGCTTTGCCTCATCATCCTCTTAAGAAAAATGAAATACTTGATATCTTTTATAATGGACTAACCGATGCCTCCAGAGATTACCTGGATAGTTGTGATGGTTCTATTTTCAGGGAAAGAACACCAGATGAAGCTGAAATTCTATTGAATAATATGTTGACAAATGAAAATAATTGGACACCTCCGGAGCCAATTCCTGAGCCTATTCCTAAACCAACTCCGAAGAAGAGGGGTATTCTATTTCTCAGTCCTGAAGATATGCAAGAGGCAAAGAAATCTATGAAAGAAAAGGGTATTAAAGCTGAAGATGTTAAGAATTTACCTCCTATTGAAGAAATACATGGTCTTAATTTACCGCCTATTGAAGAAACATATGATCTTAATCCTTTACCTATTGAAGAAACTCATGGTCTTGATAACCCGACACAGGTAGTAAAGGTAAATTCTCTCTATAGATATGATAAAGCTGAAATTCCATTTACTAAGTTCGCTAGCCCATGCTTAGATGAGTTCGATAAATTTATGGTTAAGCAAGAAGATTTTAATGCTTATTTTGGTAGACAATTGAAATACAATTCAAATATGCTTGAACACTTGGGTGATTATATGGCTAATGTTAAAGGTGAACTTAAACTTATTAGTAAACATGCTTCTATGGTTACCACTCAAGTAGAACAAGTACTTAAAGCTCAAAATGATTTGCTCAATGAATTGAATAGTAAGAATAATGATAATGATGTTAGAGTTATGACTAGAGGTGGTAGAATGTGACGCCCCCGATTCAATCGTACACTAATCATGCACGCAAATCTGTACGATCAAGATCAGGGACTCACGGAAAGATATCACAACACAACTCTAAAACATAAATAAGTCATATAAGCATCATAATACAAGCCAGGGGCCTCGAGGGCTCGAATACAAGTGCTCGATCATAGACGAGTCAGCGGAAGCAACAATATCTGAGTACAGACATAAGTTAAACAAGTTTGCCTTAAGAAGGCTAGCACAAACTGGGATACAGATCGAAAGAGGCGCAGGCCTCCTGCCTGGGATCCTCCTAAACTACTCCAGGTCGTCGTCAGCGGGCTGCACGTAGTAGTAGGCACCTCCAGTGTGGTAGGGGTCGTCGTCGACGGTGGCGTCTGGCTCCTGGGCTCCAGCATCTGGTTGCAACAACCAGGTAGAAGGGAAAGGGGAAAAGAGGGAGAAAAGCAACCGTGAGTACTCATCCAAAGTACTCGCAAGCAAGGAGCTACACTACATATGCATGGGTATATGTGTAAAGGGCCATATCGGTGGACTGAACTGCAGAATGCCAGAATAAGAGGGGGATAGCTAATCCTGTCAAAGACTACGCTTCTGGCAGCCTCCGTCTTGCAGCATGTAGAAGAGAGTAGATTGAAGTCCTCCAAGTAGCATCTCCAAGTAGCAACTCCAAGTAGCAACTCCAAGAAGCAACTCCAAGAAGCATCGCATAGCATAATCCTACCCGGCGATCCTCTCCTCGTCGCCCTGTAGAAAAGCGATCACCGGGTTGTCTGTGGAACTTGGAAGGGTGTGTTTTATTAAGTATCCGGTTCTAGTTGTCATAAGGTCAAGGTACAACTCCAAGTCGTCCTGTTACCGAAGATCACGGCTATTCGAATAGATTAACTTCCCTGCAGGGGTGCACCAACTTACCCAACACGCTTGATCCCATTTGGCTGGACACACTTTCCTGGGTCATGCCCGGCCGCGGAAGATCAACACGTCGCAGCCCCACCTAGGCACAACAGAGAGGCCAGCACGCCGGTCTAAACCTAAGCGCGCAGGGGTCTGGGCCCATCGCCCTGAGCACACCTGCACGTTGCTTGGGCGGCCGGAAGCAGACCTAGCCTAGTGGCGTTCCAGTCCAATCCGGCGCGCGCCACTCCGTCGCTGACGTCTGAAGTGCTTCGGCTGATACCACGACGTCGGGATACCCATAACTACTCCCGCGTAGATGGTTTGTGCGTATAAGCTCGTAGCCAACTCAGATCAAATACCAAGATCTCGTTAAGCGTGTTAAGTATCCGCGAACGCCGAACAGGGCCAGGCCCACCTGTCTCCTAGGTGGTCTCAACCTGCCCTGCCGCTCCGCCACAAAGTAACAGTCGGGGGCTGTCGGGAACCCAGGCCCACCTCTACCGGGATGGAGCCACCTGCCCCTTCAGCCCCCATCTCCGAACAGTATCACATGTAATGTAACTGTGTAAAGTATATCGTATATGCCTGTGATCACCTCCCGAAGTAATCACGGCCCAGTAGTATAGCATGGTAGACGGACAAGAGTGTAGGGCCACTGATGGAACACTAGCATCCTATACTAAGCAGTAGGATAGCAGGTAATGGTAACAACAGTAGTAGCAAGGACAGGCTATGCATCAGGATAGGAATAACGGAAAGCAGTAACATGCTACTCTACTCTAATGCAAGCAGTATAGAGAAAAGAGTAGGCGATATCTGGTGATCAAGGGGGGGGCTTGCCTGGTTGCTCTGGCAAGAGAGAGGGGTCGTCAACTCCGTAGTCGAACTGGTCAGCAGCAGCGTCGGTCTCGTAGTCTACCGGAGAGAAGAGGGGGAAGAAATAATGAATACGGAGCAAACAAAGCACCACAAAATATATCAAGGCAATACGCGGTGTTCGGTGTGCCCTAACGCGGTAGTAGGTGATACCGGTGATGGGGAAAACATCCGGGAAAGTATTCCCGATGTTTTGCGTTTTCGGACAGATGGACCGGAGGGGGAAAGTTGTGAGTTCGATAGGTTAGGGAGGTGTGGTGGACGAACGGACTGCGTATCCGGATTCGTCTCGTCGTTCTGAGCAACTTTCATGTAGAAAGTATTTTCATTAGAGCTACGGTTTATTTTCTATTAATTTTAAAAGATTTAAATCATTTTCATGATTTATTTAATTATTTTAATGCAACATTATCCAGTATAGTGCACGCTGACGTTAGCATGACGTCAGCAGTCAACAGGGAGTTGACTGGGTCAATCTGACGTGTGGGTCCCACATGTCATTGACTGATTAGTCTAGTTAGGGTTTAATTAAACTATCTACGTAATTAGATTAATTAAACATGATTAATTAACTTAATTAATTCATTAAATATTTTAATTATTAATTAATTAATTGTTAATTAATTAATTATTTATATATTTATTTTTATTATACATATTTTTTTAAAATTCCTTTTTTTAAACCGTTCTGGGGCGGGGGCCCCACATGTCTGTGGCCCATAGGGGCCCTTAGCGGGCACGGGCGCTGCAGGTAACAGGCGCGGGCGTGGTGGCCGGCCCCCAACAAGGCGCCCGAGGGGGGCGCCGGCGAGGCGCAGAGCGGGTCGAGGCTGGCGGGGCGCCACCGGCGACCGCACAAGCGGCAGCAGGGCGTAGGGGGCCCAGGGTGGCACGTAACGAGGAGGACAAGGCACGGGGAGGCAGTCGTGGGTTCAGGGGAGGGGGAGCAGCGGGGGAGGCCGATGGCCACGGCGAACTAGGCAGGGCGCGGGGTCTTCGAGCGGTGCAGTGGGGCGAGGCCACCATGGTGACGGTGCACGCGCAGCCTGACTGGTCCCCGACGCCGGCTGGGGCGGAGGAGGGCGCCGGCCAAATGCTCGCAGGGGCGCGCGTGGGGTAGCGCGGGGGAGACAGAGAGGAGGGAGGTGCGGTGCTCACTGCGGGGAGTAGGGCCCGGGGCAGTGGGGGTCGAGGAGGAGTCGGGGATGACCGGGCGACGGGGAGGAGGCGCGTGGAGCTCCGGGCGGCGGCGGATCGGTCCGGCGTCGGGGTCGATGGAGCGCGTCGGGGAGGACGACGGAGAGGGGGGCGGCGCCGGCGGGAGGAGGACGAG
>NC_041384.1:124557910-124560386 GCF_002162155.2 Triticum dicoccoides | reverse complement strand
GGGTTCGTTCCCCCGATCCGATCTGGATCGGGGAGGAGGGGGGAGAGCGAGTGGGGGGGGCGAGTGGGGAGCGTGGAGTGGCGGACCGGCTAGGGTTCCGATCGGGGTGGGGGTTAAGGGGAGGCCGGCTGGGCCAGGTGGGCCGGCCTGGCCGGTGAGCTGGGCCGTCTGGCCCAGTTGGCCAGGGGGCCTTTTTTTTAGTTTTGTTTTGTCTTTTGCTTTTGTATATTTTTTATTT
Source organism: Triticum dicoccoides (assembly GCF_002162155.2). NCBI lineage: Eukaryota > Viridiplantae > Streptophyta > Magnoliopsida > Poales > Poaceae > Triticum > Triticum dicoccoides. The sequence goes on along the minus strand of NC_041384.1, from coordinate 124,560,148 downwards.
CTTTTCCTATTCTGTTTTATTTAATTTAGAACCTTTAGGTATTTTATAAAAATGGGTTTGTTGCACCATAATTAACTTTGTAATATTTGACAACCACCGAACATTTTAGTTTTAATTTTTGAAAACTTTTATTGTTACCATTAATTTGAATTTGAATTTCGAACGGTTCCGAATTATTGCGAGGATAGCAACAGTAACCGAGGTGTCATGGCATGATTAGCGTGGGATTACTGTAGCATGATTATCCGGGCGTTACAAATCTCCTCCACTACAAGAAATCTCGTCCCGAGATTTAAGAGGTAGTGAAAGGGGGGAAGGTTTGGTAACGAATCTAGTAGGTCTTCTCATCCTAGCTTGCTCTTCTCGAAGAGATCAATCCATTACGTTGATGTCTTCATTTTTCTGCTTCAGGTCATCATGATGAAGTCGTCATCCTTTCTTCGGGATCTCCATCGTACTTACGAAAGAATAAGGGGGGTATTCCGGGAGAACGAACCGCTACAAGGTTGACTATCTGGTCGATAACATCGGGGAAGGTGGCAGAACGTAACTCTCGAATTGAAACTTAAGAAAATATCGAGAGCAAGGTAATGAGGTTTCATGGGAAGTTTCGAGCGAGCAGGCAACCGTTCGATGCCTGAAACAGGGCGTGAAAGGGGCTCAAAGCGATCGGGAATAAGTATTGTGTCCGGTAACAGATTTGATGATCCCTCGGAAGATGGCTCGTGAATTACATATGAAGTCAAGCACGAGGAATAACTTGGGCAACAGGGGTGTACAGGAGAGTCAGGTTTCGATCCTGGGACCTGTGGGTTATGGGCCCACCATGTGGGTTTTAAGTAGGAAGGGTGGTGACGTCTTGCACGATCATGTAAGCAAGGCATGCCGAAGGATAGCCTGTCAGTTATGTCGGCAACAACATCGGTACCAAGGGCGAGGGACGAAGAGAACCATTCTCCTGCTCGTTGAACGAGGCGGACCAATAGGCAAAGTTCTCATCCATCGACGGTTACCGGAAGTCATCAACAGTAGAAACAGGGTTACACCAGACAGGAAGGTACACCAAGGTATTTACCTAAGCAGGGGATTACCGTGCTCGGTTAAGTAGTTTACAAGAAAGTTTGAACAAAACAACGGGAAGGAAAATGTGCTTAAACACGTATATCAGGGGTATATCCTTCCCAAGGACAAGCAGAGCAAGATATCCATGACAGGATATTAGGTAGAAAACTCCTTTGGTAGGGGAGAGAAATTTCATGACATTACCCATATAACGGTGTTTGGATAATTGAGCAGGAAACATTTAGCATTGGGCTTCAAATGTTCTTGTTGAAAATCAGAGTATCACAGACATGCTTCGAGATAGCATTGACATGGTCTTCAGGTGAAGATCAGACTTTGGAAACACGAAGGATCCATCAGGAATAACTTGTAGAATAAGTCTTACAATTTCCCCCAGGAAGAATGGTTGTCCTTGCAAAAGAAATTATAACGATAGGTCCTCCACCCAGGGGGGGGGGTGCTAGGCATGACATCATGTTACCGGGTCACGTAGAGATCAATGTTACAACTCTTGGAGATATGTCCCAACCATCATATCTGACCGAGATTCAGATCCGGTTGGTGTCAGGATACCTCAGACTTAGGATACCTGAGAAGAAAAGGTGCAACGCAAATTGACGAGATGACATTGTAAGATTCTCGGGGAAATGAACTATGAAGTGATTTCCGTTATCAAGAGTCCATCATTAACCCAAGGAGAGGACAAGGAGGTGTCTGGTGAACTCAACGGCAATTCACCGAGATTCCCAAAAGATGGATGTCCACAATTAAGTGAACAAGGAGATAACATTTGTCAGATCAAATGATATAAGGAAGTATGCTCGAGGAAAACATACACAATTAAACATTGGTTGAAAGGTGCGCTCGAAATATGGGTTGGGTTGCACGACCAATGTCAGAATGGTGATGTAATAATCAATAGCCTAAGAATGAACTTTCGACCATTAACTTCAAAGTGATAGGGTTGCTAGAAGGAAAGAATCCAAACAACACCGTTCCTTGTTGGAATTAACACAGGGACCAAGAAAGAATGGTGATGGCGAGAAGTATTCCTATGTCAAGAATTCTCAAGAGGTGGAACAAATCTCAGAACATTCTTGACATAAAGGACGGTAATACTCCAAGGTAAAGAAGAACAATTGCTGGATAGCAAGGAAACCAAGGTACAACACAAAT
>NC_041384.1:124551987-124556631 GCF_002162155.2 Triticum dicoccoides | reverse complement strand
GAGATACCAGGTGGTAATACTCGAGGACAGATCAAACTAGAAGTTGAACTGGGGTATTGCTCTATAGAAGACAAGTGCTTAAACTTGCACCGGACATGATATTTAAAGGAGAACATGGTCAAAACCACGATTGCAAAAGGCCAGATCCTAGTTATAAGATGAACTTATACCAAAGGAATAATTTATTTAAGAGAAGCTTTAATGATAAGATCTACATCGTGTCCATGGGCATGAACACAAGTTCAAGGTCGACTCCCACTTCTCCAATGCATAACCTTTCATTCACTTCTCACGTTCGATGAAGTTGCAGTGTTGAAATTTTATCTGGTGAAGCACCAGAAGAGTATGACTCGTGAAAACTTTCGGGTTCACGGTTTAGAGAATGCATATGTTCAACCCATAGGGGCTTCTTAGAAACATATACCACAAGTTTCAAGAGTAAATAACACAAGCCCGAAAGCAGAGCATGGTTGGCCAAGCAGAGGATACAACTTAACAAAGGCATTATGTATCAGGGGAAGAACTCACAAGGTGATCAATTGTGAAGGACACTGTCGGATAACAATCCAACAAAGGACTTGATGGTCCACAAAGGATCTGATACGAGTATCGGCACTCAACTAGAGGAAGAAGAATGCAAGGAGATTAGATTATAGAAACAACTGACTAACTCAATTGTCAAATGCAAAGGAATATGATTTCCAAATCAAGGGAGCAGAAGCAATGCTCTGATTAGGGATGGATAAGTTGAATAGCCTTAGGGTACAATCAATGACAATTGGATTGGTCGAGAACCAATTCCAGTTAAAAGAATAGAAGCTCAGCCGGAAAGGTAATTTATAAGGATCAATGATGATTGCATGTATTCGCAACATATTGAGTCAACAGACTCAAAATGATAATGACAAGGAATGTCAATAAGATTTCTATACTTATGGGATTAATCATAATGAAAGCAAACAAGAAATTCCAGAGCAATAGGTTGCTGAGGATTTTCGGAAGGTCGAATGGTATTTTGAAGACTTTTGTGAAATACATGAATCAACTGGGGATGAGTGGATACTTGATAAGTGCGAGAAATTATTTGAAGGGGTATTCATGTGGCAAAGAACTGCTAGGCAGTAGGCACAAAGTATTCTCGGAACAATAGAGAAAACTTCGGGGTATCTTGTAATAACAAGATCAATGGGGAATGATCGTATGAATGGCAAGTGTAAGTAGTTTTCCATACGGCTTTATCGGTGGTCGGGAATAGCAAAAGCGATGGGCACAAAGTCTCGAGAGAATATCAAAGAGTATCTCCGAAATCTTCTGGTGCAGTCGGTGATCATCCGGACTGAAGGGCCCCTCCGGTAGAAAGTATTTTCGAGAACCTAAAAGTTAGAATTTAGTAAAAATCGTTTAACCCGAATAGAAGAGAGTTTAGAATTCCCAGAGTAAAGGTCGAGGAGTAAAAGATCCTACTACCACCCGATGGCGACGTGGGCCCATGGGCCACACAGCCATGTTAGTAAAAGTTTTTCAACGACTAGACTCGACTTCGACCAAGGAGTTGGAAAGAGGGATTCCTACAGGCAGTCGGCTCTGATACCAACTTGTGACGCCCCCGATTCAATCGTACACTAATCATGCACGCAAATGTGTACGATCAAGATCAGGGACTAACGGAAAGATATCACAACACAACTCTAAAACATAAATAAGTCATACAAGCATAATAATACAAGCCAGGGGCCTCGAGGGCTCGAATACAAGTGCTCGATCATAGACGAGTCAGCGGAAGCAACAATATCTGAGTACAGACATAAGTTAAACAAGTTTGCCTTAAGAAGGCTAGCACAAACTGGGATACAGATCGAAAGAGGCGCATGCCTCCTGCCTGGGATCCTCCTAAACTACTCCAGGTCGTTGTCAGCGGGCTGCACGTAGTAGTAGGCACCTCCAGTGTGGTAGGGGTCGTCGTCGACGGTGGCGTCTGGCTCCTGGGCTCCAGCATCTGGTTGCAACAACCAGGTAGAAGGGAAAGGGGAAAAGAGGGAGAAAAGCAACCGTGAGTACTCATCCAAAGTACTCGCAAGCAAGGAGCTACACTACATATGCATGGGTATATGTGTAAAGGGCCATATCGGTGGACTGAACTGCAGAATGCCAGAATAAGAGGGGGATAGCTAATCCTGTCAAAGACTACGCTTCTGGCAGCCTCCGTCTTGCAGCATGTAGAAGAGAGTAGATTGAAGTCCTCCAAGTAGCATCTCCAAGTAGCAACTCCAAGTAGCAACTCCAAGAAGCAACTCCAAGAAGCATCGCATAGCATAATCCTACCCGGCGATCCTCTCCTCATCGCCCTGTAGAAAAGCGATCACCGGGTTGTCTGTGGAACTTGGAAGGGTGTGTTTTATTAAGTATCCGGTTCTAGTTGTCATAAGGTCAAGGTACAACTCCAAGTCGTCCTGTTACCGAAGATCACGGCTATTCGAATAGATTAACTTCCCTGCAGGGGTGCACCAACTTACCCAACACGCTTGATCCCATTTGGCCGGACACACTTTCCTGGGTCATGCCCGGCCGCGGAAGATCAACACGTCGCAGCCCCACCTAGGCACAACAGAGAGGCCAGCACGCAAGTCTAAACCTAAGCGCGCAGGGGTCTGGGCCCATCGCCCTGAGCACACCTGCACGTTGCGTGGGCGGCCGGAAGCAGACCTAGCATAGTGGCGTTCCAGTCCAATCCGGCGCGCGCTGCTCCGTCGCTGACGTCTGAAGTGCTTCGGCTGATACCACGACGTCGGGATACCCATAACTACTCCCGCGTAGATGGTTAGTGCGTATAAGCTCGTAGCCAACTCAGATCAAATACCAAGATCTCGTTAAGCGTGTTAAGTATCCGCGAACGCCGAACAGGGCCAGGCCCACCTGTCTCCTAGGTGGTCTCAACCTGCCCTGCCGCTCCGCCACAAAGTAACAGTCGGGGGCTGTCGGGAACCCAGGCCCACCTCTACCGGGATGGAGCCACCTGCCCCTTCAGCCCCCATCTCCGAACAGTATCACATGTAATGTAACTGTGTAAAGTATATCGTATATGCCCGTGATCACCTCCCGAAGTGATCACGGCCCAGTAGTATAGCATGGCAGACAGACAAGAGTGTAGGGCCACTGATGGAACACTAGCATCCTATACTAAGCAGTAGGATAGCAGGTAATGGTAACAACAGTAGTAGCAAGGACAGGCTATGCATCAGGATAGGAATAACGGAAAGCAGTAACATGCTACTCTACTCTAATGCAAGCAGTATAGAGAAAAGAGTAGGCGATATCTGGTGATCAAGGGGGGGGCTTGCCTGGTTGCTCTGGCAAGAGAGAGGGGTCGTCAACTCCGTAGTCGAACTGGTCAGCAGCAGCGTCGGTCTCGTAGTCTACCGGAGAGAAGAGGGGGAAGAAATAATGAATACGGAGCAAACAAAGCACCACAAAATATATCAAGGCAATACGCGGTGTTCGGTGTGCCCTAACGCGGTAGTAGGTGATACCGGTGATGGGGAAAACATCCGGGAAAGTATTCCCGATGTTTTGCGTTTTCGGACAGATGGACCGGAGGGGGAAAGTTGTGAGTTCGATAGGTTAGGGAGGTGTGGTGGACGAACGGACTGCGTATCCGTATTCGTCTCGTCGTTCTGAGCAACTTTCATGTAGAAAGTATTTTCATCAGAGCTACGGTTTATTTTCTATTAATTTTAAAAGATTTAAATCATTTTCAAGATTTATTTAATTATTTTAATGCAACATTATCCAGAATAGTGCACGCTGACGTCATCATGACGTTAGCATGACGTCAGCAGTCAACAGGGAGTTGACTGGGTCAATCTGACGTGTGGGTCCCACATGTCATTGACTGATTAGTCTAGTTAGGGTTTAATTAAACTATCTACGTAATTACATTAATTAAACATGATTAATTAACTTAATTAATTCATTAACTATTTTAATTATTAATTAATTAATTATTTATATATTTATTTTTATTATACATATTTTTTTTAAATTCCTTTTTTTTAAACCGTTCTGGGGCGGGGGCCCCACATGTCTGTGGCCCATAGGGGCCCTTAGCGGGCACGGGCGCTGCAGGTAACAGGCGCGGGCGTGGTGGCCGGCCCCCAACAAGGCGCCCGAGGGGGGCGCCGGCGAGGCGCAGAGCGGGTCGAGGCTGGCGGGGCGCCACCGGCGACCGCACAAGCGGCAGCAGGGCGTAGGGGGCCCAGGGTGCCACGTAACGAGGAGGACAAGGCATGGGGAGGCAGTCGTGGGTTCAGGGGAGGGGGAGCAGCGGGGGAGGCCGATGGCCACGGCGAACTAGGCAGGGCGCGGGGTCTTCGAGCGGTGCAGTGGGGCGAGGCCACCATGGTGACGGTGCACGCGCAGCCCGACTGGTCCCCGACGCCGGCTGGGGCGGAGGAGGGCGCCGGCCAAATGCTCGCAGGGGCGCGCGCGGGGTAGCGCGGGGGAGACAGAGAGGAGGGAGGTGCGGTGCTCACTGCGGGGAGTAGGGCCCGGGGCAGTGGGGGTCGAGGAGGAGTCGGGGATGACCGGGCGACGGGGAGGAGGCGGGTGGAGCTCCGGGCGGCGGCGGATCGGTCCGGCGTCGGGGTC
>NC_041384.1:124443544-124551627 GCF_002162155.2 Triticum dicoccoides | reverse complement strand
GGAGCGTGGAGTGGCGGACCGGCTAGGGTTCCGATCGGGGTGGGGGTTAAGGGGAGGCCGGCTGGGCCAGGTGGGCCGGCCTGGCCGGTGAGCTGGGCCGTCTGGCCCAGTTGGCCAGGGGGCCTTTTTTTTTTAGTTTTGTTTTGTCTTTTGCTTTTGTATTTTTTTTATTTCTTTTCCTATTCTGTTTTATTTAATTTAGAACCTTTAGGTATTTTATAAAAATGGGTTTGTTGCACCATAATTAACTTTGTAATATTTGACAACCACCGAACATTTTAGTTTTAATTTTTGAAAACTTTTATTGTTACCATTAATTTGAATTTGAATTTCGAACGGTTCCGAATTATTGCGAGGATAGCAACAGTAACCGAGGTGTCATGGCATGATTAGCGTGGGATTACTGTAGCATGATTATCCCGGCGTTACATAGAATGACTCAGGAACCTTTGTATCCTGAAGGCCATCCTAAGAGAATTGAGCAAGATTCTCAGAGAAATAATATAGATGCACCTAGTCCTTCTAAAAAGAAGAAAAAGAAAAATGATATGAGTTTGCATGCTTCTAGTGAACCTGTTGTTGAAACACCTGAGAATCCAAATGATATTTCTATTTCTGATGCTGAAACACAATCTGGTAATGAACCTAAAACTAGTGATAATGTTAATAAAAATGTTCATGATGATGCTCAACCTAGTAATGATAATGATATAGAAATTGAACCTGATGTTGATCTTGATAACCCACAATCAAAGAATCAACGTTATGATAAGAAAGACTTTGTTGCTAGGAAACATGGTAAAGAAAGAGAGCCATGGGTTCAGAAACCCATGCCTTTTCCTCCCAAACCATCCAAGAAAAAGTATGATGAGGATTTTGAGCGCTTTGCTGAAATGATTACACCTATATTTTTGCATATGCGATTAACTGATATGCTCAAAATGAATCCTTATGCTAAGTATATGAAAGATATTGTTACAAATAAAAGAAAGATACCGGAAGCTGAAATTTCCACCATGCTTGCTAATTATACCTTTAAGGGTGGAATACCAAAGAAACTTGGAGATCCCGGTGTACCAACTATACCATGCTCCATTAAAAGAAACTATGTTAAAACTGTTTTATGTGATCTTGGAGCTGGTGTTAGTGTTATGCCTCTCTCTTTATATCGTAGACTTGATTTGAATAAGTTGACACCTACTGAAATATCTTTGCAAATGGCTGATAAATCAACTGCTATACCTGCCGGTATTTGTGAGGATGTGCCTGTTGTAATTGCAAACATTACTATTTTAGCGGAGTTGTTATTCTTGATATTCCCAAGGACGATAGTATCTCTATTATTCTTGGAAGACCCTTTTTGAATACTGCAGGGGCTGTTATTGATTGCACTAAAGGCAATGTCACTTTTCATGTTAATGGTAATGAGCATACGGTACACTTTCCGAGGAAACAACCTCAAGTTCATAGTATCAAATCCATTGGAAAAATTCCATCGATTATATTTCGAGGTTTTGAATTTCCTCTTCCTACTGTCAAGAAGAAATATGATATTCTTATTATTGGGGATTTGCATATCCCCGTTGAGGTAACATAGTGTTATTCGAAATTTCTCCGGTTCCATGTTATTCGGATGAGTTCGTTAACAAGACTTGATCAACCTTGTTAGTGGATTCCTTTTGATGATCATGAGATGGTTGAAACTAGAAGGCACAACCTTCTGTACCCTCCTTTTACTTTCTGTTATTTATATTAAATAAAATAAAAATAAGTATTTTCTGTCTGTTATCTGATTATCCGTGCAATATAAAAATACCCCGAAAATAAAAGTTCTCCAAATGCCCTGAAATTTAAATATGATTTTTTTCTGGGATATTTGAGAATATTTGGCACTGAGAACACAGCAGGGGGGTCAACCACCTGCCCACGAGGGTGGAGGGCGCGCCCCTGCCTCGTGGGCCCATGGTGGCCCTCCTCCACTTATCCTTTCACCCACACACTCCTTCTTCCTCCCACAAACACAAATATCCAGCTCAAGCACGAGTTCTAGCTCATCTTGCTTCCACTTTCGATCTCCTTGCTCAAAGCACCTCTCACAAAACTGCTTGGGGAGATTGTTCCTTGGTATGTGACTCCTCCATTGGTCCAATTAGTTTTTGTTATGGTGCTTTATTTATTGCAAATTTTTGCTGCTTAGGTGACCCTATTCTTGAGCTTGCATGTCAAATTTATATGGTCAAAAGTAGTTTTGATGCATGATATAGGCCCTAGGCACTTGTAGGAGCAGTTGCTATCAATATTATTGAGTTTGGTTTACTTTTATTTTGAAGTTACTAAAAATTTCAGATTTTTTCAGAAAATGATGAAGAGACTTTTGAGGGGCTCATCGAGCCGAAGCTCGAAGGAAAAGGCACCGAAGCCTAAGTATAATATGCCTCACACCGCGGAGGTTCCGGCGTGTGAATGGCCTTCCGATGATTTCTTGAGAGCGTCCGGGATTTATGAAGATTTTTATTAATTGGCTAAGAATGCAGGCCTCACAGCTTTCCTCCATGACCAACGCGATCAATATCTCTTACTCACAAATATCTTTGTGCAAAACTTTCATTTCCATTCTAGGAGCTCACCACCTACGGTGGAGTTTCATTTATATGAGGAGCATAAGGAGATGTCACTTTATGATTTTTGTTGGGTCTGTTTAGTCCCTTTCGAGGGCAAGACAGAGGAACCACATCGCGAGGATGTGGATGGGTTTATTGATACTATCACTGTAGGGGAAACAAGGAATGTTTCCGATGCACGAATCACTAGCATACATTTTCCTGTTTTACACTATTTTTCATTATTTGCTAGTCGTTGTTTAATTGGTCGTGGAAACTATGGAAACCTTAGTGTCCCTGATATTATTATTTTTCTCCATGGTTTATACGGTGATAACTCTATTAGTATGGGCGGCATTATTGCTAAACGGTTAAGTCTGAACCATACCAAGGGCCCCATCTTTGGAGGCATCTATGCTTCACGCCTAGCTGCACATTTTAACATACCTATTAGGCATTATGAGAAGGAATAAAAAGTGTTGCCTCGTATTTATTTAGATTATAAAAGTATGGTGGCACATGATTTCATTGTTAAGAATAGGGAAGGAGAGCTTAAATACAAATTGTTCTTTGATAAAGATCATCTTGAGACTATTACCATGCCTGCTCCTTCTTTGTTTGATTTATCTGCAGGCCAGTACCTTGTTACGTTAAAGGATATTCACGCCTACCGGAACCCTGCACCAGCCATGGAGCCAGAACCGGAACCACAAGTTGATCCTTCATGACAGTCTAATTACCAGTGGGATCCAGAGATGATTGCCAACCAGTGGAAATCAGAGTCTTCTTCTTCATTACAGTACGACCCCAACTATTATTATGGATATCCGCTAGGCCAGCCGTGGCCATAGACCAACTTAGGCCAAAAGCCTAAGCTTGGGGGAGTGTGTATTTCCCACTGACATTACATTTATGTTCACACACTCATTGCTAGATGTCGGTACTCATACTTTTTCATTTGTATCATCCATGCTAGTTTATTTAATTTTTATGCTTTCTTCTTGTGTGTTTAATAAACCTTAAGAAAAACCAAAAAAATTAGTTGTAGATTTTAATTACTTTACTTTCCATGCTTGTAGTAGTAATTAAAAAGAAAACCCAAAAAGATTTCTTGTTCTTCTTTTACTTATTGGGAGCTTTCCCGTGTAAATAGTTTTATTTCTTTTCTTTCCTTTAGTTGTCGATAGGAGAAGACCATAATTAAATTGTTGAAGTGGCTCTTGTATGCATTATTGTTGATCTGACAAAAGAGCCCATATTGTCTTGTCTTCTCCTGTTTATTGAATGCTTGCAGATTCCAGCTTAGTCCAATGCAAGTGCACTGTTATTATTATTTTCATTGTTCGGTCGTGCAAGTGAAAGGCAATTATGACGATATATGATGGACTGACTGAGATGAGAAAAACTAGTATGAACTCGACCTCTTTTGTTTTTGTAAATATGATTAGTTCATCGTTCCTGATTCAGCCTATTACGAATAAACATGTTTGCAATGACAACTAGAGATCATAGTTTCTTGTGCCATGCTTGATTAGCTATGAGTTATAATGGTTTACCTTGCATGCCAACATGCTATTAAAATGGTTATGATGTGGTATGATAGGGTGGTATCCTCCTCTGAATGATTTAAGTGACTTGACTTGGCACATGTTCACGCATGTAGTTGAAACAAAATGCACATATCCTTCATGATATTTATGTTCATGGTGGATTATATCCTACTCATGCTTTCATTCGGTGTTGATTAATTTTAATGCATGTTCATGAGTGTGGTCGCTCTCTAGCTGGTTGCTTCCCAGTCTTTTGCTAGCCTTCATCTGTACTAAGTGGGAATACTGCTTGTGCATCCAATCCCTTAAACCCCAAAGTTATTCCACATGAGTCCACTATACCTACCTATATACGGTATCTACCTACCATTCCAAGTAAATTTGTATGTGCCAAACTCTAAACCTTCAAATAAATATCCTATTTTGTATGCTCGAATAGCTCATATATCAACTAGGGTTGTCCCTATCATCCATGTTAGGCGGGTTATTTTCAAGAGGAGTGGACTCCGCTCCTCACTCACGAGATAAATGGCTGGTCACCGGGATGCCCAGTCCCATGCTTTATGCAAACTAAATCAAAATAATTGCAAACAAAACTCCCCATGGGACTCTTGTTAGTTGGAGGCACTCATTGTTTCGAGCAAGCCATGGATTGATGCTTGTTGGTGGAAGGGGGAGTATAAACTTTACCATTCTGTTTGGGAACCGCCTATAATGTGTGTAGCATGGAAGATATTGCCATCTCTTGGTTGTTATGTTGACAATGAAAGTATACCGCTCAAAATATTATTCACCTCTATTTCAAAATCGAGCTCTGGCACCTCTACAAATCCCTGCTTCCCTCTGCGAAGGGCCTATCTATTTACTTTTATGATGAGTCATCATCCTCTTATTAAAAAGCACCAGTTGGAGAGCACCGCTGTCATTTGCATTCATTACTGTTAGTTTACATTGAGTATGACTTGACTGGATCTCTTTTACCATGAATTACAATGTCTAGTCAGTCCTTGGTCTTTAAAGGTGCTCTGCATTTATGTTTTGCGGTCTCAGAAAGGGCTAGCGAGATACCATGTTGTTATATCATACTATGATTGTTTTGAGAAAGTGTTGTCATCCGAGATTTATTATTATTGCTCGCTAGTTGATTATGCTATTGATATGAGTAAACTTGAGACCTAAGCGTTATTGCAAATGTGGTTAGTTATAATCTTTGCTGAAAACTTGAAGGCTGGCTTTACATATTTACAACAACAAGAGCAAACAGAGTTTGTAAAGGTTTTTCTTTATCACTTTCAGTTTGTCAACTGAATTGCTTGAGGACAAGCAAAGGTTTAAGCTTGGGGGAGTTGATACGTCTCCGTCGTATCTACTTTTCCAAACACTTTTGCCCTTGTTTTGGACTCTAACTTGCATGATTTGAATGGAACTAACCCGGACTGACGCTGTTTTCAGCAGAATTACCATGGTGTTATTTATGTGCAGAAACAAACATTCTCGGAATGACCTGAAACTTCATGGAGCAACTTTTTGGAAAATATAAAAAATACCTGCAAAAGATGAAGGCCAGTGGGCCCACCACCTATCCACGAGGGTGGGCGCGCGCCTGCCCCCCTAGGGCGCGCCCCCCTACCTCGTGGGCCCCCTGGTGCCTCTCCGACTCCAACTCCAACTCTATATATTGTCTTTCGGGGACAAAAAACCCAGAGAGAAGAATTCATCGCATTTTACGATACGGAGCCGCCGCCAAGTTCTAAAACCTCTCGGGAGGGCTGATCTGGAGTCCATTCGGGGCTCTGCAGAGGGGAATCCATCGCCATCGTCATCATCAACCATCCTCCATCACCAATTTCATGATGCTCACCGCCGTGCGTGAGTAATTCCATCATAGGCTTGCTGGACGGTGATGAGTTGGATGAGATCTATCATGTAATTGAGTTAGTTTTGTTAAGGTTTGATCCCTAGTATCCACTTTGTTCTGAGATTGATATTGCTATGACTTTGCTATGCTTAATGCTTGTCACTAGGGCCCGAGTGCCATGATTTCAGATCTGAACCTATTATGTTTTCATCAATATATGAGTGTTCTTGATCCTATCTTGCAAGTCTATAGTCACCTATTATGTGTTATGATCCGTTAACCCCGAAGTGACAATAATTGGGATACTTACCGGTGATGACCATAGTTTGAGGAGTTCATGTATTCACTATGTGTTAATGCTTTGTTCCTGTTGGGGATATTATTATCACAGACCCGCCCAGGAGGGGCCGGGTCAGCCCCAATGGTGGGTGACGCAAGAAGCCCAGTAAACATCTAAGATTGTTGTTTATTAAATATTGTAGAAGGCCCAAGGGCCTGAAGGCGGTTTAAGGCCTGATATTATGAACCGCCATATGTAAGGAAAGACTTGTAAAGAAAGGCATGTAAAGAAGGTTAACGAGCCGGACACGATTATGAGCCGGCCGGGACTCTGTACGCCACCAGGCGTCAACCCATTTATATAAGGGGACGACCCGGTGGCGACTTAGGGCAAAAAAAACAACCAAGTTGATAACCAAGCCGGCGAGTTGAGCCTCTTGGAGATCGAAATGTCAGCAATACCAATCCCAACTAGACATAGGCTTTTACCTTCATCATAAGGGGCCAAACTAGTATAAAAACTCTCTCGTGTCCTTTGTCCCGATTAACCCCTTTAAGCTTCCTAGTGCGATGGCCCTACGACTAAGTCCTTGCTCTAGGACATCTGCCATGACAATTCCATGATAGTTGGCGCCCATCGTGGGGCCAGCGCATGGTGGATTTGACTTCTTGAAGGGCAACTTCGAAGTGCTCAAGGGATACGCTGTGGGCCGGATGACCAAGAGTCGTCGCGGCAAACTCTACATCGACGATGAAGGCTGGGGCCCCGAGGTCGGCTCGATCGAGTACGGGTACCAGGTCCCCTTCGGCGGAATTCACGTCTTCATCGGTCGGATCGGCGAGATAGGCCCTGAGCCGGACGTCCACACCGACCTCATCAAAATGGCTCAGTGTGCCGGGTCCGCCCGTGTTCAATCTGTTGTGAAGCATGCTTTCGTAGGCTGCATCCATGGCGGTGAATACTCCGAAGGATCGAGGGAAGGCGGGGAGACGGCCATCTGCTCTAATACTGCATCATCAACAGGTGAGACGGACTCATTGTACCAACTGCAAGAGGGCATGCTTGGGGGCTGTTCCGATGGCAGCAGTATTTCGGACCCCCTTGAGCCGTTGAATTGGGTCGGAGTCTTCATGGCAGGGACGCAGCCCGGGCAGAACTCCACCGCAGCGACAGCAGCAGCCACCGGGTCGGCAGCTGCCGAGTCAGGAGACCCTGTGCGCCCCCGGCTCAGGTTCTAATGGACATCATGGATAAACTGACGGCTCTGTTAACCGCTGTGGCAGAACCGGCGGATAAAGCCCAGCATGATGCAGAAGTGGCATGCGTGCGGGAGGAGATGGTGCAAGCAAAGGAAAATCTAGCCACAGAGGAAACCCGGATGGCAGCAGAACGAGCAGCTCTGGATGCTCGTGCCCAGCAGCTTCAAGCAGAAACTTTCCGGCTCTTGGTGGATCTTAATGCATCGAACGAGGTCATGAGGCGGAGGCATCAAAAAACTCAGTCACGTCTGCCTCTAACGCTGGATCCGAGGAACCTGTTCCATACACCCGGAGCTGGGGGGAGTAACCCGCCGGATGCAAACCAGGTCATGACGCCCGGCGCACCAGTTCGGCCACACACCATGGGACCACCTCGCATGAATACAGCTCCTCCTCGTTATGTGGCAACACCCCCAGGTCACTTCTCCAACCCTATGGAAAATCTCATCGCAACGTTTGCTCGTTTGGCGGCTCTCCCAATGGAAGGCGACTCGCCAGCAGCGATTGAAACCCGGAGGGTAAGGGAGCTACTTCAGACAGCCTTGGCCCAGCAGGATGCATACTCCTACAGTCGAGACAGGATTCATTCAACTCCTCGCCCAAGCCGGAGCCCAAGTTATAATAGGCACATGGAGTCCGCAGAGATGTCAAGTAATGCTCAACGCCACAACCATCCATATAGGCATGAGCCGGTGCGGGCTAGAGCCCTTAACTTGGCGGATCAGGAGAGAATTCGTCAAGAGGCGGAACGGGCGGCTTAGATAGCAGCAGAGCAGGCGGCTCACCAAACCTTTCCGGCTTATACAGCAACCTCGGTTGAGGCAGGAGTGGCCACAAGAACCGGAGGTGTGCCTTGCCTGGTCCCAGCCATACGCAATGAACGGTTACCCAAGGATTTCAAGGGGCCTCGTAAAGTGCCTAATTACACGGCTGACCTAGAGTCGGGGGCTTGGATTGAGAGTTATGAGATGGCTATGGAGTTGTTGGAGGTTAGTGATGTTGCAATGGCCAAGTATTTTACTATGATGTTGGATGGAACGGCTCGGACCTGGTTGAAGGGATTGCCACCCAATTCTATCAGCTCCTGGGCGGAGTTGAAAGCACGGTTCATCCAGAACTTTAAGGACACGTGTAAGAAGCCAATGTCGATTGTGGACCTGACCAATTGCAAGCAAGAGGATGGAGAATATACAACCCATTGGGTGCGCTGGGTCAAGGAGATAATGCATTCATCTGATAAGATGGATACCGGCTCAGTAGTTTTGATGTTGGAGAAAAACTACAGCTTTGAACCGCTGAAACAAAAGCTAGGGCGGCTTAAGCATGATTGTAATGACATGGGGACGTTGATGGCAGCTCTTGTCAAGTATGTCGATTCTGATACCACCAAGGACCCGGCGTCTGATGAAGAAAAGGCAACAAGGGGAAAGAAGAACGGCAATGGCAAGGGTCACCAGCATAACCCGATGAACCAAGAAGGTAATAAACGTAAGGCTGATGAATTTGTTGCCAATACCAATGCGCAGGGTGGTAATCAGCGGCGCAAGGGCAGACAACCCCCTCGATCAGGCGGGTCAGGCCCCACCCTTGAGCAGTTGTTGAACGAACCTTGTCCAAAACACGGCACCTGGGAGAAACCAGCCACCCACTTGTGGAAAGATTGCACGATCATGAAGGAATTTAAAAATTCAAATGAATTTGATGGGGGTCACGGCCCAGGTGGTGGCTCAGGTGGAGGCGGCTTTCAGGGCCCGGGCGCCGGTTCAAGCGGAGGAGGTTTTCACGGTCAGGGTTATCCTTGTCACGAAGGAGGATATAATCAGCAACACGGCCAAGGGAATCAGCGGCAGCAATCCGGCTATCAGAGTAACCCGAAGCAGTTGAGTAGCGGACAGTATCATGTCTTTACTACCAGTTTATGTAAGAGGGACCGGAAGCTCCACAAGAGGGCTGTCAATGGCATTGAGCCGGCAATTCCACGTTATTTACGTTGGTCGGAGCAGCCTGTTGTGTGGAGCAGAGAGGATCACCCGCCCCGGGTTGATAATCCGGGTCACTTGGCTTTGGTAGTGGCACCTCAGGTTGGTGGGTATAAGTTTACTAAGGTACTCATGGATGGAGGCAGCAGCATCAACATCCTTTACTATGAGACGTTCCGCCACATGGGATTGACGGACAAAAATCTTAAACAATCCAACACTGTTTTTCATGGTGTGGTACCTGGCAAATCGGCATACCCAGTTGGTAAGATTGAGCTGGAAGTAGCCTTTGGGGATGAGTATGACTCCAGAGCAGAAAAATTAACCTTTGAAGTGGTTAAAATCAAAAGTCCATATCATGCTCTGTTCGGACGGCCGGCTTATACCAAGTTCATGGCTCGGCCGTGTTACGTATATTTGCAGCTCAAGATGCCGGGTCACAAAGGCACCATTACAGTACATGGGAGCCGGAAGATAGCCTTGGAATGTGAAGAGGGTGATGTTGTGTAACGCCCTCGATGCGACTATATCTCCCACGTGTCGAGGCACGACTTAGAGGCATAACCGCATTGAAAGCGATGTCGCAAGTTAGGCAATCATCACAACATCCAATGTAATACATAATAAGAGGATAAGTAACATAGTTGGCTTACACTCGCCACGTCACACAAAGTACATAAATAGCATTACATCAACCAATCACTCATGGCCCGACTACGGTGCCAAAATAAAAGACCAACCCAACATGCGACATGGTCCCGATCACCCCGACTGGGCACCACTACTGATCATCAGGGAAAGATACATAGTAACGGCGTGAGTCCTCGTCGAACTCCCACTTGAGCTCTAACGCGTCATCTGGAACTGAGTCGTCTGGCCCTGCATCTGGTTTGGAAGTAAACTGTGAGCCATAGGGACTCAGCAATCTCGCACCCTCGCAATCAAGACTATTTAAGCTTATAGGAAAGGCAAGGTAAAATATGTGGAGCTGCGGCAAGCGACTAGCATGTATGGTGGCTATCCTGTTCGCAAAAGAGAGCGAGAAGAGAAGGCAAGGCGCGAACGAATAACTAGAGAACAACCTGCGGCAGGCATTACTCCAACACCGTGTTCACTTCCCGGACTCCGCCGAAAAGAAACCATCACGGTAACTCACACAGTTGATTCATTTTAATTAAGTTAAGGTTCAAGTTATCTACAACTGGACATTAACAAATTCCCATTTGCCCATAACCGCGGGCACGGCTTCCGGAAGTTCAATCCCTGCAGGGGAGTCCCAACTTAGCCCATGACAAGCTCTCATGGTCAACGAAGGAATATACCTTCTCCCGAGACATTCCGATCAGGCTCGGCATCCCGGTTCTACAAGACACTTCGACAAGTTAAAACCAATCCAGCAACACCGCCCGAATGTGCCGACAAATCCCGATAGGAGCTGCACATATCTCGTTCTCAGGGCACACTCAGATTGTCCAAACTTCCGGTAGGCCAGCCCAGAGTTGCCCCTGGTAGCCACCAGTGGCTGACGAGGTGGACCAACACTCAGAGGAGCACTGGCCCGGGGGGGTTAAATAAGATAACCCTTGGGCTCCGGAAACCCAAGGGAAAAAGAGGCTAGGTGGCAAGTGGTAAAACCAAGGTTGGGCATTGTTGGAAAAGCTTTATTCAAGGCGAACTATCAAGGGGTTCCCATTATAACCCAACCGCGTAAGGAACGCAAAATCCGGGAACATAACACCGATATGACGGAAACTAGGGCGGCAAGAGTGGAACAAAACACTAGGCGAGAGGCCGAGCCTTCCACCCTTTACCAAGTATATAGATGCATTAATATAACAAGATAATATAGTGATATCCCAACAAGTAAATAATGTTCCAACAAGGAACGATCTCCAATCTTCACCTGCAACTAGCAACGCTATAAGAGGGGCTGAGCAAAAGCGGTAACATAGCCAATCAACGGTTTGCTAGGACATGGTGGGTTAGAGTTTGACATGGCAATTTGGGAGGCATTATAAGCAAGTGGTAGGCATCATAGCATAGGCATAGCAAAAGAGCGAGCATCTAGCAAAGCAAAGATAGAAGTGATTTCGAGGGTATGATCATCTTGCCTGCAAAGTTGTCAAAGTTGACTGGATCCTCGAAAGCAAACTCAACGGGCTCCTCATTAGCGAACTCGTCTCCCGGCTCTACCCAAACAAGACAAACAAGCAAAAGGAACGCAATCAACCACGTGCACAACTCAAACAACATGATGCAAACATGGTATGCTATGCGGGATGCGATGCGGGATGCATATGCAAGATTTGACAAGAGATGAATGAACCTGGCCTCAACTTGGAAATCCAAATGTGCCACTGGAAAGGTGAGATGAAATCGCTTGAAAACGATATAAAGAACGCCGGAATCGGAGTCACGGTTTGGAAATGGCAAGCAATTCAAATATGACAACGTTCTGCGATATACAGCAAGTAGCCATCTAAATGCAACAAGATGAACATGCTAACGCACTCAAACATGGCAACAAAATACATGGCAGTAATCCATTCATGATGCTTAACAAAAGAGGAACACTGAGCTACGGCCAATTCATTCATTAACAGGTTCAAACAAGCATGGCAAAAATGCATTTGGTAAACAGATCTCAGACTTGGTGAAATTAACACTTGTCTGGAATTTCAGATCAGGTAGCACAATTTGGAGCATGAAAGCTATATGCTACAGGGCCTGAACATGGCAAAGTAAAGCATGGCATGGAGCTACCCAAAGAGCTTAACAAACGTCCCTTAGTGACCTTGAGCCAAAAGGGATCAGAAAATACATTTGTAAGCATGTGAACATGGCAAAAACATAATCAGACCACAGACTTAGTGAAAAATTGGAGCATGCAAACCAGATATCAAGTAGGCATGTTTACGAGCTCGATGCACTCACTACAGAGCATGTCATGACAATCTAAGCATACACCCATCAAGAATACACATTATACAAGCTAGTCATGGCAAGAACAATAACATGGCATGCACGGATCAACTACAACCTCATCGGCAAAATCGCTAACAAGTAGATAATCTTCCCAGATTCACGGAATGACAAAAGTAGAGCTCGATTGACTCAAGCTAGGGTGCTCCATAATTGCAAACAAAGACATGGATGGATAGAGCACTACAAGATTAACAAAACATCCTTACTGGTCATCCTCAAAAGAGGCACGGATTACTAGGAAACAACAAGAACATATGGCATATTGAAATAAACAGATCAAGGACTTGGTGGAAATGCTAAGTCCCTGAAATCAGCATTAACGAATGCACCACTTTGCAAGCTTGTGCTAGCCACCACACACATCACAAAAATACATGGATGGCACCACTGGAAAGATGACAAAACATATAACAAAACACATGTACAGCTCAGGGGCATATCATGCACACAATAATCATGGCAAAAATGACAAATATCTAATTGGAGCAGCAGATCTGACAATTATCTCAAATAACATTCTTCCAACAGCATTTCGGGCATCAAGATGAACTCAAATGAAAATGATGCGATGATATGAAATGATGTGCTCTCTGAGACGAACATTTTGATATGCTATACGCCCAAAATGGAGCTACGGATGTGGAGATACAACATGATGAAAATAGCAAAATGATTAGGGTTTCGGGCAAAAGGTCAACCGAGACAAATCCCAGATCTGGATCCGGAACGGCCGGCGTGGACTTCGAGGAGATCACCAGAGAACTGTTCACCGGCGACGGGGGCGCGGTGGCCGGAGCGTCTAGCGGCCGGAGGAGCTCGCCGGGACCGGATCCGGGCGAGGGGAGGCGAGGTCGAGGCGGCGGCGGGTCAGTGAGCAGCGCGGGGCAGCGCCGGTGGAGAGGTGCGGTGGCGCCGGATGGGCGGCGCGGTGGCCAGCGCCGATGAGGTGGCGGGGAGAGCGGGGCGGCGCTCGGCGGAGGAAGGCGAGAGGCGGCTTGCGGGCGGCGCGGCCCGACCGATGGGCTTGGAGGGCCCCGCCTGGGCTGCCCCGGGCCGGCGGCGGGTGAAGTGGGCGCGGTGGCGGCGGCGAATCGGTGAGCGCCACGTGGCGGCGGCGGCTGGGTCGGACACGTCCGGCGCCGGCGGACGTTGTCCGGCGCGCGGAGGAAGACGAAGACTAGGGTTTCGGGGGAAGGAGAACAAGAATTTCGGAGGGGCCTTTATATAGAGGTAGAGGGAGCTAGGAGTGTCCAAATGAGGTGCGGTTTTCGGCCACGCGATCGTGATCGAACGCTCTAGATGATGGAGAGGGTTTTGGTGGGTTTTGGGCCAAAAAGGAGGGGTGTTGGGCTGCAACACACATGAGGCCTTTTCGGTCCCTCGGTTAACCGTTGGAGTATCAAACGAAGTCCAAATGGTACGAAACTTGACAGGCGGTCTACCGGTAGTAAACCAAGGCCGCTTGGCAAGTCTCGGTCCAATTCGGAAATGTTTAATCCCCACACACGAAAGAAAGATAGAAATGACCACCGGAGGAGAACGGAGCGCCGGAATGCAAAACGGACAACGGGGAAAATGCTCGGATGCATGAGATGAACACGTATGCAAATGCAATGCACATGATGACATGATATGAGATGCATGAAAACAACAACAACACACAAAGACAAAAACCTGAACCCGAGAAAATAAAATAACTTAACACCGGAAACGGCAAGAGTTGGATTACATATTGGGTAAATCATATCCGGGGTGTTACATGCTGCCTATGCTGAATATGTTTGTGCAACAGAGGAGTTAAAATTCTACAAGGATCATGTTGACCCGGCGGACATGACGTCATTAAAGAAACCAACAACAGAGCATGAGCTGGAATTGAAATTCAAATCAGCTGATGACACTAAGATGGTTGACTTTGTACGTGGAGACTCATCCAAGCAGTTCATCATCAGCGCAAACTTGGATCCGAAATAGGAAAGCGCGCTCATCGAGTTCATCCGTGAGAACCGGGACATCTTTGCATGGAAGCCTTCAGACATGCCGGGTGTCCCGAGGGAACTCACTGAGCACACTCATAATATCAATCCAAAGTTTAAGCCTGTCAGACAGTTTCTCCAGTGGTTCAATGAAGAAAGGTGCAAGGCCATCGGAGAAGAGGTGGCCCGGCTCTTGGCAGCCGGGTTCATTGTGGAGGTTTTTCACCCAGAATGGTTAGCTAACCTGGTGCTTGTACTAAAAAAGAATGGCACCTGGCGCATGTGTGTGGATTACACGGATTTGAACAAGGCTTGTCCGGCTGATCCTTTTGCTCTTCCCCATATTGATCAAATCATTGATGCTACGGCGGGTTGCGCACGGTTGAGTTTCTTAGATGCTTACTCCAGTTATCATCAGATTAAGATGGCAGTCAAGGATCAAGAGAAGACAGCTTTTATAACTCCTTTTGGGGCTTTCTGCTATGTGTCTATGCATTTTGGGCTTAAGAGTGCCAGGCGACTTACCAGCGGTGTGTGCGAAATTGTCTTCACAATCAAATTGGGCGCAATGTTCATGCCTATGTGGATGATATAGTGGTGAAATCCAGGGAAGAGGAAACCTTGGTCACAGACCTGAAGGAAACTTTTGATAATCTTCGGGTTTACAAGATGATGCTTAACCCGGCCAAGTGTGTATTTGGAGTGCCATCCGGTAAGCTCTTGGCTTTTCTGGTGTCTAACCGAGGTATTGTAGCTAATCCGGAGAAAATCAAAGCAATCACATCTCTGGCTAAACCAACCTGCGTCAATGATGTTCAGCGACTGGCGGGTCATTTGGCTGCTTTGAGCCGGTTCATAAGCCGGTTAGGGGAAAAGCTATGCCTCTGGATCAGTTGATGAAGAAAACAGATGCTTTTGTTTGGAGCGATGCTGCAAATGCTGCTTTTGAGGGTTTGAAGGCACAGCTGGCTGAGCCGCCGGTCCTAGCTACTCCAATTGAGAAAGAGCCGCTATTGTTATACGTGGCTGCCAATTCACGGGCTGTTAGTGTGGCTATGGTGGTAGAGCACAAGGAGGCTGGCAAAGAACATCCGGTTCAGCGGCCGGTTTATTATTTCAGTGATGTGCTCATTGAATTTAAGAAACGATATCCACATTGGCAGAAGCTTGTTTATGGGGTGTTCATGGCAAGCCGGAAGCTTAAGCATTACTTTCAGGGACATCCAATCACTGTGGTTAGCTCTGCTCCTTTAGGAGATATTATTCAAAACAGAGAAGCCACGGGGTGAGTTGCCAAGTGGGCAATTGAGCTGGGGTCTCATGGGCTGAAGTATGTTCCACGCACTGCAATTAAGTCTCAAGCCCTGGTTGACTTTATCAATGACTGGACAGAGATGCAGATGCCAGAAGAGAAGTCGGACAACACATATTGGACTATTCATTTTGATGGATCCAGGCAATTGGAAGGCTCGGGGGATGGAGTTGTGTTAACTTCCCCACGAGGTGATAAATTTTGTTATGTGTTACCATTGATGTTTCCATGCACTAACAACGCAGCAGAATATGAAGCGTTGCTCCATGGTCTTCGAGTGGCAAAGGAGATGAGCTTGAGCCGGGTCAGATGTCTTGGTGACTCTAGTGGCTCAGCAAGTATCTGGCAAGTGGGATTCCAAAGACCCTCTCATGGCGGCTTATCACCGAGAGGTTGATGTTGTTGCAGGATATTTTAAAGGTTATCAGGTGGAACACATTGACCATCGAAAGAACGAAGCAACTGATGCTTTAAGCCGGCTGGGGTCTCAGCGTAAGCCAGTACCACCCAACACCTTTTTAGATGTGCTGCATAACCCCTCTGTCAAGTTGCCCACAGAAGAAGATTTAGTTGTTCCTGACCCAGAGGCACAGTTGGTGGCGGCTCTCCATGTCATCCCAGATTGGACGGTGCCATTCTTGGCTTACATGACCCAGGGAGAGTTGCCAGCAAATGAGACTCTGGTTCGGCAGATAACCCGGCGATCTAAGTCCATGACGATTTCGGATGGAGGGTTATTTCATCCAGTGTTTCCAGAGCGTTTCAACGGTGTGTTTCCCCCGAAGAAGGTCAAGAAATCCTTCGTGAGATCCATGAAGGTGATTGTGGTCATCACACCGGGTCAAAAAATTTAGTGGCCAAGGCATTTCGTCACGGTTTTTACTGGTTGACGGCTCACGTGATGCAGAAGATCTGGTCAGTAGATGCGATGGATGTCAAAAATTTGCACGACGAGTGCATGTGCCGGCTCAAGAGCTCCAGATGATTCCAATCACTTGGCCATTTGCAGTCTGGGGGCTTGACATGGTGGGACCTTTCAAAAGGTCTAAAGATAAAAAGACACATATCTTGGTGGCTGTTGATAAGTTCACCAAATGGGTTGAGGCGGAGCCTGTGAGTAAGTGTGATGCAGCCACGGCGGTTCAGTTCATGAAAAAAGTAATCTTCCGTATCGGTTTTCCACACAGTATTATCACAGACAATGGCACTAATCTATCCCAAGGGGCTATGGAAGAATTTTGTCAGCAAGAGCACATCCGGCTTGATGTTTCTTCTGTAGCTCATCCTCAATCCAATGGTCAAGCTAAGGGAGCCAATCAGGAAATTCTGAAAGGGCTAAAACCCCGGCTTATGGTTCCTTTACAGCGAACGTCGGGTTGTTGGGTAGAGGAGTTGCCTTCAGTGTTATGGAGCTTCAATACTACACCCAACAGATCTACGGGTTACACACCCTTCTTCATGGTTTATGGAGCAGAAGCAGTATTGCCCAGCGACATCCGTCATGACTCGCCCCGTGTGGCGGCTTATGTTGAGGCTAATAATGAAAAAGCCAGACAGGATGCGCTTGACTTGTTGGATGAAGAAAGAGACTTAGCAGCAGCACGGTCAGCTATTTATCAGCAGGACATGCGTTGTTATCACAGCCGCCGGGTTAAGTCCGGGACTTTTCAGGAAGGCGACTTGGTGCTTCGGCTCATCCAAGATCTTTCAGATGCACACAAGTTATCCCCACCTTGGGAAGGACCCTTTGTGGTCAGTAAAAATTTAAAAAATGGTTCCTACTACCTCATTGACGTTCGAGAGCATGCAGACTCACGTAAGTCGGAAGAGGATACCCGCCGGCCGTGGAATATTGCTCAACTTCGGACGTACTACACCTGAGCTACCGGCTCTCATCATGTACATACGTTCACATTGTATATACGATGATAAGCAATAAAGTAAGACCATCGGTCTCTTTTCTTTTCAAAGACTATGCATCTTTATTATTTTTTATTCACAAATGGCTATTAAGGAGCTAATCATATTTGAATCAAGTTTAACCTTTTTTTAGTCCGGCTTATGATCGTATTCGAATCTAGCTGCAAATCTCAAGGTCACTTGGGGGCTTCCTGTTCAAACATAGGTCGTATTCGAACCAAAGAGAACATAGTTGTCGTAACCCTCTTGATCGGCTCAAGGCCAAACTCACTTGGGGGCTTCTTGATCGTATCTGAATCATAGCTTAACCCTTTTTGAGTCCGACTTGGATCATATTTGAATCAGGGTCGTTAAAAACCTCTCAAGGTCATTTGGGGGCTTCCTGTTCAAACATAGGTCGTATTCGAACCAAAGAGAACATAGCTGCTGGTACCCTCTTGATCGGTGCAACGCCAAAGCCACTGGGGGCTATATGGTCGTATTCGAACCTTAGCTTAACCCCTTTGGCCTGGTTTACTGATCGTATTTGAACCAGAAACCCCCAACTTTTTAATACAGAGTTAAAATTATGTTTATTATCTGTTTCTTGCCTTTGAAGTTTTTGTTGTTTCAATATTACAAATAAGATAGCCTGGTTTTCTTTGTTGGCTCAATTATTGGACAACACAGCCGTCCGGGTTATCGAAGCCGGGGGTTCAAAGATCCAAAGGTACGAGCTACTAAGATATGATGATCATTGAGTATTCAAGGAGTATTAACTTTTCATACATATTGAATTATCAATTCATCACCCGGGTTATTTAAACCGGCGATTTAAGGATCAACAAGGATAAGGTATGGTTTTTACTTATATGCGCTTACCTGGATCGTTAACTCAAGAGTTAGTATTAAACATTTATCCTTTATTTGCATTTATCTTTGTTTTTCTTATTGAGGTAAATTTATGGGTTGTACATTAGGTGTTTAATCCTAGTTGGTTCTAAACCGCCTTGCCAGTCTTTTCCTCTTATTCACAGGAACAGAGTTCAACCCTTGCAGAGACAAACATTAAACGATGCATTCATTGACATCTGAAACACAGATTCACATAAGAAGTATTTTATGCACGACGGCATAAGCAAACATGCAGTGTTTTAACTAAAGTTATTACAAGGCTTTATATGCCTAGGAAGATGATCATCGTCCCTCTCTCGCCGGTTCACCACCTTCTGTTTGCTGAAAGTTGGATTTTGACCAATCAAAGCCGTTCATGGCGACAAATTTGGCTTCGTCATCAATCAGGCCGACCGGGTCAATTTCCGGGGCAAAGGTATCTTCTCTCACAGGTGGGATCAGATCTGCTACTTTGTATGAAGGAGCGGTCATCTTCTTATTTTCACTATCAAAACCCGGTTGGTACTTGTCAACATTGGTGTCATCTACAAGACTAGTTGCCTGGGGCTGGACTTCGCGGACATAGGCTATGAAGTCATCCTGACTAAAAGGAGACCCGTCCTCCTTCACGGTAGGATAGCCCCTTGCTACGTCCGTCGGGTCTAGGTCTGGCACCCAAGCCTTGGAGCGGCTTAGAGCAGTCAAAGCTCCGGCTCACACACAGGAGCGTTTTACTTCTTGGAACCGGACAGGAAGGATGGACAGCTTCTTCAGGACATCACTGAGCCGGTTGGGTCCTTGATTAACAGGAGATATGGCAGCCACAGCCCGTTGTGCACCGATATATAGTTGTTCAACCAGAGTGTATAGTGCTTTCAGTTTAATGAATGGATCTTGGCTTAGATTCTTACTTCATGGGCCTGCATATATTTTTAACAGAGTCAGTTGGCGGATTATACTCCAGTTTGGCATAAAATACACGAAAGGTCAAAACAAGGCAGCTTACCGAAGATAGCAGCGACCATCTGAGACACCCGGCCCTTTAAACCGTTCAGCTCGGTTGACATCTCTTTCAGAGCCGTTTCGGCTGTCTCAGCTCGCCGGGTTAGAAGTGTTTTCTCATCTTCCCAAGTTTTCTCTTTGGCAGCAAAGTTGGTCTTCAAATTCTCCGTTTCAGAAAGGCTTATTTGCAGCTTGGAGGTGGAAGACTTGATTTCTGATTCCTGACTCGCTAGCCGGGTCTTTGCGTCAGTCAGTTGAGAGTTTAGTTCAGACAATGCATTCTGTGAAACATTCAGATAAGTCAAGACTTGGTTTTAAAGTCCAGTATCCAAATTCAAGATTCAAGTCCCAAGTACTTTACGAATAAACCACTTGGTACTTGGGGGCTAATGTATGCCAAATCAAATTTTTACGACTCTACCAACATATTGGAAGTGCCAAGTCCTTTACAAAGTAGCAACAATTGGCACTTGGGGGCTAATGTACGCAGTTCAGCAAGTTTATCAAGGATAAACTGGAATGTTAAGTACTTTGCAGACGGTTTTATATTCTGAAGTACCGATTCATTAATGATCAAAATAAACCGGTCCTTGGGGACTATGGGTGAAGTCTTGTTCTATCAATATCAGGCAAAGATTCGGAGGTAAAGGTCTCGGCCTAAATTTTAAGTCTATAGGTTATTCCGTTTCTCTCATAATCTGCAGACTTGGGGGCAGAAGGAATATTGGTAAATCGGAAACACGTAGCTCATATTTCAACTGAAGCTGCTTGACCATCTCGATCTCAGACTCATGACTGGAGTGTACATGACTGAGATAGTCGGATAAGATATCACTGGCATTAAGACGGTCGTAGTTGGCAACATCAAAGCAAACCTTCTACCTCTCTAATGCTTCTTGCTTAGCTGTGCACCAAGCCAACACCGTTGGGTTCCCCGGCTCAACAAAGCGGCTCCCAGTAATTTGAACATCTTGAACACGTGGAGACGGCGGGTCAGTTGAGCTTGATGGTCCAACTGTGGAAGGATTCATAGTGGCTTTGTCAAGGGACGGCTCCGAAGGATTTGTTTCATTGATAATAGGCGGGTCTTCTGGGGCGGCAGTTAATGGAGAAGGCGGCCTAGCCGGCCCAGATGCTAGTACTAGCGGGTCTTCTGCCGGTTTTGTTACCTTCGCCTTCTTGGATTTAGCCTGGCCGCTAATGAAAAAAATATATTACAGGACAGTCAGCATCAAGATACAATTGATCAACCCGGAATAAAAGATAATTTCTGATTACCCAGGAGCAGTCTTGAAAGCCGGAAATTGTGTTTGTGATGAGTCGCCTGAAGAACGAGACACCTCTTGAAAAGGTAAAAGA
This sequence comes from Triticum dicoccoides, assembly GCF_002162155.2. Taxonomy (NCBI): domain Eukaryota; kingdom Viridiplantae; phylum Streptophyta; class Magnoliopsida; order Poales; family Poaceae; genus Triticum; species Triticum dicoccoides. The sequence goes on along the minus strand of NC_041384.1, from coordinate 124,530,674 downwards.
AAGGAGTTAAAAGGAATACAATGAGACGGATTCATTAAAACAAGTTAAGGACAGTAAGAGTAAACCTCGTTCGGGCGTTTCCGAGGGGTCTGTTGAAGGTCGACAGCCGGTTCATCTTCAATCTCAGCTTCATGGCGGCTTTCGTGTTGCTGCCTTTTCAAATGAAAGTTGGGATCCAAGTGAGCTAAGGGGTTAGAAAACCTTACTTTACGGATCACTCGTCGAACTTTGTGTCTTGGTAAGGGCTCTGAGTCGGAGGAACTGATAGTTACCTCTGCTTCCCCGGCCTGACTGGCCCCATTGTCATCCTGGTAAGGATCAGTGTCAATAAGATTGATAAAAAATTGGACAAGGGAATCAAGGGCTACCTCCGAGTCAGACGTGTCATCAAGCTTCATTAAATCTTCAATAGCGGTTTTCTTCTTCTTTTTTGATTTCCGGGTCGTCTTCTTGGTGTTCATGGCGGCGGCTTTCGCCTTCTTGGCAGCTTCGTGGTCATATTTCACCTTCCAAAAGTCAGAATTGGCCTGCAAAGACACGAAGAAAGATCAGTATTAAAATAATAATAGCTGGGCAAAACACAAAGAAAAAGAGATCAGAATGTACTTACTTCTGGCACCGGGTTAAGCTTGCAGATGGGATTTAACCCAATGATACTGCAATCTTCATATTTCCCATTTACCAAAAAGGTTGACATTGAAACAATGTCTTCTTCGGTGAGTTCAACTGAGCTGTGACGAAGAGAGTTGTCCGGGCTTCCGTCATATTCAAACATCAGTTTGGATCGACAGCCTAATGGAATAGCCCGCCATGAGATCCAGCAGCGGGTCAGATCTACTCCGGTTAAACCATTGCCCAACAAAGCATTTATTCTTCTGATGGAGGGAAGTAGCCTCTTGCGTTCATCAACGGTGAGCTTATCCGGAAGGGTGAACTTGGAGTCAAGACGACCGGGGCGGTAACCCGGCAGAGGCTTCTCGTTTGCTGGAAAAATATCCTGACAATAAAACCAAGTTTGGTTCCCGTCCTTTGGGTGACTTGGTAAGACGATAAGAGGGAAAACAGCACCCTGGCGGCGCTGAATTGAGATGCCTCCAAGTTCTAAGCTAGGACCATTGGTGCATTCGTTCTGCCGATTTAGATAAAAGTACTCCCTAAACAGCTCTATGGTGGGCTCTTGCTGAAGATACACCTCACAGAGTACTTGGAAGTTGCAAATATTGGAAATGGAATTGGGTCCAAGGTCCTGAGGGTGGAGTTTCAAAAAATGAAGGACCTCTCTAAAGAATTTTGAGCCGGGCGGTGAGAAGCCACGGTTCATGTGGACAGTGAAGACAATCACTTCTCCGTCTTTTGGATTGGGGCGTTCTTCCTCCGGGTCAGGAGCACAATAAGACATGACATTCTTCGAAGGCAGAAACCCAATGATGAAGAACTCTTTTAACCGTTCCTCAGTTATGGACGAAGGGACCCAGTTACAGACGGTGGGTGTCTTTGACGGCATGATGTGCAGAGAACTGAAAAATAAATAACAACATGCCGGTTCAGCCTATGGTCAGTTATAAAACAAGTAATGGCGGTTTAACTAAGGGCTAATGACATATAAGGAAAAGAGAGCCGGTGTGGTAAACCGCCATGATTATAGATTCTTTCAGAAAGTGGATTCGGCTAAGTGTTGGGACAAACAAGTTTCCCAAAGTGATTGATATTATTTCAGATCAAATGGATGTTCAAAATGAAAAAAATTCTAGACCTAAAAATACAGTCTATATGAGTTCAGCATATCTAAACATAGCTCTTGTACCAGAAAAAGGAGTCTGCTAGTATCAAAAGGAGACACCAAACAGCTACTACATGAACATACATCTCTTTTGGATCAGAAAGAGGAGGCAATGGAAGAACTATGAAAGAATTATGATGAACTACGAAGAACACGCAGGAGCTTGGAAACCCTAATGAAGATCTGAGAACACGAAGGAAAGAAAGCTTACGGTTGCAGGTCTGCTGCGGAGGTCGCCGCGGTTTCTCTGGATTGGTTCAGGTCGATGCAGCGGCCAGAGTCGATGACGGAGATGAGGCACGGCGGCGGCGGCAAAGCTCGAGCTATAGCAGGGTCGCGAGAGGAAGAAGATAGAAAGAGAGAGAATAATGAGGAAGGCTGGATGAGCCTATTTATAAGGAAAAATGCGAACAGACGGGCGTGAAAATCAAGGGAGAACCGAATAAATGGTTATACAACTATACAGGTGCCTCGATTCTCGGGAAACATTAAAGATAAAAGATCTGTTGGAGGATGACGTCATGAAAGTTCTTTGCATTTTCAAGAGATGACGTCACGGCGGGTTACAAGAAAATTTCAGTAAAGATAAGAAGATGGATTTTTGGCTAAGTATGGAAGATTGACAAAGAACAAAGTTCAAAGTCAACCTGGGGCCTAATATTGGGGATATTATTATCAGTTGAGACCCGCCCAGGAGGGGCTGGGTCAGCCCCAATGGCGGGTTACGCAAGAAGCCCAGTAAACATCTAAGATTGTTGTTTATTAAATATTGTAGAAGGCCCAAGGGCCTGAAGGCGGTTTAAGGCCTGATATTATGAACTGCCATATGTAAGGAAAGACTTGTAAAGAAAGTCATGTAAAGAAGGTTACCGAGCCGGACACGATTATGAGCCGGTCGGGACTCTGTAGACCACCAGGCGTCAACCCATGTATATAAGGGGACGACCCGGTGGTGACTTAGGGCAAAAAAGACAACCAAGTCGATAACCAAGCCGGCGAGTTGAGCCTCTTGGAGATCGAAACGTCAGCAATACCAATCCCAACTAGACGTAGGCTTTTACCTTCATCGTAAGGGGCCGAACTAGTATAAAAACTCTCTCGTGTCCTTTGTCCCGATTAACCCCTTTAAGCTTCCTAGTGTGATGGCCCTATGACTAAGTCCTTGCTCTAGGACATCTGTCGTGATAATTCCACAACAGTTCCGGTACTCTATTAAAAGGAGGCCTTAATATCCCTTAGTTTCCATAAGGACCCCGCTGCCACAGGAGGGTAGGACAAAAGATGTCATGCGAGTTCTTTTCCATAAGCACGTATGACTATATTCGGAATACATGCCTACATTACATTGATGAACCGGAGCTAGTTCTGTGTCACCCTAGGTTATGACTGTTACATGATGAACCGCATCCGGCATAATTCTCCATCACCGATCCATTGCCTACGAGCTTTCCATATATTGTTCTTCGCTTATTTACTTTCCCGTTGCTATTGCTATCATCACTACAAAATACCAAAAACATCACTTTTACTACTGTTACCTTTTGCTACCGTTACCACTACTATCATATTACTTTGCTACTAAATACTTTGCTGCATATATTAAGTTTCCAGGTGTGGTTGAATTGACAACTTAGCTGCTAATACTTGAGAATATTCTTTGGCTCCCCTTGTGTCGAATCAATAAATTTGGGTTGAATACTCTACCCTCGAAAACTGTTGCAATCCCCTATACTTGTGGGTTATCAGCGGCGGCTCCGTCCCGTGGATCGTGATAATTCTTTCTCTCTGATTTTTTCTACTAAAATAGGATTTTATAGCATCGGTTTCAGGGTCTGCGGGGCCACCAGGTGGGGACAACCCACCTGGGCGTGCCAGGAGAGGGGGCGCACCCTGGTGGGTTGTGCCCACCTAGGTGCCCGTCTCCGGCAGGTCTTGGCTCCAGAAATTCTTATTATTGATATAAAACATCCTCGCAAAGTTTCGTTCCATTCCGAGAACTTTTATTTCTGCACAAAAACAACACCATGGTAGTTCTGCTGAAAACAACATCAGCCCAGGGTTAGTTTCATTCAAATCATGCAAATTAGAGTCCAAAACAAGAGGAAAAGCGTTAGGAATGGTAGATACGTTGGAGACGTATCATGGTCCTGGCGCCATACCAGGCGCCGGAGAAGAAGGGTAAGGGGGCCAAAGGCGGCCTTCGCCCAAAAGGTACTTTGGACGCTGCATCCGGGGATACCAAAGCTCTCTCCTCCCACGAGGGGGATGAAGATGAAGAGGGAGAGGTGGAGAGCAATTATCCCCTAAAGGGGGGAAGAAGAAGATGGGGGGCTTCCGTGGACCTAGAGGCGGAGGCATCCAAGAAGGGGAAATTTTCTCTTCCGGACGATTCGGAATCGGACGCCGAAGCCATCCCCGAGTGGCGCCCCGGGCCGAAGCCCCTGGCCGAATCATAAGTATTCATAGATATTATACATATATCTGGCCATTTACAAATTGTAGTATAACATATCATTTATGTATTTTAGTCCGGCCCGTGATCTCCCCCAACAATCATCATTTTCGGGGAACTCCTTGGCGTCGGAGATGATGGAGAGCGAAACGCCTCCGCAAGCCTCTCCGCCACATGCAGCGGATGACATTGAGGTGTTGTCCCAAAGGACTTCTCCAGACCAGGGAGAGGTGCGGAAGGCCGCTGAAACGACACCAGAGGGTAATGCCTCGGCTGCCGAAAACATGGGGGGCACAACCCCCATTGAAACAAATGACGAGGGCCTAGACCAGTCCGACCCCTAGCCGAATACAACTCCGGAGACCCACACGGCTCCAGAATTGAGCGAGCAGCCCCTTTTAAGGGAGGGGAGTGCCGACTCCACCAGCGACCTCCATCAATCCGGAGGTGCCGGACACATTGAGGGAGGCACTTCAACATGCTTCCATCGTGGAGGAGCATCGTTCCCTAATGGGTATGGTGGTTGAAAAAGTTCAGTCTGCCAAGAGCGGGCTGAACGAAGCTTTCACGAGCGTGTTAATAGGCTTTGAGGTATGTGATGTAATATTCTTAGCAACTTTTGCATGTGCAAAAAATATGCTTGTGTATAGATAGTAGCCCCTGAGACTCTGTTTGGCTTTTTGAAAAAGAGGCCGGATAGAGGATCAAATATTCGCCAGAGTTAACATACTTATCTATTTTAGTAAACAAGCTTCACTGTTAGCGGCTTCAGCCAAGGACACTGAAGTTGCCGAACTCCAGCGCAAACTGAAGCTGGCTGATGATGAGATTGACCGAATTAACAAGCGGTTCGATGAGGCCCAAGGTATGCTTTTAAAAGACCCCTTACAAGCCTAAATTGTAATGCAAACTCAGAGTTTAGGCTCATGTGCTCCTATGTGTATGATTGCAGGCAGCGCGGCCGAGGTCGAGACCCGCAAAAGCGCCCTTGCCGAAGCCTAGGAGGAGGTGAAGGCAAGCAAAGCGGCCGCAGACAAAGCGACTGTGGATTTAAAGGCCAAAGAGGTCGCCCGCCGCCAGTATGAGGAGAGGGTGACCGAGGTGGAGTGAGAGCTCAAGGACGCCGATGACAAGTGCGAGTCCTTGGAGGAGCAGAATAAGGCCCAGTCAACCGAACTCGCCAAGGCTCTACAAGAGGCCAAGGAGGCACGGACCGAGTCCCGGGCAGCTCGTAAGGAGATCAAGCAAGCCGAACAAATAGCGGCTAGTAATCCTTTTCTTTTACAGAGTATATTTGGCGGTCAGAGGTATGTTTTGCTAAATCAACCATGGAGTACTCCAGATGCCTTTGCGGATCTCCCACGGAGTGCTACCGCCACCACACAGCATTTCCAGGCCCAAGAAGGGAACACGACGGAGAAGCTCTTCTAGTCGCAGTATTTGGCGCCGGAGCGGCCAGCGCTGCTAAACAACCAGATGATGCAGCTGGCGGAGCTGCATCGGATGTCTGGTTTGGCCATGAAGGACCTCATAGTCCGGTTATGGCCAGCCGGACCCATTCCGAGCACCTACTTCGGCCTGGTCAAGCGGCTCTGAAGCGCTCAGCGTGCATAGAAGGTGCGCAGATGGCCTTTGCCCGTGTCAAGATGCACTGGGCGAGGATGAAGTCCGCCGTCGTGGCAGTCGGAGGTCCGCTCGAAGGCAAGGACCACCGCAAGTCGAAGCACTATTTTGAAGATGTCCTCGAGGGTGCCCGTTTGATAGAGGGTCAATTCTCGAAGGATATTATGTTCGAGTGAATGTATCCGAACTGCCCCGGCCTTGTGTTATAAACTAAGGCTTTGTAATGTAATTATGCTGTTATCCAAACTAGATACCTCTTATGCGGTCGTATTTAATTATTCTTGAAAGTTTGCCAGTCGTCGGTTTCAGCCCCCACGTAGATGCTACGGGGGTGTTCATAATAACGTGTAATCACTCTTGACCCAACGTCTTGGTCCGTAAAGGAGGTGACTTACGTAATGAACTAGGCAATCAGACTATGCGGCTTTAGCACTTTCACTTAGCCATAGGAGTTTGACTATGGGGCTAAAAACTAGCCCCTGGTGCGCATGAGGCTGTCCGAACTGGGATGCCTTAGGCGCGTGACCGAACCGAAGTCAGTCCTTCGTATAATACGGAAAAAATCGCAAAAGATTTGTATTAAGTTGCCGAATAGCCGACCAGCTCTCGCCATACCATGACAGTCAGTTTTCGGCTTTCTCTACTGAGGACTTTGACCGAACGAACCAGAAACACAATCGCAATAGTTCTCCCTTTACTACCTTAGCCGAACAAGCGGAACGTAAGGTGGTAACCACAGGAGCCGGGCAACCCAACTATTGACCAAAGACATGATTCTGAGCCAATGCATATAATGCCATATTCGGGACGCCGAAGTATACTATATAAGTGTTCACACTTGTCTTCTTTTTTTGAGAAAATAATATATGCGACTGACTAGATCCCCTGGCGATGTAAATCATGCCAAGGTGTATATGACAATCTGACACAAAGAGGGAATACAGATTTAGGAAGTAAGCCAATACCGAACAGGGTTGGGCGAAACTGTTTCCATTATAGTTTGATTGATACGTCAAAACATATTTTTACAGAGGATGCGGTAAGCATCGAGGCTATTTTACATGGCGAACACAAGGGAAAGTTGTATACAAGTCCTAAAAAGGAAAAAATGATCTTGAAGATCCTTTGGATACTCTGCCGCATGTCTGCGCTGCTTTTCACCTTGGTGTATGATCCTTTGAGAGGATCAATGATCGAGTGCACATGATGGGCCTAGAAGAGGGCCCTTGGTACCATCGAAAAGTGATGTGGGTTGTGAGGAACCTGAAAAATAAAAATAAGAAGAAAAGGGGGAGAATGTGAGGGTCCAGATAAGGTCGAGACGTATTGTGTACTTTAGTTGTGGTGTGCCTCCATCCTTGCCCATGGTATCTTTAGTGCATAGTTATGTATGTGTGGTATGTATGCCGCTATCAATTTGGGGCTTGGACAAAGGCCGAATTTTTAATCTAGCTCTGGACGAGCCGGACTGCCATTATGCAGGTTAGGCCGGATTCGTTTAACGGTGTCCGGTGGCATGACTGCCGATGTAGTATTCAGCTTGATAAGGCCACCCTACACTTTATGCTCCTCGGTACGGAGAGAGCGCTCCATGTTTCCATTGACTGTTATAACGCCACGTGGTCCAGGCATCTTGAGCTTTAGATAAGCGTAGTGCAGGACTGCATTGAAACGGGCGAAAGAGGTTCGTCCGAGCAGTGCATGATAGCCATTGCGGAAGGGGACGATGTTGAAGATCAAGTCTTCACTACGAAAATTATCCGGTGAACCGAAGACTACTTCCAGTGTCATGGACCCTGCGCAACAGGCCTCGACACCGGGTATCACTCCTTTAAAGGTGGTTTTAGTGGGTTTGATTCTTGATGGATCAATACCCATTTTGCGGACAGTATCCTGATAAAGCAGGTTAATGCTGCTACCGCTGTCCATAAGGACTCGCGTAAGATGGAATCCGTCAATGATTGGGTCGAGGACCAATGCTGCCGAACCTCCATGAAGGATACTGGTCGGATGGTCTCTGCGATCAAAAGTGATCGGACAGGCTGACCATGGGTTAAATTTTGGGGCGACTAGCTCTATGGCATAGACGTCCCTTAGTGCGCGCTTGCGCTCCCGTTTGGGGATATGAGTGACATAGATCATGTTCACTATTTTCACCTCAGGGGGAAATTCCCCCCCCCCCCGTGTTCATTGGGCGAGGCTCTTCATCGTCGTCCTCACTGGGCGGCCCCTTCCCTTTATGTTCGGTGTTTAGCTTACCGGCCTGTTTAAAGACCCAACAATTTATGTTGGTATGATTGGCAGGCTTGTCAGGAGTGCCATGGATCTGGCAAGGCCGATCTGGTATTCGGTCCAGACTAGATGGACCATCTTTGTTTCCTTTAAGCTTCTTCCGTTGAGCGAGTTTAGAGCCACTGAATCCGGCGTTGACCGACGTGTCTTCGGTATCTCCATTGTTGTTTTGACGCTTGTGTTTATTGCGCTGTGGCCTACCATTGCCATCTCTGGCTTCGAAGGTGCCGGAGTCGCTAGTGCTATTGCTTCTACGAGCTAGCCAGCTATCTTCTCCCGCGCAAAAGCGGGTCATAAGTGCGGTGAGAGCTGCCATGGACTTCGGTTTTTCTTGGCCGAGGTGTTGGGCGAGCCACTCATCCCAGATGCTGTGTTTAAAGGACGCGGGGGCTTTAGCGTCCGGACAGTCTACAATTTGGTTCTTTTAATTAAGAACCTAGTCCAGAGCTTCCGGGCTGACTCTCCGGGTTGCTGGACTATGTGACTAAGGTCATCGGCGTCTGGAGGCCGAACATAGGTACCTTGGAAGTTGTCTCTAAAGGCAACTTCCAAATCTTCCCGGCTACCAATAGAGTTTTCTAGGAGGTTGTTTAACCAGTGTTGTGTTGGTCCCTTGAGTTTTAGGGGGAGGTACTTGATGGCATGAAGATCGTTACCGCGAGTCATGTGAATGTGGAGAAGAAAATCTTCGATCCATACTGCGGGATCCGTCGTGCCATCGTATGATTCAATGTTCACAGGTTCAAACCCTTCTGGGAACTGGTGCTCCATTACATCATCGGTGAAGCATAAGGGGTGTGCGGCGCCTCTGTATCGGGCAATGTCACGAAGCAGTTTGGATGCAGCCCGTATGCAGTTTTTGGCCCTGGTGAGGTTATGCCTGTCGGTCCAAGCCTGACGGTCGTCTTCTCACGTTGGGGCACGCCCCCTTGATCCATAGATTGATCTTGTTTGGCCTCTATGAGGTGGTGCGGGTTGTTGTTCGGCGTAGGTGGCCGCTTTATCTCGCCTGCGTGGTGGTCGGTCTGGTTCATCAGCACGATCATGTCTTGACGGTATGGGCTTGAGGGCCTCATCGCCAAATTGTGGTAGTAGTCGACGCTTCGGATAACTCTTTGCTGGGCGTTGAAGGCCATACTCTTCGGCGGCTAGGACTTGGGTCATCCTGTTGTTGAGTGTATCCTGTTCGGCTTGGAGTCGCTGTTGTTGCTTTTTTAGGCTTCTCGCAGTAGCGATTAGTTGGCGCTTAAAGCGCTCCTACTCGAGTGGTTCCTCTGGCATGATGAAGTCTTCGTCGTCGAGGCTCACATCGTCCTTAGAGAGCGGTAAATAATTACTGTCTTCCGAGTCCCCGTTCCCGACTGGATCATCAGGCTTGGCTTGCCCCTCCTCCACATTGTCTTGTTCGGATGTGGGCTCGACGGGGGCTTCAGGCTCTTCGGCACCCTCCGGAGTGTTATAGTCCCCAGTGCCGGTATTACTGTCTTTGCTATGACGCGATTTTGAGCGGCGTCGCTGGCGTCGACGCTTCGGTGGTGCGTCATCAGGTTTGCCCTCTACCGGATCTTTCCTGTCTGCATCGTCATCCTCTTTGGGTGTGTCCACCATGTACACGTCCTATGTGGAGGTGGCCGTCCAACGTCCAGCAATTGGCGGGTCTTGACCTTGTTCGTCTCCGGCATCGTCGTCCATGCCGTTGATATCTTCGGAGGCATAGTCCAGCATGTCGTTTAAATCTTCGACAGTGGTTATGAAGTGGGTAGTGGGTGGGACGTAAAATTCCTCGCTCTCAGACCCCAGTCCAGGCTGGGTGTAGTTTGGAAGTGATTCCTCTGTGATGGCAAGGGATTGCATTAAGTCTAGAGCCTCATTTAATAGAGAGGTTTGTACAGGGAAACGAGGGTCCATGGGGCTGGCCGGTGCGAAGGCCTCCTGGCCATGCTTGCATGGCACGGACTTCGAGAGTTCTGGTTCATAATCCGGGGGCGAGTCCGGCCTTTCAATGATAGGGGGAACCCAGTCTAATCCCGAATTCACCATGGACACAATCGCCTCCGGATCCTCAATAGTGTGGTTCGTGGCAGAGAGTCCGGTGGGCTCCAAACTCCCATCTTCAGACCTGATGGTTTGCTCCGGATCTGAGGCCAGTGCAGTGGTTGGGGCCGCAAACCCTTCGAAGAACAGGTCTCTTCGGATATCAGCGACATAATTTAGGTTCCCAAAACTGATCTGATGACCAGGGCGCATCTGTCGATTTATTCGAGGTGGCCAATCGAGTTGGCACGTAGAACAAAGCCACCGAATACAAAAATCTGTCCAGGGAGGTAAGCTTCCCCGGAGACGGCATCATTGTATATGATCGAACGAGCCATCGAGCCTTCTGTTGACAACACAGTGGAACTCTCAATGAAAGCACCAATGTCGGTGTCAAAACCGGCAGATCTTGGGTAGGGGGGTCCCGAACTGTGCGTCTAAGATCGAAGGTAACAGGAGGCAGGGGACACGATGTTTACCCAGGTTAAGGCCCTCTTAATGGAGATTGACTTTGATGAGTATAGGGGTTACAAGAGTTGATCTACCTTGAGATCATAATTGCTAAACCCTAGATGTCTAGCCTATATGATTTGTCTTAGCCTCTACGGACCAAACCCTCCGGTTTATATAGACATTGGAGGGGCCTAGGGTTGTACAGAGTCGGTTTACAGAGAAAGGAAACTTCACATTTGGATGACAAGCTTGCCATCCACGCAAAGGCGAGTCCCATCCAGACACGGGGGAAGGCCTTATATCTTGTATCTTCACGGCCCATCAGTCTGGCCCATGGTAGATAGGCCGGATCCCCGAGCACCCCATAATCCAGGACTCCCTCAGCCGTTGCTCCCCGTCATCTTTATGAGATTGTAGGCGGGGTGGGTCGCTACCATGAACTGAGCCAAGGCCGGGTACCCGAGGATGGTGTTGTAAGGGAGGCCAATGCGGGCGATGTTGAAGTCGATGAGCTCACTGCGGTAGTTTTCGCGGGTGCCGAAGGTGACAGGGAGGCAGATTTTCCCAAAGCGACAGGTGGAGCCGTCCATGACCCTGGAGAAAGGCTTGGTGGGGCGGAGCCGGCCATGTGGCACATGAAGCAAGCCGAAAGCTTCCACAGAGAGCACATTGAGGCCAGCTCCGCCATCGATGAGGGTCTTGGTAACCGCCACGTTGTAGATGATGGGGGTGCAAAGCATCGGGAGCGCGCCGTCACCCGCGATGGTCACGGGGTGATTTCTCAAGTCGAAGGTGAGGTCGTCCTTGGGCGCCGCCCATCCCGGAGGAGCTTCCTGCTGCACGTGGGCGGCACCCACCTGGCGGAACAACTTCTTGACATGGCGGTACGCGGGCGGCGCCTGCGAGCCACCGAGGAGGGCTGCGACGACGTGCGGTGCTGGTGCCGCGAAGTGCATGATGAAGAGGCTGCGCGGCTCCTCCCAGGATGCCATAGAAGACCCTGGCAAGTTGAGAAGCCAGGCATGCGGTGCGCCTGCCGGGGCCATGGGGAGCCAGTTCGCCATGACCTTGTCGTCGCCTCCGGCCGCCCAAATAGCCTCCTCGTATGCTTGGAGAAAGCCTGTCGGGTCCGCCGCACCATCGTATCAGTGCGACATGTATGGCCTGAACTTGGGTGGCCACTACACCCACCGCAGGCCGAGGGTGAAGGCTCGGAGGCCCTCGGCTCCTCCGAGAGCGTGTGTTGATCCAGTCAATGGAGAAGCGTCCGCCATGAGAACCAAACAACAGAGTGCAGTAGACAAGGTGGCGGATCTCTGATGCACCCCTACCTGGCGCGCCAAATGTCGGGTTTTGGGTTCCGCAGACCCTTGAGAGGTTCGAACTCTGGGGTGCGTGCGAAGAACTCGTCCTCCCCAGTCTGCCTGCTTGCTAATCACGGCCTAGCTCGACAAACCGAATGGACAAGAGACACAGTAGTTTGCCCAGGTTCAGGCCACCTTGCGGTGTAAAACCCTACTCCTGCTTTGTGGTGGATTGGCCTTGAGGGGCTGAGGATGAACTAGTACAGTGGAGAATGACCTTAGGAGGAGAGGTGTTCTTGTGCACGATGAGCTGGTGGGTGTGAGTATGATCTGAATCCTTCGTCCCCTCAATGGTGGTGGCTAGGTCCTATTTATAGTTGAAAGTGCTAGTTATCGACTAGAGGGGGGTGAATAGGCAATTTTTATGAAAGTCTTCAAAACATGAAAGTTTCGAAGACAAACGATAGAAATGAACCTATTAACATGCAGCGGAAGGTAGACTACACTAGGTCAGACATAGTCAAGTATTCGATGAAGTGAAAGCACGAAGACTATTAGCAGCTAGGCAGTATGGATCAGGATGGAAGATAGTATAAAACCAATCAGAACAAGTAGTCACACAGTGAAGTCTAACAGATGATGCAAGCAGGCAATGACTTCACGAAGACAAACTGTAAGCAAAGAGAAGGAAGAGATAGAACCAGTTGCTTGGTGAAGACAAAGGATTTGTTGGACTAGTTCCAGTTCCTGTGACAACTGTACGTCTGGTTAGGGAGGCTGAGATTCAACTCAGAAGACCATGTCTTCACCTTATTCCCTTTGAGCTAAGGACACCCAGTCCTCGCCCAATCACTCAGGTAAGTCTTCAAGGTAGACTTTCAAACCTTCACAGACTTCGTTCACCGGCGATCCACAATGACTCTTGGATGCTCAGAACGCGATGCCTAACCGGCTAGAGGATTCACAGTCCTCAAGTGTAACAAGTCTTCAGATCACACAAACAGAAAGACTTCAGTGATGCCTAACACTCTTTGGCTCTGGGTGTTTAGGGCTTTGTCCTCGCAAGGATTTCCCTCTCAAAGGCTTCGAGGTGGGTTGCTCTGAAACGACAAAAGCCGTGCACTAACTCTGAGAAGCCACCAATTTATGGTGTAGGGGTGGGCTATTTATAGACACTGGGCAACCTGACCTGATTTGTCCAAAATGACCCTGGGTCACTAAGGAACTGACACGTGTTCCAACGGTCAGATATCAAACACACGCGGCAGCTTGACTTGGGTTACAAGTAAAGCAGACTCATCCAGCTCTGGATAAGATTTGCTCTCATTGTCTTTGCTCGAAGACTTAGGATTTGGTTGAGCATCACTTTAGTCATTTTGACTTTGTTCACTTGGACCCCACTTAACAGTACGGTGGTTCCTATGACTCAACAAAGAAGAAAATGAAACTACGAAACAACTATGTCTTCGCGCTCCAAAGACTTCATGCGATGTCTTCTCATGTCATAGTCTTCAATGTGAATATCTTCACATAGCACCATTATCTTCAATGTCTTCACACATTTTTAGGGGTCATCTCCGGTACGTAAACCGAATCAATGAGGGACTACTACCTATGTTATCCTGCAATTCTCACAAACACATTAGTCCCTCAACCAGATTTGTCGTCAATACTCCAAAACCAACTAGGGGTGGCACTAGATGCACTTACAATCTCCCCCTTTTTGGTGATTGATGACAAACTGGTTGAAGTTTTCAGCGGGGATAAAAGTATGTGAAATTGTAAAGGATTAAGGGATTGTCTTCGTAAGTAGCAAGAGGCTCCCCCTGAAGATGTGCATATAAGTATTTTGCTTTCGAATGCAAATGCACATGGCAGGTTGTACTTGTGGAGATCCTCTTCAACTTATGAAGACAATTCATCATGCATGTAGAGATATAACAAAGATAATGACATGCATAATGAAAAATGGATGTCTGCAAAATGACTTCGTGCGGAATTTATCGCCGCACATGTGGAATTTATTATCGCATAAAATAGTTAACAGAAAAGGTAGCAGACGACCATCAAGTTTAAGTGTTACAACTCAAAGAACCAAATGTATCAAAAGCAAGAGTTGTAAGCACTTGGCAAATGTAGCAAAAGTATAGCAACCACCCATATGGACCCGCTTGAAGACTATCAACTCATATGATTCTCCCCCTTTTGTCAGTAATGACCAAAAAAGTTTGAAGACATAGAGCTTTCTACTCGTTCCCATGAGGAGTAGGCGAAGCAGCAGGGTCGTCGTTGAGGTTTGGTGGTGCAGAAGAACTTGGTGCAGTGTCGATACGCGCCGAAGTTGGAGGTGGTGAAGTAGCATCATCTTGTTCATCAATGACTCTGGCATTGAGAGTTGCCACTGAGGATGAGTAGTCAGAGTCTTCGAGTGAGGGAGTCCGACGCAAGTGAGCATTCCTTGGAGGAGTTGAGTCAAACTTGAATCTCTCCGTGAATCCATCGTCTTGAAGATCAGCTTCAGCAGTGAGCAATGTCAAGCTCTTCCACGACCTCCGATAGGTTTCATGAGTGATAAAGGCATTCTTGGTGGCAAGGTTGCGAATGCGAATGACATCCACTAAGAGGCTTTGCATTTGACGCTTGAGCCAGTCATGATGCTTATCCTATTTTTGATGCAAGGCGATGAGAAGCTCTCGGTCATTGAGAACACGAGATCGCTTCCGAGGCCTTTGAGCAATAGTTCTTTCAGTGGCTTCAGTATGGGCATGGTGAGGTGCACAAGGATTGCCAACCAAAGGATAAACATGAGTGATGGTCTGAACTCCTTCAATGGGTTGGGTGAAACTTTGAGATTGACGTTGTGAAGATAAATTGGCTCCTTGGCAGGCTCTGGGTATATGGCTTCGACAGACAGATCAACCTCTGGCAAGAATATAATATGATTGCGCGCAGAAGGTTGATAGTTGATAGCGGAGTGAAGCTTGATGAGGAGCATTACCCATGAAGCATAAAACTTCAGACCAAACAAATCAGAGCCAGATGCAGCCAATTGACTGATGAAGAAGTCTTAAGCATTGAAGCTGATGCCATTGAAGATATAGAAAACCAATGTTTTCATTGCTCCTTCAAGCTTTGCTGCAGAAGAATGTCCTTTTATAGGCCAGAGAGTTCGCCTGATAATATGATAAATAGTGTGGAGCAGATACTCTAGGTCTTCAACAAAGAACTCCTTAGGATATTCAGCGTCTTGTGGCAGTGGCTTCATCATGCTCAGCATTTGGCTCATGTTTGGCTCTGGCTTCTGGAAGATGCTCTCCAAGGCATTGCGGTGAAGCTGACAACATGGTTCATAGTGTTCACCAGGAGTGGGTAGCGCAGTAAGCTCAATGATGTCTTAGGCTTTGGCTTCATGGTGTACATCACCTGTCATCCACTCAAGGATCCAAGTCTTCGGATCATTGTTGTAGCCGCGAATGTGGAGAGTTGCATAGAATTGCAGCAGAAACTCTTCATTCCAATGCTCTTTATCGGTCACAAACTGTAGAAGGCCAGCATCTCTGAAGCAGTCAAGGGCTTCTTCTAGGCAGGGCAGGCCAGCCATGGCTTTGCAGTCTAGACGCATATGAGGAAAAATGCGCCCCTGATTGTATAGTATGCAGGAATAGTAACTGCGCTGCTGATAACTCCAGAACCTATCAAATGATATTCTTGGCTTGGAATATGGGTTCTTGGCGCTATCAAAGAAGGTGTTGTGTGATATGAAGCCATTCACATTGAATGATCCTGGTGAAGTTGCAGTACCTGGAAACCTTGGCAGCCTTGGCTTCAACTTCTAGACCTGAGGCATGTGCTCTACATGATAGTCAAATTATGGACCGACAGCAGGTGGAGGAATCAGAATGGGCCAGCGGATGGTGGTAAGTTGACCTTAATAGAATGCTTGCTCAATGGTGTGTGGCATGGGAGGTGGTACATGAGCAGATGCATTGTCTTCGAGCTGCGGATTTGCTTCAGGTGAAACATTGGCTTCAGGTGCATTCACTTCTGGCACCACATTAGTTTTAGGCGCCACATTAGCTTCGGCCATGACAATGCCATTGGCTTCAGTAGTGTTGTGGGTGGCCGCCTCAGTGTTTTCAACCTCCACTTGAGTAGCTGGAGGGTCGGGCACAGACTCGTTCTCCTCAAGAACAACTTCAGGGTTGGACGGGGGTGTAGCAAAACATTCTTCTTTTTCTCTTTGTTTTTCTTGTTCATCGGCTGATACAGCCGGAATGTCTTCGGCAGCTTTTGCTTCAGACTCAGAGACGTTCACAGTTGGAGTGGCTTCAGGGAACACTTGTCGTGCCACTGAGTTATGTTGCTCTTCTCCTTTTGGAACGCTCGACAGAGTGACTTGTGGCCTTGGTCCTTTGTGAAGCCTACGGAGTGCGGGCGGCGCCTTTGGAGAGGGAGTCGGCTGGACCGCAAAGTCATCATCTTCAAGCACCAGAGTGGTGACTTGAGGTGGGGGAGTACTTGGGGATTCCTGACGGGGGGAGTCTTGAGGGCGATCAACCCATGAATCATCCTGAGCAATTGGCGTCAAAGGACGACCAATGCTGATGAGCTCGTTGTTCGTGAGAACAGGCGATGATGCCATGTTGTGCTCGATCTGAGGAAGGACTTCATCATCTTCTACATTGTCTTGGGGACCAATGTCTTCAGCTGTAGTGGGGTCGACAGTTGGAATGTCTTCAGCTTCAGGAGCCTCTGTGGAAGCAGGCTCATGAACTATCAACTGATGCTCACGGTGTTATGACGCAGGGCGAGCAACTGAGATTGGCTCGACGACCATGGGCTCTGTGGGAGCAGCCCAATCTTTCTTCTTTGTCTTCCTTTTCTTGGTCGGTGGAGCATCGTCAGTGGTGTTCTTGGTCTTGCGCTTTCGGGCTTCGGCTTCAGCTGCCCTTGTCTTCTTCAGTTCTGAAGCAGTTGTGGGGACCTTAGGCTTCGAGCCTGTCATGCTGGCGGGGAAGACAATGTGAGGTTCTTCCTGCCTTGATGCTTCAGCTTGGGCCATAGCAGGCTCCTTCTTCTTCTTTGCAGCCATTCTGGGGTCGATGCCAGGGCGCCCTAGAGCCTTGCGCTTTTCAGCTTCATTGTGAGCTTGAACACTTTTCTCCGCAAAATACTTCATTCTCTCTCTTGAACCTTTTGCTTCCTGGCGTTTCTGGTGAAACTGCTCCTTGAGCTCATGCAGCGTCTACTTGAAGCTTTGAACATCAGCCACACTGAGGTTAGCCATATTCTTCTTGAACTGAGCCTTCTCATAATCAATCTTGTTCTTCAGTTCAACAATCTTCTAAGCCAGAGCTAGCTCAGTAGCAATGGCACTGTGGAAAGAGACACTGATGCCAATTGGAAGCTCAAGGTCATCGAGGTTGATGTTGGGGTTTTCAAACCATTCATCAATGAAGTTATTTAAGATATCCACATCAAACAGGGCTAGATCATTGAAGATCTCTGCCTCTTCCTTGCTCTTTATCAGTAGCTCAAGAGCGTCATCGCCAAGATCGTTGTCACTTGACAGATCAATGGCTTCATTCTCGTTCCTCAGAACGGCAACCGGGGTCAGTGCTTGACCGGAAATCTGGATGGGCTTCTTCTTCTTCTCAGTCTTGGAGATGCGAGAGAGATCTTCCGACTGCACACTGACTTCAGGAGGTGCAGTGGCCAGAGGCTTCGCACGCGAAGCTTTTGGTGCAGTGGAGGGCTTTGAAGCCTTTGGTTTCTTCTGCTTCTGAGGCTTGGGAGGAGCAGGCACTTCATCAGAATCAGCGTCATCTGCAGAGTGCTCCATGGCGGCCCCCTGAACAGCAATGTGAGTGAGGAGACCGTCGAGGTTGTAGAAAGGCCCGATGATATTGGGTTCGGCATCACGAGTGCCATCGGCACGAGGAGCAGATGGACCCGGGTTAAAGTCTAGACCAAGGTCCTTCTTGTTCTTCTTTGCAGACTCCTTGGCAAACTAGAAGTTGTGCTTAAAGAGATTGTCTTCACGACACCATAACAGAGAGGATGGGTCGGCATTAGCAGGCTGAGGTCCACGGACCATGCAAGGGTAGAAGCCTTGAGAAATGGCTTCGAACTTGGACTTGGGATGAAGACCTTTGTATATAATATCTCCCCAGGGGCTCTTGATGGCATTCTTTTCAGCATATTCGTCAGTGACAAATTTGTACTTGAACCATTCCTCTGCCCAATGTCTTTGAATCCATTGGATTCGGTTCTTGTGTTCACCATAGGTCTCTTCAGGATCTGACTTGTATAGCTCATAGAGATCTGGTGGCAGGTCCTTAGTTGTGTTCCCACGGAGCTGCCTGCCGCCCTTCCTGACTGACTTCTCTGTTGCCATGAAGTTCAGACTGAATGGCTTCAGAACTTGCAAAGGCTTCCGTCTGCTGGTCAGACAGGAACTGGCTTCGGGAGAATTGATGTGATGCTGTAAGAATTCTGCAAATGAATGCAGACTATGAGAACCAAGGGATTCTCCCATGGACATGTACATGTGACAGCATTAGAGATGCGAGGGAAGGGGAAGAGGTCATATGCATTCTCAGAAGATTTTGAAGATAAATCAGTTTAGAAGACATTGACCTCATAGCGCGAAGACATTCACTTATATGATGAGAGTTGGTTCTAGATTTGTACGAATCCAAGAATAAGTACAAGTGAGGAATCTAACTGTGCGTGAAGCATAAGTGAATATAGTAGGCATGTTATGAGATGCAGAACAGGATAGATCCAAATTTGTAGGGACAGAAACCACTTGTGGTTGAAAGGGATGATAACATGCAGAACAGGATAGATCCAAATTTATAGGGACAGAAACCACTTGTGGTTGAAAGGGATGAATCTACCGGATCAAAAGGACAGTAAAAAGGATGTTTTATTTACCACACGAAGAACTGCTAGACGGAGTAGAAGATGAGGCAGAGCAGTTCGATCTTCCGTGCCCTAACTTGGCGACGGAGGACACCTATGGTGACGGCGGAGAAGACGATGTCCGCGGTCGGCGTGAGGACGGCATCGGTGAGGTCGCGGCAGCTAAGCGCTTCATCACCGGCGGCGTCGAGAGCTAGTGGTGGTGCTAGGGTTTGTGCGAGAAGGAGAGGTGGAAGAAGAGATAATGACTGGGGTGTGGTGTGTATTTATAAGGACAGGGACGTCACAGCGTTACTACGCAGGTGCCCCTGGCGGTTCACATCTGAGGGACACATGGTGAACATGCAACACATTGGAAGCTGTTACATGTTCCCATGCACGCCTGGATTATCGGGTGGTCGTTCCCGCTTCTCTGGGTTTCAGGAAATAAGGATTGAGCATTTAAAACAGATTTAATGTTTGTCTCTGTATCTTCTACTGACAAGGATGCAGAGAAGACATTCGACAGTTTCAATAGAATGCATATGATTTGGATAGATAGATTTGAGAAGGGAGCATAGAGAGGTTAGGGTCCGATCACATTCACTTAGTTAAAAAGATTCAAACGAGAAGACATAGCTATAAGTGAATGTTGTAGAGGACAGAACACTAACATATGTAAGTATCAGAATATGACCAAATCAACATTGTGAAGATAAACATGGAGTCATGTCAATATTGAAGACAAACCAAATGCGAAGACTTTGCAAATGTAACACCAACAGAAAACACTCCAAACAAAAGTTTGGTGGTGGTGTTACCCATCGTATAGGAAGTATTAGACCCAGACACGGCGCACAATTATCGTGGCGCTCCGAAGTCAAATTCCGCATTAATGTATTCCCACTTAGAGTGTAAGTCTTCATTAATTGAAGATATACGTTACTTCGTGTGTTGCACATCTAAGTCATCAACATGCATAAGTGTTAGGATGTGTGCCTAATCACAGGACATTTGAGGATTCCAAGATATTTAGCTCACACCGCAACTTGCAAAACCTTTTCTCATCCAAGGGCTTTGTGAAGATATCTACCAGTTGCTCTTCAGTGTTGACGTGAATGATATCAATATCTTCCTTCATGACATGATCTCTGAGAAAGTGATGATGAATTTCAATGGGCTTTGTCTTTGAGTGCTGAACTGGGTTGTTGGCAATCTTGATGGCGCTTTGATTGTTGCAGTAGAGTGGTACTTGCTTCAGATGGATGCCAAAGTCTTTGAGTGTTTGCTTCATCCATAGAAGCTAAGCGCAGCAAGATCCAGCACCAATGTATTCAGATTCAGCAGTGGAGAGAGATACACAGTTCTGCTTCTTTGAAGACCAACAAACAAGTGATTGTCCCAGAAAGTGACATGTGCCTGATGTAGACTTGCGATCCACCTTGTCACCGTCATAATCAGCATCCGAGAATCCAACTAGATCAAACTCTGAGCCCTTTGGATACCATAATCCTAGTGTTGGGGTGTAAGCCAAATATCGAAGAATTCGCTTCACAACTAAGTGATGCGATTCCTTTGGTTCCACTTGGAATCAGGTACACATGCAAACACTAAGCATTATATCTGGCCTAGATGCACATAAGTAAAGTAAAGAACCAATCATGGAGAGGTATACCTTTTGATCAAACTCTTTACCATTGGCATCAGGACCCAGATGATTCTTGGTTGACATTGGCGTCGTGTAACCTTTGCAGTCTTGCATTCCAAACTTCTTCAGGCAGTCTTTGAGGTATTTCTCTTGAGATATGAAGATGTTGTTGCTTTGCTGACGTATTTGAAGACCAAGGAAGAACTTCAGCTCACCCATCATGGACATTTGATATTGCTCTTGCATCATGTGTCCAAACTCATCACTGTATTTTTGATTAGTGCAGCCGAAGATAATGTCATCCACATATATATGGCACACAAGCAGTTCACCATCATATGTCTTCATGAAGAGTGTGGGATCCAGGGAACCAGGTTTGAAGCCTTTGCTCTTCAGGAAGTCTTTGAGTGTGTCATACCAAGCACGAGGGGCTTGTTTGAGGCCATACAGTGCCTTGTTGAGCTTGTAAACCATGTCAGGATGTTTTGGATCTTCAAAGCCAGGTGGTTGTGCAACATACACTTCTTCTTAAATCTTGCCATTGAGAAAGGCACTCTTCACATCCATTTGATACAGAAGGATGTTATGATGATTTGCGTAGGCTAGCAGTATGCGAATGGCTTCAAGCCTAGCCACGGGAGCAAATGTTTCATCGAAGTCGATCCCTTCAACTTGAGTGTATCCTTGAGCAACGAGACGAGCCTTGTTTCTGACAACTTGACCATGCTCATCTTGCTTGTTGCGATATATCCATTTAGTGCCTATGATATTGTGTTTACGAGGATCAGGACGCTTGACCAATTCCCACACATTGTTCAACTCGAACTGTTGAAGCTCTTCTTGCATAGCTTGAATCCACTCAGGTTCCATGAAGGCTTCAGCAACTTTCTTGGGTTCAGATATTGAGACAAATGCAAAGTGCCCACAGAAATTTGCTAGATGTGTTGCTCTTGAACGAGTGAGTGGACCAGGTGCATTGATGTCATCAATTATCTTCTCAATCTGTACTTCATTTGCAACACGAGGATGAACTAGACGAAGACTTTTCTCTTGCTGATCATTGTCTTCATCTTCAGCATTGGCTTCAGGCTGAGCAGAGTCTTCAGGTTGATTTGGTGCAGAAATGATAAGTTCCTCTTCAGCCTGTGCCTCTGAAGGTATGATTTCTCTAGTACCCATAAGCTTGATGGATTCCCTAGGTGGAACTTCATCTAGCACATTTGGCAGGTGCTCTCTTTGCGAGCCGTTAGTCTCATCGAACCGCACATCGTTTCAACCACTTTATAGTGAAAGAGGTTGAAGACTCTGTAGGAGTGTGAATCCTTTCCGTAACCAAGCATAAAACCTTCATGTGCTTTCGGTGAAAAATTTGAAGTGTGATGTGGATCCTTGATCCAGCATCTGGCACCAAATACTCTGAAGTAACTTACATTTGGCTTCTTACCAGTCAGTAGCTCATATGATGTCTTCTCTAGAAGCTTGTGAAGATAAACATGGTTGATGACATGGCATGCAGTATCAATAGCTTCAGGCCAGAACTTTCTTGGAGTCTTGTACTCATCAAGCATCGTCCTAGCCATCTCAATGAGTGTTTTGTTCTTGCGCTCCACAATGCCATTCTGCCGCGGCATGTCTGGAGCTGAGAACTCATGAGTGATGCCCAATGTATCAAGATAAGTGTCGAGGCTGGTGTTCTTGAATTATGTGCCATTGTCACTTCTGATATGCTTGATCTTGACGCCATAGTTGTTCATGGCATGGTTGGTGAAGCGTCTAAAGACATCCCACACTTCAGTCTTGTAGAGAATTATATGCACCCATGTATATCTTGAATAATCATCAACAATGACGAAGCCATAGAGACAAGCAGTAGTAGTGAGAGTAGAGTAGTGAGTAGGACCGAATAGGTCCATGTGTAGCAGTTCGAAGGGTTGAGTTGTAGTCATAATTGTCTTCGAGGGATGCTTGGCCCTCGTCATCTTTCCAGCTTCACAGGCACCGCATAAGTGATCCTTCTTGAACTTGACGCCCTCGATGCCTATGACGTGCTTCTTCTTTGTGAGAGTATGCAAGTTCCTCATGCCAGCATGCCCTAGCCTCCGATGCCAGAGCCAGCACTCTGAAGCTTTTGCAAGAAGACATACGGCAAGTTGTGGTCCTGCTGAGAAATCTACCATGTACCAATCATCTTTCCAATACCCTTCAAAGACTAGAGACTTGTCAGATTCCATTAGAACAAGGCAACGATATTTTCCAAATATCACAATCATGTTCAAATCGCAAAAGCATTGAGACAGACATTAAGTTGAAACCAAGGGATTCAACAAGCATCACTTTATCCATGTGCTGATCCTTTGAGATTGCAACTCTACGTAGACCCAATACCTTGCTTTTACCAGTGTCAGCAAATGTGATGTGAGTCTTGTCAGATGGACATAAGGTGGAGTCCATGAGAAGACTTCGATCACCAGTCATATGATTAGTGCATCCACTATCAATAAACCATTCTGAAGCAGCTGGTGTCATACCCTACAGAGCAGTTAGGGGGATAGGCTTCACGAAGAGTATTGTGAAGCATAAACATTTGACGAGCAAGTGGATTATGAAAGCTCAGACCCAGGTTAGAACTGGTAGGATGCATGTCAAGCGACTCAGGAACAAAATACATAATAAGATCATTTGGGCATTTTATCTTGTGCCCCACAAGATGTTCTAGGTCCCCAGCAATAGCATCTGACGCATTTGATTTCAGGTTGGAGACCTTTCCCTGCAAAAGAGAGTTAAGTCTTCTAAACCACCCACATCTTCAGGGGTGGCTTCGAAGCAATGAGTCTAAGTGCAGCATCTGAGAACTTCGGCTTTGGAGCCCTAGCAAATAGCCTTGCAGAAGGCGAATAGTACTCATATGAATAGGCAGAGTAGTTCTTGGTCTTATGAGCATGGCGGTTTGATGAAACATGCTCATATTCATAGGCCTGAGTATGGTTTCCCTGCAAAACATTGGTGTTAGGGTGACTTAGGTGAGTCATGTGTCTGTATGAAGCCTTTGGACCATATGAAGCCTTTGGTCTGGGGTTTGTCTTCTTCCTTTGAAGATAATCATATGAAAGCTTTTCATGAGTTGTTGAGAGTGTTTCATGACGACTTTCAAGTTCCTCATACTTAACATGAAGATTTTTTATGTCTTCAATTAAGGACTTAGATCGGGTCATTTCCACGTCCAACAGGTCATCGCTTTTGTCTAACAGTTTTTGAATATGTTCCATAGCTTTCTGTTGTTCAGTTGCAATTTTAGCAAGTGTTTTGTAGCTGGGTTTGGATTCACAATCAGTCATCTTCACTTGATGTTTGAAAGTAAGCATCGCGTGAGTTTACCTTGGCACCACGTGCCATGAAGCAGTAGGTGGGAGCGGAGTCGTCCTTGTCCTTAGCATCAGCGTAGGTGACGGAGCCATTGTCTTCAGTGTTGAAGATGGACTTGGCAACATAGGCTGTAGCTAGAGCTAGACTTGCAACGCCAGAGTCGGACTCCTCCTCAGACTCCACCTCCGCCTCCTCAGAAGTAGACTCCTCCTCTGAATCCATCTCCTTTCCAACAAAACCATGAGCCTTGCCAGATGAGCTCCTCTTGTGTGATGAAGACTTTGATGAAGACTTGGAAGAAGACTTTGAGGATTTCTTCGTCTTCTTGTCATCATAATCATATTCCTTGCTCTTCTTCTTCTTCTTCTTCTTCTTCTTCTTCTTCTTCTTCTTCTTCTTCTTCTTCTTCTTCTTGTTTTCATTGTCCCACTGCGGACACTCAGAGATGTAGTGACCAGGTTTCTTGCACTTGTGGCATGTTCTCTTCTTGTGGTCATGAGTAGAAGCTTCATCATTTCTTGAGCTGGATCGTGAAGACTTTCTGAAGCCTTTCTTCTTGGTGAATTTCTGAAACTTCTTCACAAGCATAGCAAGCTCCTTTCCAATGTCTTCAGGATCATCAGAACTGCAGTCAGATTCTTCTTCAGATGAGGAAGCAGCTTTTGCCTTCAAAGCGCGAGTTCGGCCATAGTTGGGACAATAGATATCTCTTTTCTCAGATAGCTGAAACTCATGTGTGTTGAGCCTCTCAAGTATGTCAGACGGATCGAGTGTCTTGAAGTCGGGGCGTTCTTGAATCATCGGGGCTAGGGTGTCAAACGAGCTGTCAAGTGATCTCAGGAGTGTCTTGATGATTTCATGCTTGGTGATCTCAGTGGCGCCGAGAGCATGAAGCTCATTTGTGATGTCAGTGAGATGATCAAATGTGAGGTGGACATTCTCATTGTCGTTTCTCTTGAAGCGGTTGACGAGGTTGCGAAGGACATTGATCCTTTGATCTCTCTGGGTTGAGACACCTTCGTTGACCTTGGAGAGCCAGTCCCAGACTAGCTTCGACGTTTCCAGAGCACTCACACAGCCATACTGTCCTTTGGTCAGATGACCACAGATGATGTTCTTGGAAGTAGAATCCAGTTGAATGAACTTCTTGACATCAGCTGTGGTGACGCCTTTACCAGCCTTGGGAACGCCATTCTTGACGACATACCATAGATCAACATCAATGGCTTCAAGATGCATGCGCATCTTATTCTTCCAGTAGGGGTAATCAGTGCCATCGAAGACAGGGCACGCAACGGAGACTTTGATTATCCCTGCAGTCGACATAGCTAAAACTTCAGGTGGTTAAACCGAATCACACAGAACAAGGGAGTACCCTACTCTGATACCAATTGAAAGTGCTAGTTATCGACTAGAGAAGGGTGAATAGGCGATTTTTATGAAAGTCTTCAAAACATGAAAGTTTTGAAGACAAACGATAGAAATGAACCTATTAACATGCAGCAGAAGGTAGACTACACTAGGTCAGACATAGTCAAGTATTCAATGAAGTGAAAGCACGAAGACTATTAGCAGCTAGGCAGTATGGATCAGGATGGAAGATAGTATAAAGCCAATCAGAACAAGTAGTTACACGGTGAAATCAAATAGATGATGCAAGCAGCCAATGACTTCATGAAGACAAACTGTAAGCAAAGAGAAGGAAGAGATATAACCAGTTGCTTGGTGAAGACAAAGGATTTGTTGGACCAGTTCCAGTTGTTGTGACAACTGTACGTCTGGTTAGGGAGGCTGAGATTCAACTCAAAAGACCGTGTCTTCACCTTATTCCCTTTGAGCTAAGGACACCCAGTCCTCGCCCAATCACTCAGGTAAGTCTTCAAGGTAGACTTCCAAACCTTCACAGACTTCGTTCACCAGCGATCCACAATGACTCTTGG
Organism: Triticum dicoccoides; assembly: GCF_002162155.2. Classification (NCBI taxonomy): domain Eukaryota; kingdom Viridiplantae; phylum Streptophyta; class Magnoliopsida; order Poales; family Poaceae; genus Triticum; species Triticum dicoccoides. The sequence goes on along the minus strand of NC_041384.1, from coordinate 124,504,879 downwards.
ATGCTCAGAACGCGACGCCTAACCGGCTGGAGGATTCACAGTCCTCAAGTGTAACAAGTCTTCAGATCACACAAACAGAAAGACTTTGATGATGCCTAACACTCTTTGGCTCTATGTGTTTAGGGCTTTGTCCTCTCAAGGATTTCTCTCTCAAAGGCTTCGAGGTGGGTTGCTCTCAAACGACAAAAGCCGTGCACTAACTCTGAGCAGTCACCAATTTATGGTGTAGGGGTGGGCTATTTATAGCCACTAGGCAACCCGACCTGATTTGTCCGAAATGATCCTGAGTCACTAAGGAACTGACACGTGTTCCAACAGTCAGATTTCAAACACACGCGGCAGCTTGACTTGGGCTACAAGTAAAGCAGACTCATCCAGCTCTGGATAAGATTTGCTCTCACTGTCTTCGCTCGAAGACTTAGGATTTGGTTGAGCATCACTTTAGTCATTCTGACTTTGTTCACTTGGACCCCACTTAACAGTACGGTGGTTCCTATGACTCAACAAGGAAGAAAATGAAACTATGAAACAACTATGTCTTCGCGCTCCAAAGACTTCATGCGATGTCTTCTCATGTCATAGTCTTCAATGTGAATATCTTCACATAGCACCATTATCTTCAATGTCTTCACACATTTTTAGGGGTCATCTCCGGTACGTAAACCGAATCAATGAGGGACTACTACCTATGTTATCCTGCAATTCTCACAAACACATTAGTCCCTCAACCAGATTTGTCGTCAATACTCCAAAACCAACTAGGGGTGGCACTAGATGCACTTACAATAGTGGCATTTGTCCTCTTCCCAAATGAAGGCGAGAAGGGATCCCAAAACGGCCAAATTTAAAGGGAGACAACTAGTACATGCTATCTTGACAAAAGTGGTCTTCGCCTACAAAAGTCACTAGTGATGACGCCACGGTGGGCTCGGTGATGACCTCCGTCCTGCCGTCCTGGCGGTCTTGGTCTTGTTGCACCGGAATGAAAACCTTTGCTTGATTCCTCGGGGCTCCGTGCCCATGCTTGCCTCCTTAGCACCAAAGAGGAAACTGATACGCTACGCCCGCTGGCGCCCGCCTGGCCTTGGTCATCATGGCTCACGTCATCTGAACCTCGCGAGGTGTGGCTTGCATAGATATCTCCGCTCCTCGTGAGCCAGCCTGGGGAGGCCGCCCCACGCGGAGGTCTTGAGTTGTTGACGTTTAAGCTGGGTCGTACAAGGCCGTTGATGAAGCCACGCAGTGGGACGCAGGCAGGCAAGTCTGGGTACCCCCATTCCCAGAACGCTGACACCCTCTCGGGGCGTCGTCGTGGAGCTCAAGTACCCTTTGGTCACGTATCATCGTCATCAGCCGGCGAGCTCGGATCCTAACTCAACGCTCCTTGGGCTCTAACTAGGGGTGGCCCCGACGGTGTCCTATCTTTTACACGTGGCGTCGTTGCCATTGCGCTCGATCCTCGTTGTTTGCAGGCAGGTTCGGCGCTCCACGGATCGGAGCGAGATGGGAGGGGGCCATATCCGGCGACTTCTTGGTGTGTGTGTTGCATCGATATCCGATGGTTTCTCATGGAGGCGTGGTGTCTCTTCTAGGTAGTAGCCTCGGTGTTTCTTGGTGGGGTGTAGATGCTCTTGTATTCTTGTTTTATCTTTAATCCGCTTTGTAAAGATTTTCCTCATTTTGTATCGGTTCTATCGTGTTGCTTTATATATAAAGCGTGACGAGAGTCTTTTTCCGTATGTGAAGTAAGAGCCTATGATATTGCAGAAGCTCTTAGTATGTATGTTCGTCGCACTAGCAGTAAAACAATTCAGTAAGAGTAGTTGGCTTAAGGGAAAGAGCATGTACGTTCATAATATAATTCAGTACAGGGTCTCGAGCGTTCTAAAATCTCACAGAAATTCCAAGATAGTATTATCACACCTTCAGAAATCACAGCGAAAATCATCTCAGAAACCACCAACCGATGCTTCTACTGTCTACGTGTGTCCCCTCTCCCCCGCTTGCCAGTCTCGATCCTCAAGACTCGAACGATGACGGCCAAGTGCTCGAATCCGTCGACGTGGAAGCACGGCCGCCGCGGCCCGCGGCCACCCTGAGCCGCAGCCGAGCCGTATTTATCCCACCACCACCCAATCAATCGCCAGAGGCACGCACGCACGCACCCGAGCCCCACAAACCCAATCCCCCACTCCACTCCCCACCGAGAACCATGGCGCGGCGGAGCGGCATGCTCCTCCTGCTCGCCGCGGCCGCCCTGCTCGCCGCCGGCGCGGGCGCCGCCGTGCCGCCGTCGTGCGAGCGCATCGAGTGCCCGGCGTACGACGTGGTGGACAGCGCCAACGGGTTCGAGATCCGGCGGTACAAGGACGCGATGTGGGTCTCCACCGCGCCCATCGAGGACATCTCGCTCGTCGACGCCACCCGCTCCGGCTTCCTCCAGTAAGCACGCCGCTCCCTTCGCCATTGCCAAGCAGTAGTGCCACTGACTGAAGCTATCTTCCTGGGCTTGACGTGGGCCTAAACAAATGGGCCTGAGAGAGCAATAACGGGCTTCGCTTGTTTGTATGGGCCAGGCTTTTCAAGTACATCCAGGGGAAGAACGCGTACAACGAGACGATCGAGATGACGGCGCCGGTGCTGACGCGGGTGGCGCCCAGCGACGGGCCCTTCTGCGTCTCCTCCTTCGTGGTCAGCTTCTACGTGCCGGCCAAGAACCAGGCGGACCCGCCGCCGGCCGAGGGCCTGCGCGTGCAGAGGTGGGCCGGGGCGAGGTACGCGGCCGTGCGCCGGTTCGGCGGCTTCGTAGCCGACGCCGACGTCGGCAAGCAGGCCGCGCTGCTCGAGGCCAGCCTGCAGGGGACCAGGTGGGCCGCGCCCGTGTCCGACGGCCGCAAGGCCGACCCGGCGTCCGAGTACACCGTGGCGCAGTACAACTCGCCGTTCGAGTTCAGCGGCAGGGTGAACGAGATATGGATGCTCTTCGACACCATGGCCGCGTCCGACATGTAACTGTGCAAGCTAGCCGCTTGTTAGACTAAACCAGTGAGCTCGTATATATAAGAGTGTCTTGTCTTTTAAGCTTCTATGTAAGCCGACGAATAATGGTAGCGTATAAACTTGCGAGCAATAAAGTGCCTTTTCTTGGTGCAACAAACTGTTTGCCATTTTGGCGGCCGGCCCGTTGCTTTCGTTCGCATTTGAGAAGATTGTTCCGATGATACGCTTCCTATGAATGTCCCCGGCTATCACACTGGCGCTGAGCATGGGGAAGGAGCAGGGCAAGCCGGATCCTTCCTATTTGCTGCTGACGTGCGGCATGCAGGACCACGGCACGGCAGGTGGTTTTTTACTCCGTAACGGACGTGCGGCATGCACGAGGACGCCGGATCGCCTCTTCCCGTGTGACCCGATCACTCAGCTCCAAAAGTGGAAACAAACCGGGGGGCACGTACGTACGCCAGCCACTCCGCCGATCCGCCCGGGCGGCATGGCGTGGGTGCGCGTGCGGAGGCCCGCGCTGCTGCAGTCCAAGCTGCTCTGCCTCTCGCTGCTCTACCTCCTCACCACGCTCCCGCTCGCGCTCTACGTCTCCTTCTCCGACCCCTCGCGCTGCCTGTCCCTCCACCGCCTCCTCCTCCTCCGCCCCGCCCGCCGCTCCCCTCCGCCGCCGACGCCGCTCTTCGAGTACCCGCGCGGCTACGGCGCGCACAAGCACGCCCTCCCCGTCCCGCGCGCGCTCTGCTCCGACCCGGCCGTCTTCTCAGGTCCCGGCCTCCGTCGCCCGCGGAGATCATTGCCGCTTTTCAGAGGACCCGATCGTTCGCTGCCTTTCTGACCCGCAAATTTCGTTCTTCGAGCAGATTATAACACTGTTCTGCAAGAGATCAATGGCCTCGGCCGCAACCTCTCGGCGGCTCATCGTCGTGCATCCCCTGCGTTGCGGTACCAGAACGGCAGGAGGGACTCGTTTGCGGGGAATTTGTCCATGGAGGAACGAAGATCGTTCTTCAATAACACGGACAGCGCGGTGGAAATCCCATGTGGATTCTTCAAGGAATTCCCCCTCGCACAAGCCGGTGAGGGTTTTTTGTCCTCATTTCGTATTTTGCATGTAAAAGAAATTCGCTCTAGTGTAATCACGTCAACTTTTACCTAAAAAGATGCAACTAGACAAAATATTAATTAATGAGGAAAGAGCAATAACCAAAATGTGGCTCTTCTCTCATAAAATGTTGTTAAATCATAAGATACCCCAGTAAAGATGCTAGTGAATGGAAAATTGTACACCTAAAGTACATATTTAATGCATATTATAAGTTAGTACTCCACTACTGTACAAAGTCTTTGGCAGATTGTACTGCTTGAAAACATACTTGGTCCATATTATGATAAAATGTACAGTGTATAGAGATTTTGTGGCAAGTCAAAAAATTGTAGATTTTGACAATGCTTATAGAAACCTCAACATCTATAATTTTTTTAAACTTGGTTAAGCGTTACAAGGTTTAAGGGCTTAGAATTGCTTGTTACCATGCTCTTCTTTGACGTCGATGGTTTCAGACAGATTGGCCATGGAGGGCTGCCGAGGGGTCGTGGTCGCCTCGGCGATCCTGAACGACCACGACAAGATCCGGCAGCCGAAGGGGCTCGGCTCCCATACGGTCAAGGCGGCGTGCTTCTTCATGTTCATCGACGGCCGTACCCACCGGGTCCTGGCGAGCCACGGCATCCTCAAAGACGAGCACGCCGCGTCGGCCAGCGCGGTCGTCGGCGCATGGCGCGTGGTGACGCTGCAGCAGGAGCAGCTCCCCTACGAGGACCCCGCCATGAACGGCGTCGTGGTGAAGCACCTGCTGCACCGGCTGTTCCCGAACGCCAGGTTCAGCGTGTGGGTGGACGCCAAGATGCAGCTCACGGTGGACCCGCTGCTGCTGGTGCACTCGCTCCTCCTCGGCAAGGGCGTGGACATGGCGGTCTCCAGGCACCCGTTCAACCTCCACGCCATGGAGGAGGCGATCGCCACGGCGCGGTGGCGCAAGTGGCGCGACGTGGACGCCGTCAGGGCGCAGATGGAGGCCTACTGCGGCAACGGCCTGCAGCCATGGTCCCCGAGCAAGCTCCCATATCCTTCAGGTATCCACTCAAGAAGAATTGCTCGCGTGCCCGCATTCTGATTCGATTCTGATTCGTTTGACGCCGCGCAGATGTGCCGGACACGGCGATCATCATGAGGAGGCACGGCTCGGCGAGCGACCTCTTCTCCTGCCTGCTCTTCAACGAGCTTGAGGCGTTCAACCCGCGGGACCAGCTGGCCTTCGCCTACGTGCGGGACCAGATGAGCCCCAGGGTGAGCATCAACATGTTCGAGGTGGAGGTGCTGGAGCACATCAGCGTCGAGTACCGGCACAACCTGAAGCGCGACAATGGCGGCGGCGGAGGAGGGGTCTCCAGGATGGCGTCATCGCGGGACATCGCCGGGAGCAGCTGCGAGGGGTACCTCATGAAGATGTGGGGGGAGCCTTCTGAATAAAAACAAGGTCTATGAAAATGTAGCATTTCATCCATTCATTTGCTCTGAAGATGGGCTTCCATTAAGGGCAGATATACAGCAGGGAAACTTTTGGTAACACAAAGTACCACACAGACTAGTGTGTAGAATATATGCATATGTAGCATTTCATACTTCCTGTAGGGTATGAAGATTGCACTGTTGGTCAATATGACAGAGGGGAAACTTGGTAAACACAAGCACACAAAGAGATAAGACTTCATGATTACATGAACTCACGGACACTGAATCAACTACACGCGCAACTACGCTGGCAAGGCACAAAGATGCATCACAAGAGTGGTCAGCACTCAACACAAACATTTGCCTTCAGGCTTCAGGCAAGCAAGACACAAAGATTCTTCAGAAGAAATGTCAGTAGTGCACGCATCAGGTGGTCAGGTGCTGGACTCCGTTGTTCCCTTGGCCAGCTCGTACTTGTTCTTGAATTCTTTCCAGGCGTCCATGGCATTCTTGGACATCTTCTCAATGTCGTCGGCGGTGGCCGTCTCCGGGGATAGCATGGTCTCCACCGCCATCATCATGTTCACCACAGCCTGCACAAACACAGAGTTGAGCACACGAGAAATTGATCACATGTAGGCTAGGCAGGATGTATTAGCAGCGGATCTGCTAATTTACATCTGGATGAAAACAATTCGCTTTCATCCGTTTTCTGTGCCGTGCGATTTGTGCGCTGAGATTCGTGTGTTTGACCTGTTATTTGTCTCGTTTCTCTTATCGGGCCCGTGTGGTTGATCCGTTATTTTTCCCATCGCAACACCCGCGTGTCTGTGCCACCCTCTTCCTCCCAGACCCTTTGTCATTTCAATTCAAACACGCAACCCCGAACAGAGTCGAGCGAGAGAGAGATAGCCATGGCGACTGCTGTGGGATTGAGGATGGCGTTCTCTTCTCCTCTCGCTCTCCCCTTTCCTGGGGCGTCGCCGCCCCGCGGCCCTCCCTCGTCGGCGTCCCTGTCTCGTGCGGTTCCCCTCTCCCTCTCCCTCCCCGAGGTCTCCTCCGGGCTCCTCGCCGGCGGCGAGTCCAACCCCCTCCCTCTCCTCGGCTCCCCCCCAGTGCTGCGGTCCTGGCTGCGCCCCGGGCCAACAGGTTTTGGGCGCTCGACTCGAATGACTCCGGCTCGGATTCTGAGGTTCTTCCCCCTCCTTCACGTCCGGCTCTGGTGGGTGGGTCGTCGGCTGCTCTGGCGGTGGGTCGCCGGCGTAAATTTGCTCCGGGTGGTAGGGGCGGTCAGTCGGGTTGGGTGTGGATGTGGATGGTTGGTGCCGCGTCGCACGTGGTCGCCGGCGCGCTGCCTCCTGGTCCTTGGATGATTCCCTAGTGGGCCCTGGGGTGGCAGTGGTGGTGTCGCCGGCGTCTTCCCCTCCGGCGGCTGCCCTCCCCGGCTCGTCTTAGGCTGTGGTCCCCGCTCCCTCGGCGGCGGCGCCGCCCGTGCCAACCCTAGATCTGGGGTCGGGGCTGGCGCTGGTGCCCCGGGTTGGGTCGCGGGCTCCTTTGGGTGCTGTTGGGCCGGGTGGGCCTGTTTCGGTCCCCTCGTTGGCTTCTTCTGTTGATTTTCCCCCTCCTGTCGTTGGCTCCTGGGCCGAGGTTGGCCCAGATTCAGCCCATTCCTCCCCCGGCCCCCCTTGGCGAGCTCGGCCTGGCTAGCTTTAGCTATATTTGGGTTCGGAAGGATGCGGTTCCCCCTTTTCTAGGGTTTCCTGCCTCCTCCTCTGACTTGCGCCGGCGCCGTCTCCCTATCCGCTGTTTCGTCAGATCTACTCCTCCACGCCCCCTCCTCCTTCCCTTCGCGACGGTGGCCGCGATGGACCGCTCCCGCGGGTCCTCCAGTGAGGCGGTCTCCGGCCACAAGCGGGGGCGTGACGGCTCTGGCGACGCCGCCGCGGATCTGGAGTATGAGGCTTCGCTCCGTGCCAAGCTCCATGCCTCGCTCGCTCCGGGTGCGGGGGCTTCGGTGGAGGCGGCCGGTGCGTCCCCTCGTGCTTCTGGATCTGGGCCGGCGTTCCCTCCGCCTCCCGTGTCTGGTGCTCCAGTGGCTGCGGTCGATCCTTGGGAGCAGGCGGCGCTGGGGAGTCGGGCGGGCTCCTCGGGGCCTTCCTCGTCTCCCCCCTCGCTTGTCCCCCAGGGTGGCGGGCCGCCGCGGGCGCCGCCTGGTGGCGGACCATCTCGCTTCATTCCCCGTGGTGCGTCGGGGGCCCCGGCCCGCCGCCCTTTCGGCGCTGCTGCGGGGCATGGCGCCGGTGCTGGTGCTGGTTTCCCTAGTGATGGTATTCTCCCTCCTCCTCCCCCTCGAGGCCCTGGCCGCAATCCCCCTCATTCCCAGGTCTCCAACCCTATCCTCACTTGCTTTGCGTGTCATCGTCCTGGCCATTTCCAGTCCCGCTGTGAAAATCCCCCGTTTTGCCTCATCTGTAGGGAGGACGGACACCTCACGGTGGACTGTCATAGCCGTGTCAAACCTCCTTCCTTCGTTCACTATGGGATCGGCCTCCCTGGCTGTTCTTTCTTTGCCCTTGATAAGGAGGTTCCTGTAGTTGCTCCCAACCCCTCGCTTTCCAGTGTTGGTGTCATATCTGTTCAGGACAAGCGCATCTCCCCCCAGGCCCTTCTTGATGAACTTCGACTGTGGGACGAGGGCGGGTGGGATTGGCAGATCCGCCAGTTATCTGATTTTGAGTTTGCTGCTACATTTCCCTCTAAAGAGAGCCTCCTCATGATATCCTCCTGTACCAGTTTCACGCTCCCTCTGAATCAACTTGTGGTATCGGTCAAGGCCGCCTCCAATGTATCAAAGGCCATTGCTTCTCTTTCTGATGTTTGGATGCTTGTGGATGACGTGCCTTCTAACATGCGCACTTCGGCCTTCCTGATGGCTTTGCAGTGCTCCTAGGGAAACCCATTGAGGTTGATCAAGACTCGCTGTCTGTTCTTGGACCAGTCCGTCTTCGGGTCTGGTGTGTTGACCCTATCTGCATTTGTGGCTATGTTGACGTTTTCCCGGCGGCGGGTGGATTTCGGCTTCGGGTCCGGGTGGAGGGTGTTCCTGGCCCTGCTTCTCCTCCTCCTCCCCTCCCCCCCGGCCTCCGGCAACGATGACAAGAGTAAGGATGGTGTTGGGGGCCATGATGACTCGATGCATGGCACAGATCCTCGCTTTACCCAGTCCGAGTGGGATGGGATGTCCCCTGAAGAACAAGATCTGATGAAAGATTGTGCTCCGGCGGGCGGTGGGATCCAGGGTTCCTTGCCAGGATTGGGTGGTGGGGCTGCGGCTTATGGTGGGACGAAGGGCACCCCGCGTTCGGCGGCGTGTTCTAATCTTCCCACTCGCCCCACCTCCCCTTCGCTATCTGGCATTGAAGATCTACCCCCGGCTGGCCCGTCGGTGTCCAAGAAGAGGAAGAAATCGTCGGTGAAGAAGTTCTCTGCGATGAGCAGGGCGTCTGGGGATTCCAGGCAGTCCGAGGCTAGGCTTTGCCGCAGGCTGGAGGTGGATTTGGGTGCGTCTTTGGGCCCGTCCTCGGCGGCTGCTTCCCCTGGCCGGGCTCCCCCTGTGCCTGTTCATTCCCCTGCTTCTACTACTCGCAAGAGTGGTCGGGTCTCCAACAGCGGCGAGCGTGTGGCTGACCGGGCGGCTCGGCGTGCGGCGGCGCGGGATCTCCCTCCTCCAGGTTCGGGCCCTACTCCGTCTCCTTCCCCTCCTTTGGTTACGTCTCCTGTTAGATTAGTTTTACCTTCTCAGTCTGATGAGCAGTTGTTTAAGATATTATATGATGTTGGGATTTGTTTAGACTCCAGTTTGGGTTCCCCTTCTTCCTTACTTGATGTGATTAGAGCTAACGAGCTAGCTCAGGCTGACTTTGCGAAAGCCAAGGAGGCTGGGGCTAGTGTGTCCGCCCCTCTGGTTGTGGCCGGGGGGGGGGGTAGTGGGGGAGGCTGACAGGTGTCAGGTCTCCCCGGTTCAGAAACGTGGGGCTGGGAAACGCGCTAAACCCTGCAAGGCTCCGTGTAGGTCGAGTCTTAGAATCAAAAATCTTTCCTTCAGATGAAGGCCTTATTTTGGAACATCAGAGGTTTCTGCGCTAGGGGGCGCAGGGACCAACGATTTGGTGCGGTCTGAAAATGTTGATTTTATTGGCCCTGTTGAGACCCTCAAACCCTCCTTCTCCTCGAGTGAACTTTCGTCTATTGCTGGGATAGACAGATTCAGGTGGAATTTTGTGGCCTCTGTTGGTCAGTCGGGTGGCTTTCTTCTGGGCACCAATAATGATATATTTGATTTTGTAGCTTTTGACCATGGTAGGTACTGGGCTAGTACGGTAGTTTCCCATCGTTCCCTCAATTCTCTTCTCGAGTTCATGGTGGTTTACGGCCCGGTAGATCATTCCTTTTCGTACGATTTCTTGGACGAGATTTATAATAAAATTGACTCCTGCCAGCTCCCCCTCTTGATTGGGGGTGATTTTAACCTGTTGAGATACCCTTCTGATAAGAGCTCCGCTAATTTCTCTTGGGCTCTGGCTGAGGCCTTCAATGCTTTCATCAGGGATACGACCATTCGTGAAGTCCCTAGGGTTGGGGCCCGCTTCACTTGGACTAACCGTCAAGCTTCCCCCATCCGCTCTGTTCTTGACAGGGTTTTTCTCTGCCCTGGCTAGGATGCACTTTTCCCTCGGGTTTGTCTACGTGCCCTGCCCATTGTGGGATCTGATCATGCTCCCCTAATCCTTGACGATGGGTCCGGTCCAATTGGTTGCCAAAGGTTTCAATTCGATGCGTCTTGGCTCTTAGTGGAGGGGTTCCCCACCATGTTGACCCGGAAGATCTCAGCATGTCTTTCATCTCCTCGTCGCTCTTTTGGCCCAATGGATGATTGGCATCATGTTTCCTACTGCCTGCGCAAATTCCTCAAAGGTTGGTCTAAGAATCATTTTGCTGAGTTAAGGCGTGACAAAACGAGGCTGGGTGCCCAAATTGGCGATCTTGATATTCGTGCGGACAGTTCTGGTCTCTCTGAGGCCGAATGGCTGCTCCACTATGGCCTAGAAAAGGCGCTCTTGGATATTCACCGCCAGGAGGAAGTTTATTGGAAACAAAGAGGAAGGATTAACTGGACTCTTAAGGGTGATGCGCCCACAACTTATTTCTTCGCCATTGCGAATGGTAGACGTCGTAGATGCCTAATTGACAGCCTTCTGATTGATGGTGTTAGGGTTTCGGACCCTTCGGTCATTCTTCGTCATGTGGTCCAATTCTTCTCTAATTTGTTAGCGGCTAAACCTGAGATGGGTTTTTCGCTTGCTCCGGGCTTCTGGCCTCCCCTTGAGCAGTTGTCGAGCGTTGATAATGATCTCCTGCTTATTCCCCCCTCTAAAGAGGAAATATTCGAAACTATTCGGACCGCCAATTCTAATGCGGCTTCAGGCCCTAACGGCTTCTCCATTCCTTTCTTTCGGCATTTCTGGCCTCAGTTAAAATGCCTTATTAAAGCAATCATCCAAGGATTTTGGCTGGGCACCGTTGACATTTCGAGGCTCAGTTACGCGGTTCTCACCCTTATCCCTAAAATCAAAGGTGCTGACTTGATTTCGCAATTTCGGCCCATTGCTTTAATTAACAACTTTGCTAAGATGCGAGCTAAGGGCATGGCCACTAGGGTGTCCCCGATAGCTCATCGGGTCATTAGCCCTATCCAATCTGCTTTCATTAAAGGGAGATTCATCTTGGATGGGGTGCTGTGCCTACATGAGATAATCCATGATCTGCGGATTAAGGGGACCAAGGCTGTGGTCCTTAAGCTTGACTTTGAGAAGGCTTACGACTCGGTGAGTTGGAATTTTCTTCGGCAAGTCCTATTGGCTAAGGGCTTTGAGGGTCCGGTGATGCACCGTTTGAATGGCCAAACTAGTGATTTTTTTGCTAATGGTAGGGGACTTAGACAAGGGGACCCGGTGTCCCCTCTGCTTTTCAATTTTGTTGCTGATGCTTTATCTCGTATCCTCTCTCGGGCCACGTTGGCTGGGCATATTCTCTCGGTGAGCTCTCACCTTATCCCTCATGGCATTACTCATCTTCAGTATGCGGATGACACCATCATTATGGTAGAGCTCAATGAGACCAGTCTCATCAATTTGAAATTCCTTCTGCTTTGCTTCGAAGCTCTTTCGGGTCTTAAAATTAACTTTTCCAAGAGCGAGGTCATTGTGACTGGGGTTTCGGATTTGGAAGCGCAACGGGTGGCTCACCTTCTGAACTGTTCCCTTGGGTCTTATCCTCTCAAATATTTAGGAATTCCTATTTCCCCGTTTAAGCTCTTGGCAAAAGATTTTGCACCGGTGGTTGCTAAAGTTGGCAATAGAGTCCTCCCTTGGAGAGGACGATATAACACGCAGGTGGGCAAGGTTGCCCTTACCAACTCATGCCTCTCATCCCTCCCGATGTACCTGATGGGTTTCTACCTTCTGTCCAACGGGATTCACTCTGGTTTTGACAAGCATAGGGGTGCATTTTACTGGAACTCCGCGGACAATAAACGCAAATATAGATTGGTCAGATGGAAAATCATTTGCCATCCTAAGGACAAGGGGGATCTTGGCATTATTAATACGAGAGTCATGAACAATTGTCTTTTGATTAAATAGTGGTGGAAGATAATGACACTTGAGGAGCGCCCATTCTGGCTCTCGATTCTTAAAGCTAAATATTTCCCTTCCTCGAGCCCTATGTTCGCCTCTGCTTCTGGCGGGTCTCAATTTTGGCGTCAACTGGTTAAAGTTCGGCCGATTTTTCGGTCCCTTGTCAAATTTGTTGTTAGGAATGGTAAGTCCACTCGTTTTTGGTTAGACTGGTGGGTCGGGGACACCACGCTTGCGGCTGCCTTCCCGGCCTTGTTTTCTTATTATGCTGATCCTGAGATCTCTATCTTTGAGCTCTCGGTTCAGGGTTGGGTTTTAGATTTCCGGCGATCTCTTTCCCCTGAAGAGTTGGAAGACTGGTAGCGCCTTACTGCTGGCTTCCCCCTGCTCTCGGAGGAAGAGGATTATGTGGTTTGGCCCCTCTCATCTTCGGGGCGCTTCTCTGTTAAATCGGCTTATTCTAAGCTTATCTCTGGTGGCCGCTCATTGAAGTTTAAGGATATTTGGTCTGCCCAAATCCCCCCTAAGATTAAAATCTTTCTCTGGCAAGTTGTTCGCCGTAAGCTGCCGGCGGCCAATCAAATTAAGAAGAGGAACGGGCCGGGCACTGATAGGTGCGTGCTTTGTGGGGCACTTGAGAACACTGATCATATTTTCTTCCACTGCTCTTTAGCCAAATTCATGTGGTGTTGCATCAGACTTTGGCTTCATGTTAACTGGACTCCCTACTCCTTTGAGGACCTGAGGCAATATACTAACTCCTTATCAGGGCAGTCCAAGAGGGTCTTCTTAGTGGGCTGGGCTGCGATCGGGTGGTCGCTGTGGATTATTAGGCACAAGTTCACGATTGAATGCATTTTTCCGGCTAACCCTGTCAGCTGCTTATTTAAAGCCAATGTCTTTTTACAGCAGTGGAGATTATTGACTAAGGAAGGGGACCTTCAGGCTTTTGACGACATGTCATCCAAAATGAAATCTACGGCGTCTTCCCTTCTTCGGCGTACTTCAAGGGCAGCTTTCTAATTTCACTGCCGATGTTTTTGGTGATTTGCTGGCCTGCATGCCATGTTAGGCTGGAGGCCTTGTAATGCTACTTATGTTCCCTGGCCGTTAAACTTGTTCTGGGTGTTGGTTCTGCTGGTGTAACTCTGCCTGGTGGCTTTATTTATAAAGTCGGGCTCTTGCCTTTTCTCTAAAAAAAAGAGATAGCCATGGCGATTTGGAGCTCCGCCTCGCCGCTCGATCCAGTGTCTTGGTGGTGGCTCGTCCGTGCTCTCCGTCGTGTTGCCTCGCTTCCTTCGCCTCCCTTCTGTTCCTGCCATCGGGATCTGCAGCATCTCTCGGCCCCTCACTGACCCGTCCCCATTTCCGCTGCTGGCGATTTTGTTTGTCGGATTCGCCTCCCCCCCTCCCTTTTTGTTGTTCGTGTGATCTGTTAGGTTGGGAGTTGGTTTTGTCTGTCAGATCTGATGATTGTATCCATCCCCTGCAGCTTTTTTCCGTGTAGATTTGTTTAGGTTGCGCCGTTTCTGGGATGTGTTTGATTGATCTGCTAAGCACGGTAGCTGCGGTAGCTGGGATGTGCGTCAGTTTGATCTGCTGATCTGTAATTGATTGGTTGTTGGCATTCGAGTTGTTCATGTGAGGCTGGCTTGCTTAGTTGTACGTAGTAGTCTGATGTATTCAGTCAATTCTAACGGATGTATTCTGTTCCCGGGCCTTTAATCCCAAGACTATTTCTCTTCACTGGTATCGTTTAGTGAGTATGTGGTTTACTCTGTAGTTCCTATTTTGGATTTACAGTGATTTACAGTGCAATCCCCATTGTTTTTTAGAGTGATTTTCAGTGTAATTTATACTTGATTTTCATTGTAATCCGTAGTGGATTTCCAGTGTAATTTTCTAGTGCATAGATAGAATATTTGTAGTGTAAATCTAAAGCAATTTGTAGTGTAATCCCCGGTTATTTTACAATGTAATTTCAGTGTATTTTGTCAGTGGATCTGCACTGTATTTGCTAGTGGAATAACAGTGTATATGTCCTAATTGTAGTGTATTTTTTGTCAGTGGGGTTGCACTGTATTTGTTAGTGGAATTACAGTGTATTTGTGAGTGATGTACAGTGTAATTTGATAGCTGATTTACAGTGTAATTGCCATGGATTTGCACTGTATACGCTAGTGGAATTACAGTGTAATTCACTTTAATTTTTATAGTGGAATTGCTTTTTGGATTTACAGTGTATTTGTCAGTGAATTTACAGTGTAATTGATAGCTGATTTTATAGTGTAAAAATTTAGTGTAATTTACACTGTTATTGATAGCAGAGGAATTGTGATTGTTCTTGTGATGCATCGCTAGTTTGTAAGTTCTTGTGATGCATCTGATTCCAGTGTATTTTCTTAGAGGAATTAGACTGTAATTATATTTGGATTTACACCTGTAATCTTCATCGGAATTCCAGTGTATTTTTCTTAGTTGGTGAATACAGTGTATTTTTCTTAGTTGGTTTCCACTGTAATTCGCAGGGGATTTCTTCACTGCAATTCTCAGTGGGTTATGTAGTGAAATAAAAGAGATGTAGACTGTAAATGCTATCAATGCATTTCTTCTTTATATTTTAGTTATGTTTTATCCCTTCTGCCATTTCATCCCAGACTTTTTGTCATTTTCTTTGTGTTTGTACATATTTAGGTTATAGATTAAAGTATGGGGAGACTCATGAAGGCTTTTGGTAAGGGTACTTCTGCTGCTTGTGTTGAAGATTGCGATGATTCAGATGGGGATCCTTTTGTCCCCAATGATTTTGCCGAGGATGATCCTTTTCAAGCTTTGGAGGTTATATTTCTAATTTAATTTTTATTTATTTTATTTCTTGCTTGGTAACTTATTTGTTCCGGGTTTTTAGTTCATTCATTTGTTTCATTTGTTAACTGCACAAAGGTCAAATGGATGATCCTGATTTGGAGAAAGCTTTGTATGAGTTCTACGTGTCTCATGTAAGTGTGGTGCTGTAGTTAATGCTTTTGTACCAGTTTCTTCTGTTAATGCTTTTTTGTATCAGTTAATGCATGTTTTTAGTTAATGGATAATTCCTCTTTTTATGTTTTTGCAGAAAGTGAATTGCTTAAAACGGAAGATTACAAATGCTGGAGCTCGCAATGTGATATTTTATTTTTTGTTGTTGATATTTCCTTTTTTTTGCATGCAACTTCTCTATGATAGATATGGATATAAGTTTCAGATAACTCCTTTTGTAATCTTCATCATATCTATTTTTTTGTGGAATGGCTATTGATGCACAAGAACCTAGTTCCGTCTAGTTCTAGTTGTTGTTGCTAGATGTATTTTTCTTTTGTTTATTTTAGTGTAATTTATCTTGATTCTTTCTTTTTTTGTGTTTCTTTGTTGTGTTGTAGAAGTGCAAGAGGTCTTCTGATTTTCCTGTAGCAAATACATTCACTAGATACTCTGGCAAGTTGCCCTCCATTATTATTGGTGGCTTGTCTCCTAGCCAAGTAAGTGTTCTACAGAGTTACAGGGCAGATTGCCTTCTCAAATTTGTGAAGACAGAGGTGCCTCTTAGGTTTGTCAAATGGTTAGCATCCAAATTTGATGTTCTTGCTTCAGAGATTCAGATTAGGAGGAAGTTTATCCGATTTCCAAATATTATGTCATCCATGACATCTTATATCTTCCTATTGATGGTGAGCCTATTGTGTCCGATGCTGATGCTGGGCGTGAGTTTATCTTGTCCCATTTCAATGAGACTAGCATCCCACCAGTTTCTTTCTTCCACAATAAACTCAAATCTGAAGAATTGCCTGATGAAGACATTTTCATCTGCTTCATGTGTATTGCCTTGTCCACTTTCTTGTGTCCAAATTCAAGCCTTTCTCCTAGTCCCAAATATCTCCACTGTATGTTAATTGGTCTTACATAGTAATTTGTAGCGGGTTTACATAGTAATTTACAAAGTAGTTTACACAGTAATTTTAGCACTTCTTACTGTTGGTTAGTGTTCATTGTTGTTGGCTTGTTCAAAACTGTAATTCTTATAGTGTAATCCTAGGTACATTTACAGTGAAATTCTAGGTGGATTTACACTGTAATTCCTACTATATTTACACTGTAATTCTAGGTCGATTTATAGTGTAAATCTAGGTAGAATTACAGTGTAATTCTATGTGGATTTACACTGTAATTCCTACTATATTTACACTGTAATTCTAGGTCGATTTTACAGTGTAAATCTAGGTAGAATTACAGTGAAATTTTAGGTGGATTTACAGTGTAATTCCTACTGGATTTACACTGTAATTCATACGGATTTTCAGTGTTTTTCTTAGTGGATTTAAACTGAAATGCTTAGTTTAGTAGATTTTACAATGGATTCAAGTTGGATTTACGGTGTTTTTAGTAGATTTACAGTGGTATTTTATAGTGTGAATCTTAGTGTAATTTTAGTTGATTTATAGTGTAATTTTAGTGTTTTTTGTCATTTTCATTTTAATTCTGTGTGGTTAGTTTTAGATTAGAGATGGGAAAGTTTTGCCTTATAACGTTGGATTCTTTTTCTCCTTTCTCGCTACTTTGCCTGTGTGGGTTGAAAAGAGTTGGGGTGTGGACCCATTAACATCTTGATGCGGGTCCATTTAAAAGCTAGACAAAAAGGAACATAAGGGGAAGCGGGACAAGGACACTTGTCATCCTCTAACTGGCGGAAAAATATGAGTGAAAGCCAATTTGTTTTCATTGCCAGTCTTTTTAGTGGATTTACAATGTCATTTTAGTGGATTTTACAGTGTCTTTTCAATTGCAATCTTACACTGTAAGTCTTAGTGGGGCATGGTAGAAATTAGTGTGTATTTTAGTGGGTTTTACACTCAGTTTTCTTGATGATAATATCATTGTAATTTTACCTCTTCTTGTCAATGTATTTTTTGTAGGTTGGAAAAGTGCATGTGTGGACCCGTTAGTCTACTTAAAAGGACAAACAGAGGACAAGGGACTATCTATCTATTCGCTTCAGGTTGGAAAAATGCATGTGTGGAACCGTTAGTCTACTTTAAAGGACAAACAAAGGACAAGGGACGGTGGACAATTGTCATCCTGTAGTTGGATGAAAAATATGGATGAAGGCCAATTGATTTTCATCCGGATGAACAATAGACAGTCCCACTAGCAGTGGCAAGAAAGCATTTACCAGATGTAAATATGGCCTCGGGTCGCGTTGGTAGCGGCCAGTCAGCTGCTGGCAGACTTCCTTGGCCCTCTGCCATTCTCTCTACGTGACGATTAAACAGTGTGTCAGCACGCAGCAGAGCACACGAACGGAAGAGACGAACTCACCTGATTGATGAGCACATCGGCGAGCAGCAAGCCGAGGTCGAGCTTTCTCTCCGAGTCGCGCGACGCCGCCCACTCCTTCTGCAGCAGGCTCGTCAGCTTCCCCCTGTCGCCGATGTGCTGCGCATGACATCAACACAAGCTCCAACTCATTGGCATGTCATCATGCATTCTAAAGAACAGAGCAATGGTATTGCAGAAGCAGAGAGAGAGAGGGAACCTCCTTGGTGACTTGCTCGAAGACGAGGTCCATGAGCGTGGCGTGCTCCCTGGGCGCGTCCTCGCGCCGGAACAGCGAGTCCGAGAGCGCGCCCACGCTCGTCCTCACCGCCGCCGCCGGGGTGCCGCCCCGCTCCGTTCCGTCCGTGACGGCGTTGAGCGTGTACACCATGGCAGGCTGCACGAGGACGGCGCCGCCGCCGCCGCCGCGCGCTGACCACGAGGCGCCGCCCAGGGCCAGCGCGAGCGCGACGCCGGCGCCCACCCTCAGCGCGGTCCAGGGCAGCGCCGGCTGTCGTCCCTTCGCCGGTGCCAGGTGCAACGGCTCTGTCGCGCTCGCCTGGGCGCGCAGAGCGTGAGGCCACCCGCATGCCGGCACCCGCTCCGGTCACCGTGGCGCTGGCGCGCGATGCTGTGCAGAGCGAGGACTCCATGCGCTTGTTAGATCGCTCAGCTCGATGGAGGCGTCTAGTAGCACCATGGCCTGTGCTTGCATGGCGCTTTGCATCTTCTGCTACAGCAAGCAAGGCATCAAGTGCGACCTGCCCTTTTAGTACAGTTAACAGCCAGGTCCTTTTATTTTTTTTTATTTTTTAGTAAGGTCCTTTTATTTTCTTTCGAGACGACAAGCTCAGATCTTTTTTATGAAACTAGTAATATCGAGGTTTCCAGATTGAGATCTTCACGGTCTCAAGCAATTACAAACCTTCCATAAGCATAAAAGTCAGGCGGAATCGGCACGCGCGTTCTCTTTTGCTAATCCTGGGTGGGATACGGCCTTCAGGATTTGCTCCTTGGACAAGCAAAGAATTATTTCGAGTGACCACGTAACATATATGGTAAGCAATTTAATCAATTCAAAAATAACTATTTTGTGGCAGTTTCTTCCTTTCTCGCATGTCCTCGTGATCTCGTCCTTCCTTTCCCGCACACCTCCCGCGCCTTCCAGATTTAGGGGCAAAAATAATGCTTGAATTGAGATTTGATCTCTAGTCTGCAAGTAAGCAACAAAGGGAGCTAACCATCTCGCCTATGACACTCATTGTTAAACAAGCTAAGAAAAAAATTATTTTGACATGTTTTGCCTTCAATGTTTTAGCACTGAAAAGCTTTTGTTTCACCTACCAAACCTGGCACATAAACTTTTCCCGTGGTAAATTCTCCATCACCATCACGATAAATGACGCACCACCAACATGATAACTTTTGTATACCACGCGGTACATTATGTGTAAGTAGTATTGTCATAAGCATTGAAGGCGTGATAACTTTGGTGAAAGCATCGTGGTAACTTTGATCATTGGGAAGAAATTTGTTGAACCCCGGCCCCCGGTAATTTCTGTAAATAGCACGATAACATTCACGACATAGACCTGATAATTTAGATACAAACATCGTGGTAACTTTAACAATTGGGGAAGAAAAATGTGAAAATATACCAGATAATTTATGTGTAAATAGATGGTAATATACGCAACACACATCTGACAACTGAGATAGAAACACCATGGTAACTTTGACCATAGGGAAGATTTATTTTAAGATACTCCGGTATCTTCTGTGTAAATAGCATGGTACTATACCTCCCTCCTCTGGTATTTTCATGTGTAAATAGGATGAAAACATATGCGCCGCGATAACTAAACACCATGATAAGTTTTTGACCTGGGGGAGGGATTTTATTGAAACATACCCCTGATAAATTTTGTGCAAATAGCATGATATTTTAAGCACTGCGGGCTTGATAGGTTACCTAGAATCACCATGATAACCTTTTGTCCCGGGGAAAAGTTGTTCAAAACATTTCCGATAATTTTTGTGTGAATAACATGATAATATAAGCACCGCATAACTAATAACTTACAATATAAACAGGATGGTAACTTTTTACCAAAGGAAAACAAGTTGTTAAAAACATGCACTTGCCTCGCGGGGCCTCTTAGATGAACACAACACATGATGTGTCACAGAAAAGCCACATAATGTTTAGCGTCATGAGGAGGCACACGTGCTCGTGGGTTGGCCCAGAAAAATGGCCCACTTTGACCCGCTATAGGCGTGATAAGTTACGCAAAAACATCATGGTAATTTTTGACCTATGGAAAAAGTTACCGAAACACACCCAGGTTTTTAGGTGTAAGTACCATGATAATATACGAACTGTAGACCCGGTAACTCATGTACAATCCCCCATGGTAACTTTGACCAGGGACGAGGTTGATGTACACATACCCTGATAACTTATGTGTAAGTACCACAGTATTTTACACATCGAAGACCTTATAACACAGTGGTAACTTTGAAAGGGGTGTAATTGTTGAAACATATTACCTGGTAAGTTCTATGTAAATGGCACGGTAACTTACGCAACACAGGCCTGATAACTTGCATGCGAATACCATCATAACTTTGTCCTGAGGGAAAATCATGGTAATTTTCTGTACTTTCTTTTATAGTAACACAATTGTAAAAAGGGGATCAAAATGATTAGTTTCTTTAGTTTGAGAAACAAGTACTAAGGGTGAGGTTGTTGTGGTGGCGCACTTTGGCGCCAAGAAGGTGTGGGTTTGAATCCCACATGCGCAATATTTCTTTTATCATGTGGTAGACGTGAAGAAGTGGCAATTTTCTCGGGGGTGGGCGTGCGAGATGTGCGGGAGAAGCAGGTTTCTCGGGCGAGCCTGCAGGGTCGTTCGGGAGAAAGTGGGGTCGAAGGAAGGGGATCATGTGGTACTTTAAAGTGAAAGAAGTAGTGGTGTGCCAGTTTTGCTTATATAGCACACATGTGCCAAATATCATAGTCCTATTCATTTTATTTGAAAAGGGTGGCTAGATCTCAGACTTAATCAAGTCTCAATCAAGTGACAAAATATATATAAAAAAGAAGAAACTAAAATAAATTGTTTGCATGGGATCCACATGTAAGATCACACAAATATAGAATTGACTGGGACTTGAGTCTCGATCGACTAACATTTAGCAATCCGATTTCAAAAAGCAATATCTCTATAGGGGCATCCCTATTGCAGTTCCCCAATTAAAAATAAAAAAACTAACAAAACAATGAAAGCAAAAACCTCTTGTTAAAATCAAAGTTACATCAAAGTTTGTCTATGTCAATAGATACTACTATGTTAACATCATTGTATTTATTTCGCATGTTCATGTTCTTCTAAGCCTCGGTGAAGTAATCAACAAATGAAAGCCTATACAACCCGCCCACCGAAGTTTGAACTAAGGACATCTTACCAATTTTTTCGGTGTTGTTGTTTGTTCTATGATACGTCTCCAACGTATCTATAATTTTTGATTGTTCCATGCTATTATATTATCTGTTTTGGATGTTAATGGGCTTTATTTTACACTTTTATATTATTTTTGGGACTAACCTATTAACCGGAGGCCCAGCCCAAATTGTTGTTTTTTGCCTATTTCAGTGTTTCGCAGAAAAGGAATATCAAACAAAGTCCAAACGGAATGAAACCTTCGGGAACGTGATTTTCTCAACAAACGTGATCCAGGAGACTTGGAGTGGGCGTCAAGAAACAATCGAGGAGGCCACGAGGCAGGGGGCGCGCCTACCCCCTGGGCGCGCCCTCCACCCTCGTGGGCCCCTCGTTGCTCCACCGACGTACTTCTTCCTCCTATATGTATCCACGTACCCCCCAAACATCAAGGAGCACCACGAAAACATAATTCCACCGCCGCAACCTTCTGTACCCGAGAGATCTCATCTTGGGGCCTTTTCCGGAGCTCCGTCGGAGGGGGCATTGATCACGGAGGGCCTCTACATCAACTCCATGGCCTCTCCGGTGATGTGTGAGTAGTTTATTTCAGACCTTCGGGTCCATAGTTATTAGCTAGTTGGCTTCTTATCTCTTTGGATCTCAATACAAAGTTCTCCTCGATCTTCTTGGAGATCTATTCGATGTAATCTTCTTTTGCGGTGTGTTTGTCGAGATTCGATGAATTGTGGGTTTATGATCAAGTTTATCTATGAACAATATTTGATTCTTCTCTGAATTCTTTTATGTATGATTGGTTTATCTTTGCAAGTCTCTTCGAATTATCAGTTTGGTTTGGCCTACTAGATTGATCTTTCTTGCAATGGGAGAAGTGCTTAGCTTTGGGTTCAATCTTGCGGTGCTCGATCCCAGTGACAGAAAGGGAAACGACACGTATTGTATTGTTGCCATCGAGGATAAAAAGATGGGGTTTATATCATATTACATGAGTTTATCCCTATACATCATGTCATCTTACTTAAAGCATTACTCTGTTCTTACGAACTTAATACTCTAGATGCATCCTGGATAGCGGACGATGTGTTGAGTGAAGGAAATATGCCCTAGAGGCAATAATAAAGTTATTATTTATTTCCTTATTGACTCTAGTAAACCCTTTGGGTGTTGGTCACATGATGATGTGAACTATGGGTGTTAATCACATGATGATGTGAACTATTGATGTTAAATCACATGGCGATGTGAACTAGATTATTGAGTCTAGTGCAAGTGGGAGACTGAAGGAAATATGCCCTAGAGGCAATAATAAAGTTATTATTTATTTCCTTATTTCATGATAAATGTTTATTATTCATGCTAGAATTGTCTTAACCGGAAACATAATACATGTGTGAATACATAGACAAACAGAGTGTCACTAGTATGCCTCTACTAGACTAGCTTGTTAATCAAAGATGGTTATGTTTCCTAGCCATAGACATGAGTTGTCATTTGATTAACAGGATCACATCATTAGGATAATGATGTGATTGACTTGGCCCATTCTGTTAGCTTAGCACACAATCGTTTAGTATTCTGCTATTGCTTTCTTCATGACTTATACATGTTCCTATGACTATGATATTATGCAACTCCCATTTACCGGAGGAACACTTTGTGAGCTACCAAACGTCACAACGTAACTGGGTGATTATAAAGGTGCTCTACAGGTGTCTCCGAAGGTACTTGTTGGGTTGGCGTATTTCGAGATTAGGATTTGTCACTCCGATTGTCGGAGAGGTATCTCTGGGCCCACTCGGTAATGCACATCACTATAAGCCTTGCAAGCATTGTAACTAATGAGTTAGTTGTGGGATGATGTATTACAGAACGAGTAAAGAGACTTGCCGGTAACGAGATTAAACTAGGTATTAAGATACCGACGATCGAATCTCGGGCAAGTAACATACCGATGACAAAGGGAACAACCTATGTTGTTATGCGGTCTGACCGATAAAGATCTTCGTAGAATATGTAGGAGCCAATATGGGCATCCAGGTCCCGCTATTGGTTATTGACCAGAGAGGTGTCTCGGTCATGTCTACATAGTTCTCGAACCTGTAGGGTCCGCACGCTTAATGTTCGTTGACGATATAGTACTATATGAGTTATGTATGTTGGTGACCGAATGTTGTTCGGAGTCCGGGATGAGATCACGGACATGATGAGGAACTCCAGAATGGTCCGGAGATAAAGTTTGATATATGGGATAATAGTGATTGGTCACCAGAAGGGTTCCAGAATTCACCGGAAGGGGTTCCGGATGTTTCTCGAAATGTTTGGGTACGAGAACACTTTATTTGGGCCAAAGGGGAAAGCCCACAAGGTTTATGGAAAGCGCAAAAGGAATTTTTGCGGAGTCCAGGGGCCAGACGCCAGGGTCCCTGGCGTCTGGGTCCAGACACCGGCAACCCTGGCGTCTGGCCCTGGAGTCCGAGAAGGACTCTTGCCTTTCAGGTGAAACCGACTTTGTGGAGGCTTTTACTCCAAGTTTCGACCCCAAGGCTCAACATATAAATAGAGGGGTAGGGCTAGCATCCAAGACACATCAGGAAACACCTAGTTGTGTGCCGGCTACCCCGTCCCCTCTAGTTTATCCTTGGTCATAGTTTTGATTGTGCTTAGGCGAAGCCCTGCGGAGATTGTTCTTCACCAACACCGTCACCACGCCGTCGTGCTGCCGGAACTCATCTACTACTTCACCCCTCTTGCTGGATCGAGAAGGCGAGGACGTCACCGAGCCGAACGTGTGCAGAACTCGGAGGTGCCGTGCTTTCGCTACTTGGATCGGTCGGATCGTGAAGACGTACGACTACATCAACCGCGTTGATACAACGCTTCCGTGAATGGTCTACGAGGGTACGTAGACAACACTCTCCCCTCTCGTTGCTATGCATCACCATGATCCTGTGTGTGCGTAGGATTTTTTTTGAAATTACTACGTTCCCCAACAGTGGCATCCGAGCCAGGTTTTATGCGTAGATGGTATATGCACGAGTAGAACACAAGTGAGTTATGGGTGATACAAGTCATACTGCTTACCAGCATGTCATACTTTGGTTCGGCGGTATTGTTGGATGAAGCGGCCCGGACCGACATTACGCGTACGCTTACGCGAGACTGGTTCTAGCGACGTGCTTTGCACACAGGTGGCTGGCGGGTGTCAGTTTCTCCAATTTTAGTTGAACCGAGTGTGGCTAGGCCCGGTCCTTGAGAAGGTTAAAACAACATTAACTTGACGAACTATCATTGTGGTTTTGATGCGTAGGTAATAACGGCTTTTGCTCAGCCCGTAGCAGCCATGTAAAACTTGCAACAACAAAGTACAGGACGTCTAACTTGTTTTTGCAGGGCATGTTGTGATGTGATATGGTCAAGGCATGATGCTATATTTTATTGTATGAGATGATCATGTTTTGTAACCGGGTTATCGGCAACTGGCAGGAGCCATATGGTTGTCGCTTTATTGTATGCAATGCCATCGCCCTGTAATGCTTTACTTTATCACTAAGCGATAGCGATAGTCGTAGAAGCATAAGTTGGCGAGACGACAACGATGCTACGATGGAGATCAAGGTGTCGCGCCAGTGAAGATGGTGATCATGACGATGCTTCGGAGATGGAGATCACAAGCACAAGATGATGATGGCCATATCATATCACTTATATTGTTTGCATGTAATGTTTATCTTTTATGCATCTTATCTTGATTTGATTGACGGTAGCATTATAAGATGATCTCTCACTAAATTATCAAGATATATGTATTCTTCCTGAGTATGCACCGTTGCGAAAGTTCTTTGTGCTGAGACACCACGTGATGATCGGGTGTGATAGGCTCTACGTTCAAATACAACAGGTGCAAAACAGTTGCACACACGGAATACTCAGGTTAACCTTGACGAGCCTAGCATATAACAGATATGGCCTCGGAACACTGAGACCGAAAGGTCGAGCGTGAATCATATAGTAGATATGATCAACATAGTGATGTTCACCATTGAAACTACTCCATCTCACGTGATGATCGAGCATGGTTTAGTTGATATGGATCACGTGATCACTTAGATGATTAGAGGGATGTCTATCTAAGTGGGAGTTCTTAAGTAATATGATTAATTGAACTTTAATTTATCATGAACTTAGTCCTGGTAGTATTAGCATATCTATGTTATAGATCAATAGCTCGCATTTAGTTCCTCTGTTTTATTTTTGATATGTTCCTAGAGAAAACTAAGTTGAAAGATGTTAGTAGCAATGATGCGGATTGGATCCGTGATCTGAGGATTATCATCATTGCTGTACAGAAGAATTATGTCCTTGATGCACCTCTAGGTGACAGACCTATTACAGGAGCAGATGCAGAAGTTATGAACGTTTGGCTAGCTCAATATGATGACTACTTGATAGTTTAGTGCACCATGCTTAACAGCTTTGAATCGGGACTTCAAAGACGTTTTAAACGTCATGGATCATATGAGATGTTCCAGGAGTTGAAGTCAATATTTCAAGAAAATACCCGAGTTGAGAGATATGAAGTCTCCAACAAGTTCTATAGCTAAAAGATGGAGGAGAATAGCTCAAGCAGTGAGCATGTGCTCAGATTGTCTGGGTACTACAATCGCTTGAATCAAGTGGGAGTTAATCTTCCAGATAAGATAGTGATTGACAGAGTTCTCTAGTCACTATCACCAAGTTACTAGAACTTCATGATGAACTATAATATGCAAGGGATAAATGGAAACGATTCCCAAGCTCTTCGTGATGCTGAAATCGACGAAGGTAGAAATCAAGAAAAGTATCAAGTGTTGATGGTTGACAAGACCACTAGTTTCAAGAAAAGGGCAAATGGAAGAAGCGGAACTTCAAGAAGAATGGCAAGCAAGTTGCTACTCAAGTGAAGAAGCCCAAGTCTGTACCTAAGCCTGAGACTAAGTGTTTCTACTGCAAAGGGACTGGTCACTGGAAGCGGAACTGCCCCAAGTATTTGGCGGATAAGGACGGCAAAGTGAACAAAGGTATATTAGATATACAGAGTATTGATGTATATTTTACTAGTGTTCATAGCAAACACTCGGTATTTGATACTGGTTCAGTTGCTAAGAGTAGTAACTCGAAAGGGGAGTTGCAGAATAAACAGAGACTAGTTGAGGGTGAAGTGGCGATGTGTGTTGGAAGTGGTTCCAAGATTGATATGATCATCATCGTACACTTCCTACACTTTCGGGATTAGTGTTGAACCTAAATAAGTGTTATTTGGTGTTTGCGTTGAGCATGAATATGATTTGATCATGTTTATTGCAATACGATTATTCATTTAAGTTAGAGAATAATTGTTAGTCTGTTTACATGAATAAAACCTTCTATGGTTATGCACCCAATGAAAATGGTTTGTTGAATCTCAATCGTAGTGATACACATATTCATAATATTGAAGCCAAAAGATGCAAAGTTAATAATGATAGTGCAACTTATTTGTGGCACTGCCGTTTAGGTCATATTGGTGTAAAGCGCATGAAGAAAATCCAGGCTGATGGGCTTTTGGAATCACTTGATTATGAATCAGTTGATGCTTGCGAACCATGCCTCATGGGCAAAGATGATTAAGACTCCGTTCTCTAGAACAATGGAGCGAGCAACTAACTTATTGGATATAATACATACTGATGTATGAGGTGCGATGAGTGTTGAGGCTCGCGGCGAGTATCGTTATTTTTCTGACCTTCACAGATGATTTGAGCAGATATGGGTATATCTACTTGAAGAAATGTAAGTCTGAAACATTTGAAAAGTTCAAAGAATTTCAGAGTGAAGTGGAAAATCATCATAACAAAAAAATAAAGTTTCTACGACTGATCGCAGAGGCGAATATTTGAGTTACGAGTTTGGCCTTCAATTAAAACAATGTGGAATAGTTTCACAAAACTCATGCCACCTGGAACACCACAGCGTAATGGTGTGTCCGAACGTCATAACCGTACTTTATTTGATATAGTGCAATCTATGATGTCTCTTACCGATTTACCACTATTGATTTGGGGTTATGCATTAGAGACAACTGCATTCACATTAAAAAGGGCACCATCTAAATCCGTTGAGACGACACCGTATGAACTATGGTTTAGCAAGAAACCTAAGCTGTCGTTTCTTAAAGTTTGGGGTTGCGATGCTTATGTGAAAACGTTCCATCTTGATAAGCTCAAACCCAAGTCGGAGAAGTGCGTCTTCATAGGATACCCAAAAGTAACTGTTGGGTACACCTTCTATCACAGATCCGAAGGCAAGATATTTGTTGCTGAGAATGGATCCTTTCTGGAGAAGGAGTTTCTCTCGAAAGAAGTGAGTGGGAGGAAAGTAGAAATTGATGAGGTAACTGTACCTGCTCCCTTATTGGAAAGTAGTTCATCACAGAAATCTGTTTCTGTGACTCCCACACCAATTAGTGAGGAAGCTAACGATGATGATCATGTAACTTCGGATCAAGTTACTACCGAACCTCGTAGGTCAACCATAGTGAGATCCGCACCAGAGTGGTATGGAATCCTATTCTGGAGGTCATGTTAATTGACCATGACGAACCTACGAACTATGAGGAAGCGATGATGAGCCCAGATTCCGCGAAATGGCTTGAGGCCATGAAATCTGAGATGGGATCCATGTATGAGAACAAAAGTGTGGACTTTGGTTGACTTGCCCGTTGATCGGCAAGCCATTGAGAATAAATGGATCTTCAAGAAGAAGACTGACATTGACGGTAATGTTACTGTCTATAAAGCTCGGCTTGTTGCAAAAGGTTTTCGACAAGTTCAAGGGATTGACTACGATGAGACTTTCTCACCCGTAGCGATGCTTAAGTCTGTTCGAATCATGTTAGCAATTACCGCATTTTATAATTATGAAATTTGGCAAATGGATGTCAAAACTACATTCCTTAATGGATTTCTTAAAGAAGAGTTGTATATGATGCAACCAGAAGGTTTTTTTGATCCTAAAGGTGTTAACAAAGTGTGCAAGCTCCAGCGATCCATCTATGGACTGGTGCAAGCATCTCGGAGTTGGAATATACGCTTTGATGAGTTTATCAAAGCATATAGTTTTATACGGACTTACGGTGAAGCCTGTATTTACAAGAAAGTGAGTGGGAGCACTACAACATTTCTGATAAGTATATGTGAATGACATATTGTTGATCGGAAATAATGTAGAATTTTCTCGAAAGCATAAAGGAGAATTTGAAAGGAGTTTTTCAAAGAAAGAACTCGGTGAAGCTTCTTACATATTGAGCATCAAGATCTATAGAGATAGATCAAGACGCTTGATAAGTTTTTTCAATGAGTACATACCTTGACAAAGATTTTGAAGTAGTTCAAAATGGAACAGTCAAAGAAGGAGTTCTTTCCTGTGTTACAAGGTGTGAAGTTGAGTAAGACTCAAAACCCGACCACGGCAGAAGATAGAGAGAGAATGAAAGTCATTCCCTATGCCTCAGCCATAGGTTCTATAAAGTATGCCATGCTGTGTACCAGACCTATTGTATACCCTGCCCTGAGTTTGGCAAGGGAGTACAATAGTGATCTAGGAGTAGATCATTGGACATTGGTCAAAATTATCCTTGGTGGAATAAGGATATGTTTCTCGATTATGTAGGTGACAAAAGGTTCGTCATAAAGGGTTACGTCGATGCAAGTTTTGACACTGATCCAGATGACTCTAAGTCTCAATCTGGATACATATTGAAAGTGGGAGCAATTAGCTAGAGTAGCTCCATGCAGAGCATTGTTGACATAGAAATTTGCAAAATACATACAGATCTGAATGTGGCAGACCCGTTGACTAAACTTCCCTCACAAGCAAAACATGATCACACCTTAGTACTCTTTGGGTATTAATCACATAGCGATGTGAACTAGATTATTGACTCTAGTAAACCCTTTGGGTGTTGGTCACATGATGATGTGAACTATGGGTGTTAATCACATGATGATGTGAACTATAAATGTTAAATCACATGGCGATGTGAACTAGATTATTGAGTTTAGTGCAAGTGGGAGACTGAAGGAAATATGCCCTAGAGGCAATAATAAAGTTATTATTTATTTCCTTATTTCATGATAAATGTTTATTATTCATGCTAGAATTGTATTAACCGTAAACATAATACATGTGTGAATACATAGACAAACAGAGTGTCACTAGTATGCCTCTACTAGACTAGCTTGTTAATCAAAGATGGTTATGTTTCCTAGCCATAGACATGAGTTGTCATTTGATTAATGGGATCACATCATTAGGAGAATGATGTGATTGACTTGACCCATTCCGTTAGCTTAGCACACGATCGTTTAGTATTCTGCTATTGCTTTCTTCATGACTTATACATGTTCCTATGACTATGAGATTATGCAACTCCCATTTACCAAAGGAACACTTTGTGAGCTACCAAACGTCACAACGTAACTGGGTGATTATAAAGGTGCTCTACAGGTGTCTCTGAGGTACTTGTTGGGTTGGCGTATTTCGAGATTAGGATTTGTCACTCCGATTGTCGGAGAGGTATCTCTGGGCCCACTCGGTAATGCACATCACTATAAGCCTTGCAAGCATTGTAACTAATGAGTTAGTTGCGGGATGATGTATTACAGAACGAGTAAAGAGACTTGCCGGTAACAAGATTAAACTAGGTATTAAGATATCGACGATCGAATCTCAGGCAAGTAACATACCGATGACAAAGGGAACAACGTATGTTGTTATGCAGTCTGACCAATAAAGATCTTCGTAGAATATGTAGGAGCCAATATGGGCATCCAGGTCCCGCTATTGGTTATTGACCAGAGAGGTGTCTCGGTCATGTCTACATAGTTCTCGAACCCATAGGGTCCACACGCTTAACGTTCATTGACGATATAGTACTATATGAGTTATGTATGTTGGTGACCGAATGTTGTTCGGAGTCCGGGATGAGATCACGGACATGAAGAGGAACTCCAGAATGGTCCGGAGATAAAGTTTGATATATGGGATAATAGTGATTGGTCACCGGAAGGGTTCCGGAATTCACCGGAAGGGGTTCCGGATGTTTCTCGAAATGTTTGGGTACGAGAACACTTTATTTGGGCCAAAGAGGAAAGCCCACAAGGTTTATGGAAAGCGCAAAAGGAAGTTTTGCGGAGTCCAGGGGCCAGATGCCGGGGTCCCTCGTGTCTGGGTCCAGACGCCGGGAACCCTGGCGTCTGGCCCTGGAGTCCGAGAAGGACTCTTGCCTTTCGGGTGAAACCGACTTTGTGGAGGCTTTTACTCCAAGTTTCGACCCCAAGGCTCAACATATAAATAGAGGGGTAGGGCTAGCACCCAAGACACATCAAGAAACACCAAGCCGTGTGCCGGCTACCCCGTCCCCTCTAGTTTATCCTCGGTCATAGTTTTCGCAGTGCTTAGGCGAAGCCCTGCGGAGATTATTCTTCACCAACACCGTCACCACGCCGTCGTGCTGCCAGAACTCATCTACTACTTCGCCCCTCTTGCTGGATCGAGAAGGCGAGGACGTCACCGAGCCGAACGTGTGCAGAACTCGGAGGTGTCGTGCTTTTGGTACTTCGATCGGTCGGATCGTGAAGACGTACAACTACATCAATCACATTGGTTGTGAGGTCCTTATTTGTTTGTGTAGGTGCGTGGGACTCGAGCGTGATCTCCTAGTGGATTGATACCTTGGTTCTCAAAAACTGAGGGAAATACTTACGCTACTTTACTGCATCACCCTTTCCTCTTCAAGGGAAAACCAACGCAGTGCTCAAGAGGTAGCAAGAAGGATTTTTGGCGCCGTTGCCGGGGAGATTCGCTGCCAAGTCAAGTCAAGATTTTACTCCCGACAACGAGCCATTTCTGGCACCATTGCCGGGGACTCTATGCACAAGTCAAGACATACCAAGTACCCATCACAAACTCTTATCCCTCACATTACATTATTTGTCATTTGCCTCTCGTTGTCCTCTCCCCCACTTCACCCTTGCCGTTTTATTCGCCTTCTCTTTTTCTGTTCGCCTCTTTTTCGCTCGCTTCTTGTTTGCTCGTGTGTTGGATTGCTTGCTTGTCGCGATGGCTCAAGACAATACTAAACTATGTGACTTTACCAATACCAACAACAATGATTTTCTTAGCACTCCGATTGCTCCTCTTACCGATGCTGACTCTTGTGAAATTAATGT
The DNA here is from genome assembly GCF_002162155.2 of Triticum dicoccoides. Classification (NCBI taxonomy): domain Eukaryota; kingdom Viridiplantae; phylum Streptophyta; class Magnoliopsida; order Poales; family Poaceae; genus Triticum; species Triticum dicoccoides. Next base: position 124,473,609 of record NC_041384.1, on the reverse strand, counting down.
TGCTTTGTTGAATCTTGTCATGAAAGATCAATTCGCCGGCCTTCCTAGTGAAGATGCCACTACCCATCTAAACAACTTTGTTGATTTGTGTGATATGCAAAAGAAGAAAGATGTGGATAATGATATTGTTAAACTTAAGCTATTTCCGTTTTTTCTTAGAGATCGTGCTAAAGCTTGGTTTCTGTCTTTGCCTAAAAATAGTATTGGTTCATGGAATAAGTGCAAAGATGCTTTTATCTCTAAGTATTTTCCTCCCGCTAAGATCATCTCTCTTAGAAATGATATTATGAATTTTAAGCAACTTGATCAAGAACATGTTGCACAAGCTTGGGAGAGGATGAAATTAATGATACGTAATTTCCCTACACATGGTTTGAATATTTGGATGATTATACATAATTTTTATGCCGGATTGAATTTTGCTTCTAGAAATCTTTTAGATTCGGCCGCGGGAGGCACTTTTGTTGAAATCACTTTAGGAGAAGCTACTAAACTCTTAGATAATATTATGGTTAATTATTCTCAATGGCACACCGAAAGATCTACTAATAAAAGTGCATACGATAGAAGAAATTAATGTTTTGAGTGGAAAGATGGATGAACTTATGAAATTGTTTGCTAATAAGAGTGCTCCTACTGATCCTAATGATATGCCTTTGTCTACTTTGATTGAGAATAATAATGAATCTATGGATGTAAATTTTGTTGGTAGGAACAATTTTGGTTAGAAAGTGTATAGAGGTAATTTTAATTCTAGGTCATTTCCTAGTAATTCCTCTAATAATTATGGTAATTCCTACGACAATTCTTATGGAAATTTTAATAAGATGCCCTCTGAATTTGATACTAGTGTTAAGGAGTTTATGAATTCGCCAAAGAATTTCAATGCTTTGATTGAAGAAAAATTGCTTAAGATTGATGAATTGGCTAGGAACATTGATAGGATTTCTCTTGATGTTGATTCTTTGAAACTTAGATCTATTCCATCTAAGCATTATATCAATGAGTCTCTCAAAGCCATGAGAATTTCCATTGATGAGTGCAAAGAAAGAACTGTTAGGATGCGTGCTAAGAAAGATTGCTTTGTGAAAGCGTGTTCTTCTAGTTTCTATGAAAATAAAGATGAAGATCTAAAAGTTATTAATGTGTATCCTATTAAATCTTTGTTTTGCAATATGAATCTTGATAATTATAGGACTAAAGATGAGCCACCTTTACCTAGAAGGCGTTCCAAAAATTCGGAGTTTCCAGATCTTGATGCAAAAATTGGTAAGAGTGGGATTGAAGAGGTCAAAACTTTAGATATCAATGAACCCACTATTTTGGATTTCAAGGAATTTAATTGTGATAATTGCTCTTTGATAGATTGTATTTCCTTGTTGCAATCTGTGCTAAATTCTCCTCATGCTTATAGTCAAAATAAAGCTTTTACTAAACATATCGTTGATGCTTTGATGCAATCTTATGAAGAAAAACTTGAATTGGCAGTTTCTATCCCTAGAAAACTTTATGATGAGTGGGAACCTACTATTAAAATTAAAATCAAAGATCGTGAATGCTATGCTTTGTGTGATTTGGGTGCTAGTGTTTCCACGATTCCGAAAACTTTATGTGATTTGCTAGGATTCCGTGAATTTGATTATTGTTCTTTAAACTTGCACCTTGCGTATTCCACTATTAAGAAACCTATGGGAAGAATTAATGATGTTATTATTGTTGCAAATAGGAACTATGTGCCTGTAGATTTCATTGTTCTTGACATAGATTGCAATCCTTCATGTCCTATTATTTTTGGTAGACCTTTCCTTAGAACGATTGGTGCAATTATTGATATGAAGTAAGGGAATATTAGATTCCAATTTCCGTTAAGGAAGGGAATGAAACACTTTCCTAGAAAGAAAATTAAATTACCATATGAATCTATTATGAGAGCCACTTATGGATTGCAAACCAAAGATGGCAATACCTAGATCTATCCTTACTTTTATGCCTAGCTAGGGGCGTTAAACGATAGCGCTTGTTGGGACGCAACCAATTTTATTTTTATTCCTTGATTTTTGCTCCTGTTTAGTAATAAATAATTCATCTATCCTCTGTTTTGGTTGTGTTTTTTGTGTTTAATTAGTGTTTGTGCCAAGTAGAACCATTGGGAAGACTTGGGGAAAGTCTTTTTGATCTTGCTGTAAAAAACAGAAACTCTAGCGCTCACGAGAATTGCTGCCATTTTTATTTGGAAAGTGATATTTAGTTAATTATTTTTGAATATGATTAATAGATAAATTTCTCACGTCCAGCAATTTGTTTTAGAATTTTTGGGGTTCCATAAGTGGTCGAAACCTACAGATCACTACAGATTGTTCTGTTTTTGACAGATTCTGTTTTTCGTGTGTTGTTTGCTTATTTTGATGAATCTATGGCTAGTAAAAGAGTTTATAAACCATAGAGAAGTTGGAATACAGTAGTTTTAACACAAATATAAATAAAGAATGAGTTCATTACAGTACCTTGAAGTGGTGTTTTGTTTTCTTTCGCTAACGGGGCTCACGAGATTTTCTATTTAAGTTTTGTGTTGTGAAGTTTTCAAGTTTTGGGTAAAGATTTGATGGATTATGGAACAAGGAGTGGCAAAAGCCTAAGCTTGTGGATGCCCATGGAACCCCAAGGTAAAATACAAGGACACCAAAAATCCTAAGCTTGGGGATGCCCCGGAAGGCATTCCCTCTTTCGTCTTCGTCCATCGGTAACTTTACTTGGAGCTATATTTTTATTCGCCACATGATATGTGTTTTGCTTGGGGCATCTTGTATGATTTGAGTCTTTGATTTTTAGTTTACCACAATCATCCTTGCTGTACACAAATTTTGAGAGAGACTCACATGATTCGAAATTTATTAGAATACTCTATGTGCTTCACTTATATCTTTTGAGCTATATAGTTTTTGCTCTAGTGCTTCACTTATATCTTTTAGAGCACGTCGGTGGTTTTATTTTATAGAAATAATTTATCTCTCATGATTCACTTATATTATTTTGGGAGTCCTTTAGAACAACATGGCAATTTGCTTTTAGTCATAATAAAAACTTTCATATAAGTGCATTGAATACTAAGAGAAGTTTGATACTTGATGATTGTTTTGAGATATGGAGATAGTGATATTAAAGTTGTGCTAGTTGAGTAATTGTGAATTTGAGAAATACTTGTGTTGAAGTTTGCAAGTCCCGTAGCATGCACGTATGGTAAACATTGTGTAACAAATTTGAAACATGAGGTGTTATTTGATTGTCTTCCTTATGAGTGGCGGTCGGGGACGAGCGATGGTCTTTTCCTACCAATCTATCCCCCTAGGAGCATGCGCGTAATACTTGGTTTTTGATGACTTGTATATTTTTGCAATAAGTTTGTGAGTTATTTATGACTAATGTCAAGTCCATGGATTATACGCACTCTCACCCTTCCATCATTGCTAGCCTCTTCAGTACCGTGCATTGCCCTTTCTCACCTTGAGAGTTGGTGCAAACTCCGCCGGTGCATCAAAATCCCATGATATGATACGCTCTATCACACATAAATCTCCTTATATCTTCCTAAAAACAGCCACCATACCTACCTATTATGGCATTTCCATAGCCAATCCGAGATATATTGCCATGCAACTTTCCACCATTCCCGTTTATTATGACACGCATCATCATTGTCATATTGCCTTGCATGATCATGTAGTTGACATCGTATTTGTGGAAACGCCACCGTTCATAATTTTTCATACATGTCACTCATGAGTCATTTCACTGTTGGGGAACGTAGCATAAATTCAAAATTTTCCTACCTGTCACCAAGATCTATCTATGGAGTCATCTAGCAACGAGGGAGGAGTGGATCCACATACCCTTGTAGATCGCGCGCGGAAGCGTTCAAGAGAATGGGGTTGATGGAGTCGTACTCGTCGTGATCCAAATCACTGATGATCCTAGCGCCGAACGGACGTCACCTTCGCGTTCAACACACGTACGGAGCAGCGACGTCTCCTCCTTCTTGATCCAGCAAGGGGGAAGGAGAGGTTGATGGAGATCCAGCTGCACGGCGGCGTGGTGGAAGTAGCGGGATTCCAACAGGGCTTCGCCAAGCGCTGCGGGAGGAGGGAGATGTGTCATGGGAGGGAGAGGGAGGCGCCAGGGCTTAGGCTATGTTTGCCCTCCCTTCCCCCCCACTATATATAGGGCCAAGGGAGAGGGGGAGGGCGCAGCCTTGCCCCTTCCTCCAAGGAAGGGTGCGGCCAAGGGGGGGAGGAGTCCATCCTCCCCAAGGCACCTCGGAGGTGCCTTTCCCCTTTAGGACTCTCCCCTCCTCTTGTCCCTTTGGCGCATGGGCCTCTAGGGGCTGGTGCCCTTGGCCCATGTAGGCCAAGGCGCACCCCCTACAGCCCATGTGGCCCCCCCGGGGCAGGTGGCCCCACCCGGTGGACCCCCGGGACCCTTCCGGTGGTCCCGGTACAATACCTGTGACCCCGAAACTTGTCCCGATAGCCGAAATAGCACTTCCTATATATAATTATTTACCTCCAGACCATTCCGGAACTCCTCGTGATGTCCGGGATCTCATCCGGGACTCCGAACAACTTTCAGGTTACCGCATACTAATATCTCTATAACCCTAGCGTCACCGAACCTTAAGTGTGTAGACCCTACGGGTTCCGGAGACATGCAGACATGACCGAGATGACTCTCCGGTCAATAACCAACAGCGGGATCTGGATACCCATGTTGGCTCCCACATGTTCCACGATGATCTCATCGGATGAACCACGATGTCAAGGACTTAATCAATCCCGTATACAATTCCCTTTGTCTAGCGGTACGATACTTGCCCGAGATTCGATCGTCGGTATCCCGATACCTTGTTCAATCTCGTTACCGGCAAGTCTCTTTACTCGTTCCGTAACACATCATCCCGTGATCAACTCCTTGATCACATTGTGCACATTATGATGATGTCCTACCGAGTGGGCCCAGAGATACCTCTCCGTTTACACGGAGTGACAAATCCCAGTCTCGATTCGTGCCAACCCAACAGACACTTTCGGAGATACCTGTAGTGTACCTTTATAGCCACCCAGTTACATTGTGACGTTTGGCACACCCAAAGCACTCCTACGGTATCCGGGAGTTGCACAATCTCATGGTCTAAGGAAATGATACTTGACATTAGAAAAGCTTCAGCATACGAACTACATGATCTTTGTGCTAGGCTTAGGATTGGGTCTTGTCCATCACATCATTCTCCTAATGATGTGATCCCATTATCAACGACATCCAATGTCCATGGTCAGGAAACCGTAACCATCTATTGATCAATGAGCTAGTCAACTAGAGGCTTACTAGGGACATGGTGTTGTCTATGTATCCACACATGTATCTGAGTTTCCTATCAATACAATTCTAGCATGGATAATAAACGATTATCATGAACAAGGAAATATAATAATAATCAATTTATTATTGCCTCTAGGGCATATTTCCAACAGTCTCCCACTTGCACTAGAGTCAATAATCTAGTTCACATCGATATGTGATTAACACTCAAGGTCACATCCCTATGTGACTAACTCCCAAAGAGTTTACTAGAGTCAATAATCTAGTTCACATTTACCATGTGATTAACACTCAATGAGTTCTGGGTTTGATCATGTTATGCTTGTGAGAGAGGTTATAGTCAACGGGTCTGAACCTTTCAGATCCGTGTGCGCTTTACAAATCTCTATGTCATCTCCTAGATGCAACTACTACGCTACATTTGGAGCCATTCCAAATAACTATTCTACTTGGAGCTATTCTAAATTGTGGCTCCATTATACGTATCCGGTATCTCTACTCAGAGCTATCCGGATAGGTGTTAAGCTTGCATCGACGTAACCCTTTACGACGAACTCTTTTACCACCTCCATAATCGAGAAAATTCCTTAGTCCACTAGTTACTAAGGATAACTTTGACCGCTGTCCTGTGATCCATTCTTAGATCACTCTTGTACCCCTTGACTGACTCAAGGCATGGCACATTTCAGGTGCGGTACACAGCATAGCATACTGTAGAGCCTATGTCTTAAGCATAGGGGAAGACCTTCGTCCTTTCTCTCTATTCTGCCGTGGTCAAGCTTTAAGTCTTAACTTCATACCTTACAACTCAGGCAAGAACTCCTTCTTTGACTGATCCATCTTGAACACCTTCAAGATCATGTCAAGGTATGTGCTCATTTGAAAGTACCATTAAGCATTTTGATCTATCCTTATAGATCTTGATGCTCAATGTTCAAGTAGCTTAATCCAGGCTTTCCATTGAAAAACACTTTCCAAATAACCCTATATGCTTTCCGGAAATTCTACGTCATTTCTGATCAACAATATGTCAACAACATATATTCATCAGAAATTCTATAGTGCTCCCACTCACTTCTTTGGAAATACAAGTTTCTCATAAACTTTGTATACACCCAAAATCTTTGATCATATCATCAAAGCGTACATTCCAACTCCGAGATGCTTACTCCAGTCCTTAGAAGGATTGCTGAAGCTTTGCATACTTATTAGCATCTTTCAGGATTGACAAAACTTTCCGGTTTGTATCACATACAACCTTTCCTCAAAAAACGTCGAGGAAACAATGTTTTTGACATCCTATCTGCAAGATTTCATAAATAATGCAGTAATCGCTAATATAATTCCAACAGACTCTTAGCATCGCTACGAGTGAGAAAGTCTCATCATAGTCAACTCCTTGAACTTGTCGGAAAAAAACTTAACGACAAGTCGAGCTTTCTTAATGGTGACATTTACCATCATTATCCGTCTTCCTTTTAAAATCCATCTGCACTCAACAGCCTTACGACCATCGAGCCGTTCCGCCAAAGTCTACACTTTGTTTTCATATATGGATCCTCTCTCGGATTTTATGGCCTCGAGCCATTTATCGGAATCCGGGCCCACCATCGCTTCTCCATAGCTCGTAGGTTCATTGTTGTCTAGAAACATGACTTCCAAGACAGGATTACGTACCACTCTGAAGTAGTACGCATCCTTGTCATCCCACGAGGTTTGGTAGTGACTTGATCTGAAGTTTCATGATCACTATCATAAGCTTCCACTTCAATTGGTGTAGGTGCCACAGGAACAACTCTTTGTGCCCTGCTATACACTAGTTGAAGTGATGGTTCAATAACCTCATCAAGTCTCCACCATCCTCCCACTCAATTCTTTCAAGAGAAACTTTTCCTCGAGAAAGGACCCGATTCTAGAAACAATCCCTTATTGCTTTCAAATCTGAGACAGGAGGTATACCCAACTGTTTTGGGTGTCCTATGAAGATGCATTTATCCGCTTTGGGTTCGAGCTTATCAGCCTGAAACTTTTTCACATAAGCGTCGCAGCCCCAAACTTTTAAGAAATGACAGCTTAGGTTTCTCTAAACCATAGTTCATACGGTGTCATCTCATTGGAATTACGTGGTGCCCTATTTAAAGTGAATGTGGTTGTCTCTAATGCCTAACCCATAAACTATCATGGTAACTCGATAAGAGACATCATGGTATGCATCATATCCAATAGTGTGCAGTTATGATGTTCGGATGCACCATCACACTATGGTGTTCCAGGCTGTATTAGTTGTGAAACAATTTCCACAATGTCTTAATTCTGTGCCAAACTCGTAATTTAGATATTCATCTCTATGATCATATCATAGATATTTTATCCTCTTGTCACGACGATCTTTCAACTTCACCCTGAAATTACTTGAACCTTTCAATAATTCAGACTCGTGATTTATCAAGTAAATGTACTCAACATCTACTCAAATCATCTGTGAAGTAAGAACATAACGATATCCACTACATGCCTCAGCACTCATTGGACTGCACACATCAAAATGTATTACTTCCAACAAGTTGCTTTCTAGTTCCATTTTACTGAAAACGAGGCTTTCAGTCATCTTGCCCATGTGGTATGATTTGCATGGCTCAAGTGATTCAAAATCAAGTGAGTCCAAACGGTCCATTTGCATGGAGGTTCTTCATGCATATACACCAATATACATGGTTCGCATGTCTCAAACCTTTCAAAACAAGTGAGCCCAAAGATCCATCAACATGGGGCTTCTTCATGCGTTTTATACCGATATGACTTAAGTGGCAGTGCCACAAGTAGGTGGTACTATCATTGCTATCTTTTGGCATGAACATGTGTATCACTACGATTGAGATTCAATAAACCATTCATTTCAGGTGTAAGACCATTTGAAGGTATTATTCAAATAAACAGAGTAACCATTATTCTCTTTAAATGAATAACCGTATTGCGATAGACATAATCCAATCATGTCTATGCTCAACGCAAACACCAAATAACAATTATTTAGGTTTAACACCAATCTTGATGGTAGAGGGAGCGTGCGATGCTTGATCATATCAACATTGGAAACACTTCCAACACATATCGCCAGCTCACCTTTAGCCAGTCTCCGTTTATTCCGTAGCTTTTATTTCGAGTTACTAACACTTAGCAACCGAACCAGTATCTAATACCCTGGTGCTACTAGGAGTACCAGTAAAGTACACATCAACACAATGTATATCCAATATACTTCTATCGACCTTGCCAGCCTTCTAATCTACCAAGTATCTAGGGTAATTCTGCTCCAGTGGCTGTTCCCCTTATTACAGAAGCACTTAGTCTCGGGTTTGGGTTCAACCTTGGGTTTCTTCACTAGAGCAGCAGCTGATTTTCCATTTCATGAAGCATCCCTTTTTGCCCTTGCCCTTCTTGAAACTAGTGGTTTCACCAACCATCAACAATTGATGCTCCTTCTTGATCTCTACTTTTGTGGTGTCAAACATCGCGAATATTTCAAGGATCATCATATATGTCCCTGATATATTATAGTTCATCACGAAGCTCTAGCAGCTTGGTGGTAATGACTTCGGAGAAACATCACTATCTTATCTGGAAGATCAACTCCCACTCGATTCAAATGATTGTTGTACTCAGACAATCTGAGCACAAGCTCAACGATTGAGCTTTTCTCCCTTAGTTTGTGGGCTAAGAGAATCGTCGGAGGTCTTATACCTCTTGACATGGGCACGAGCCTGAAATTCCAATTTCAGCCCTCGAAACATCTCATATGTTTCGTGACGTTTCAAAACCGTCTTCGATGCCTCAACTCTAAACCGTTTAACTGAACAATCATGTAGTTATCAAAATGTGTATGTCAGATGTTCGCAACATCCACAGACAATGTTCGAGGTTCAGCACACTGAGCGGTGCATTAAGGACATAAGCCTTCTAAGAAGCAATGAGGACAATCCTCAGTTTACGGACCTAGTCCGCATAATTACTACTATCAACTTTCAACTAAATTTTCTCTAGGAACATATCTAAACAGTAGAACTGAAGCGCGAGCTACGACATAATTTGCGAAGACCTTTTGACTATGTTCAGGATAAATAAGTTCATCTTATGAACTCCCACTCAGATAGACATCCCTCCAGTCATCTAAGTGATTACATGATCCGAGTTAACTAGGCCGTGTCCGATCATCACGTGAGACGGACTAGTCAACGTCGGTGAACATCTTCATGTTGATCGTATCTACCATACGACTCATGCTCGACCTTTCGGTCTTCTGTGTTCCGAGGCCATGTCTGTACACATGCTAGGCTCGTCAAGTCAACCTAAGTGTTTTGCGTGTGTAAATCTGGCTTACACCCGTTGTATGTGAATGTAAGAATCTATCACACCCGATCATCACGTGGTGCTTCGAAACGACGAACTTTCGCAACGGTGCACATTTAGGGGGAACACTTTCTTGAAATTTTAATGAGGGATCATCTTATTTACTACCGTCGTTCTAAGTAAACAAGATGCAAAAACATGATAAACATCACATGCAATCAAATAGTGACATGATATGGCCAATATCATATAGCTCCTTTGATCTCCATCTTGGGGCTCCATGATCATCATCGTCACCGGCATGACACCATGATCTCCATCATCATGATCTCCATCATCGTGTCTCCATGAAGTTGCCTCGCCAACTATTACTTCTACTACTACAGCTAATGGTTAGCAATAAAGTAAAGTAATTACATGACGTTTATGTTGACACGCAGGTCATAAATAAATTAAGGCAACTCCTATGGCTCCTGCCGGTTGTCATACTCATCGGCATGCAAGTCGTGATTCCTATTACAAGAACATGATCAATCTCATACATCACATATATCATTCATCACATCCTTTTGACCATATCACATCACATAGCATACCCTGCAAAAACAAGTTAGACGTCCTCTAATTGTTGTTTGCATGTTTTACGTGGCTGCTATGGGTTTCTAGCAAGAACGTTTCTTACCTACGCAAAGACCACAACGTGATATGCCAATTGCTATTTACCCTTCATAAGGACCCTGTTCATCGAATCCGATCCGACTAAAGTGGGAGAGACAGACACCCGCCAGCCACCTTATGCAACTAGTGCATGTTTGTCGGTGGAACCGGTCTCACGTAAGCGTACGTGTAAGGTTGGTCCGGGCCGCTTCATCCCACGATGCCGCCGAATCAAGATAAGACTAGTAACGGCAAGCATATTGAACAAAATCAACGCCCACAACTACTTTGTGTTCTACTCGTGCATAGAAACTACACATAGACCTGGCTCTGATACCACTGTTGGGGAACGTAGCATAAATTCAAAATTTCCTACGTGTCACCAAGATCTATCTATGGAGTCATCTAGCAACGAGGGAGGAGTGGATCTACATACCCTTGTAGATCACGCGTGGAAGCGTTCAAGAGAACGGGGTTGATGGAGTTGTACTCGTCGTGATCCAAATCACCGATGATCCTAGCGCCGAACGGACGGCACCTCCGCGTTTAACACACGTACGGAGCAGCGACGTCTCCTCCTTCTTGATCCAGCAAGGGGGAAGGAGAGGTTGATGGAGATCCAGCTGCACGACGGCGTGGTGGAAGTAGCGGGATTCCAACAGGGCTTCGCCAAGCGCTGCGGGAGGAGGGAGATGTGTCATGGGAGGGAGAGGGAGGCGCCAGGGCTTAGGCTATGTTTTCCCTCCCTTCCCCCCACTATATATAGGGCCAAGGGAGAGGGGGAGGGCGCAGCCTTGCCCCTTCCTCCAAGGAAGGGTGCGGCCAAGGGGGGGAGGAGTCCATCCTCCCCAAGGCACCTCGGAGGTGCCTTCCCCCTTTAGGACTCTCCCCTCCTCTTGTCCCTTTGGCGCATGGGCCTCTAGGGGCTGGTGCCCTTGGCCCATGTAGGCCAAGGCGCACCCCCTACAGCCCATGTGGCCCCCCGGGGTAGGTGGCCCCACCCGGTGGACCCCCGGGACCCTTCCGGTGGTCCTGGTACAATACCGGTGACCCCGAAACTTGTCCCGATAGCCGAAATAGCACTTCCTATATATAATTCTTTACCTCCGGACCATTACGTAACTCCTCGTGACTTCCGGGATCTCATCCGGGACTCCGAACAACTTTCGGGTTACCGCATACTAATATCTCTATAACCCTAGCGTCACCGAACCTTAAGTGTGTAGACCCTACGGGTTCGGGAGACATGCAGACATGACCGAGATGGCTCTCCGGTCAATAACCAACAGCGGGATCTGGATACCCATATTGGCTCCCACATGTTCCATGATGATCTCATCGGATGAACCACGATGTCAAGGACTTAATCAATCCCGTATACAATTCCCTTTGTCTAGCGGTACGATACTTGCCCGAGATTCGATCGTCGGTATCCCGATACCTTGTTCAATCTCGTTACCGGCAAGTCTCTTTACTCGTTCCGTAACACATCATCCCGTGATCAACTCCTTGATCACATTGTGCACATTATGATGATGTCCTACCGAGTGGGCCCAGAGATACCTCTCCGTTTACACGGAGTGACAAATCCCAGTCTCGATTCGTGCCAACCCAACAGACACTTTCGGAGATACCCGTAGTGTACCTTTATAGCCACCCAGTTACGTTGTGACGTTTGGCATACCCAAAGCACTCCTACGGTATCCGGGAGTTGCACAATCTCATGGTCTAAGGAAATGATACTTGACATTAGAAAAGCTTCAGCATACGAACTACATGATCTTTGTGCTAGGCTTAGGATTGGGTCTTGTCCATCACATCATTCTCCTAATGATGTGATCCCATTATCAACGACATCCAATGTCCATGGTCAGGAAACCGTAACCATCTATTGATCAACGAGCTAGTCAACTAGAGGCTTACTAGGGACATGGTGTTGTCTATGTATCCACACATGTATCTGAGTTTCCTATCAATACAATTCTAGCATGGATAATAAATGATTATCATGAACAAGGAAATATAATAATAATCAATTTATTATTGCCTCTAGGGCATATTTCCAACATTCACATCCCAATACACTGCCGGAGGCATTCATATAGAGTCATATCTTGTTCTAGTATCGAGTTGTAATCATTGAATTGTAAATAAATAGAAGTGTGATGATCATCATTAATAGAGCATTGTCCCAAAAAAAGAAAGGCCAAAAAAAGGAAAAAAAGGAAGGCCAAAAAAGAGAGAATAAAAAGGGCAATGCTACTATCCTTTTTACACACTTGTGCTTCAAAGTAGCACCATGATCTTTATAATAAAGAGTCTCTTGTTTTGTCATTTTCATATACTAGTGGGAACTTTTCATTATAGAACTTGTCTTGTATATTCCAACAATGGGCCTCCTCAAGTGCCCTAGGTCTTCGTGAGCAAGCAAGTTGGATGCACACCCACTTAGTTTCTTTTGTTGATCTTTCATACATTTATAGCTTTAGTGCATCTATTGCATGGCAATCCCTACTCCTTGCATTGACATCAATTGATGGGCATCTCCCTAACCCATTGATTAGCCACGTCAATGTGAGACTTTCTCCTTTTTTTGTCTTCTCCACATAACCCCCTGATGACCCACAAGTATAGGGGATCTATCGTAGTCCTTTCGATAAGTAAGAGTGTCGAACCCAATGAGGAGCAGAAGGAAATGATAAGCGGTTTCCAGCAAGGTATTCTCTGCAAGTACTGAAATAAGTGGTAACAGATAGTTTTGTGATAAGATAATTTGTAACGAGCAACAAGTAACAAAAGTAAATACGGTGCAGCAAGGTGGCCCAATCCTTTTTGTAGCAAAGGACAAGCCTGGACAAACTCTTATATGATGTAAAGCGCTCCCGAGGACACATGAGAATATCGTCAAGCTAGTTTTCATCATGTTCATATGATTCACGTTCGGTACTTTGATAATTTGGTATGTGGGTGGACCGGTGCTTGGGTATTGCCCTTACTTGGACAAGCATCCCACTTATGATTAACCTCTATTGCAAGCATCCGCAACTACAACAAAAGTATTAAGGTAAACCTAACCATAGCATGAAACATATGGATCCAAATCAGCCCCTTACGAAGCAATGAATAAACTAGGGTTTAAGCTTCTGTCACTCTAGCAACCCATCATCTACTTATTACTTCACAATGCCTTCCTCTAGGCCCAAATAATGGTGAAGTGTCATGTAGTCGACGTTCACATAACACCACTAGAGGAGAGACAACATACATCTCATCAAAATATCGAACGAATACCAAATTCACATGACTACTAATATCAAGACTTCTCCCATGTCCTCAGGAACAAAAGTAAATACTCACAAAGTATCAACATGTTCATAATCAGAGGGGTATTAATATGCATATAGGATCTGAACATATGATCTTCCACCAATTAAACCAACTAGCATCAACTACAAGGAGTAATTAACACTACTAGCAACCTACTAGCACCAATCCCGGACTTGGAGACAAGAATTGGATACAAGAGATGAACTAGGGTTTTGAGATGAGATGGTGCTGATGAAGATGTTGATGGAGATTGCCCTCCCCCGATGAGAGGAGCGTTGGTGACGACGATGGCGATGATTTCCCCCTCTGGGAGGGAAGTTTCCCCGGCAGAACAGCTCTGCCAGAGCCCTAGATTGGTTCCGCCAAGGTTCCGCCTCGTGGCGACGGAGTTTCGTCCAAAAAGATGGCTTATGATTTTTTTCCATCGAAAGACTCCATATAGCAGAAGATGGCCACCGGAGGGCCACCAGGGGGCCCACGAGGTAGGGGGGCGCGCCCAGGGGGTAGGGCGCGCCCCACCCTCGTGGGCAAGGTTTGGCCCCCCTGGTGAAGTTCTTGCTCTCAGTATTTTTTATATATTTGGAAAACATCTTCTGTGAAGTTTCAGGACTTTTGGAGCTGTGCAGAATAGGTCTCTAATATTTGCTCCTTTTCCAGCCCAGAATCCTGGCTGTCGGCATTCTCCCTCTTTATGTAAACCTTGTAAAATAAGAGAGAATAGGCATAAGTATTGTGACATAATGTGTAATAACAGCCCATAATGCAATAAATATTGATATAAAAGCATGATGCAAAATGGACGTATCAACTCCCCAAGCTTAGACCTCGCTTGTCCTCAAGCGAAAAGCCGAAATCGAAAAATATGTCCACATGTTTAGAGATAGAGGTGTCCATAAAAATAAAATACGGACATGAGGGCATCATGATCATTCTTAGAACAGCAACTCATATAATTCTTTGTCATATAATCTCTAATGCTAGAGTAATAATTCAATCACAATATCAAGTATGAATCGTAAACTTCATTGAAAACTAACAAACTACAATCTCAGTCATTGAAGCAATTGCAATTTATCATAACATAGGAATGATTCAATGTATAAGAGCTTTTCAGCAAGTCCACATACTCAACTATCATATAATCTTCCACAATTGCTGACACTCACGCAATACTTATGGGTATGGAGTTTTAATCGGACACAGAGAAAGATAGGGGCTTATAGTTTTGCCTCCCAACGTTTTACCTCAAGGGCAATGTCAACAGTAATAGTTTATGAAAACTCACATCCAATTAGCCATATATACCAGGATCTCTCCAACATATTGTGCTTG
This sequence comes from Triticum dicoccoides, assembly GCF_002162155.2. NCBI lineage: Eukaryota > Viridiplantae > Streptophyta > Magnoliopsida > Poales > Poaceae > Triticum > Triticum dicoccoides. The sequence continues at coordinate 124,458,576 of NC_041384.1, read as the reverse complement.
CCAAAGGATAAAGTGTAAAAAGGAAGGGTGACAATCACCATGACTCTTATGCAATGTAGGAGATAAAAGTAAAAGATAGGACCTTCACAGAGGGAAGCAGAGGTTGTCATGCGATTTTATGGTTGGATGCACAAAATCTTAATGCGAAAAATGTCACTTTATATTGCCACTTGTGATATGGACCTTTATTATGCAGTCTGTCACTTTTATTACTTCCATATCACACGATCATATAAATCTTATTTCCTCCACACCAATCAATCATACATATTTAGAGAGCAATTTTTATTGCTTGCACCGATGACAACTTACTTGATGGATCTTACTCAATCCATAGGTAGATATGGTGGACTCTTATGGCAAGACTGGTTTGAGGGTATTTGGAAGCACAAGTAGTATCTCTACTTGGTGCAATGAATTTGGCTAGCATGAGGGGGAAAGGCAAGCTCATCATGTTGGAAGATCCAAGATAATATAATTCATCTCAGATGTAAGAAAACATAACCCATTACGTTATCTTCCTTGTCCAATGTCAACTCTTTAGCATGTCATATTTTAATGAGCGCTCACAATCATAAAAGATGTCCAAGATAGTATATTTATATGTGAATACCTCTCTTTCTTTATTACTTCCTATTAATTGCAACGCTGACCAAAACTGTGTTTGTCAACCCTCAATAACTTTTATTCATCATACTCTTTCTATGTGAGCTCATTACTCTCCATAAGACTCACATGATCTCTTTGTTTCTTTTTATTTCTTTCTCTTTTCTTTTATTCACTTAGGATCATGGCAAAATAATCAAGCCCTTGACTCAACACTAATCTTTGTTATATAGCTCACGGACTCGATTACATAGAAGGATAATAAAGCAAAACTCACAACTAGATCACACTAAGAACTTTTATTCTACTAGATCAAGATATTACCAAAAGGATCGAACTAAGAAAAATGGTAAAGATAAAGTGATGGTGATACGATACCAGGGCACTCCCCCAAGCTTGGCAGTTGCCGAGTGGAGTGCCCATACTAGATACTCAATTCTTCTTTGATGGTGGAGATGGTGGTGATTTTGTTGATGGCGTAGGCTTGTCGTCCTTCTTCCAAGGCATAGGCTCACCATCATAGAAAGATGACCAAGTCTCCGGGATCCTCAAATCTGCAGCCAAACTCGTTGTCGGTGTCAAAACCGACGGAGCTCGGGTAGGGGGTCCCGAACTATGCGTCTAGGCCGGATGGTAACAGGAGGCAGGGGACATGAAGTTTTACCCAGGTTCGGGCCCTCTTGATGGAGGTAAAACCCTACGTCCTACTTGATTAATATTGATGATATGGGTAGTACAAGAGTAGATCTACCACGAGATCAGAGAGGCTAAACCCTAGAAGCTAGCCTATGGTATGATTGTTCTTCTGTATGTTGTCCTACAGACTAAAACCCTCCGGTTTATATAGACACCGGAGAGGGTTAGGGTTACACAAAGTCGGTTACAATGGTAGAAGATCTACATATCCGTATCGCCAAGCTTGCCTTCCACGCCAAGGAAAGTCCCTTCCGTACACAGGATGAAGTCTTCAATCTTGTATCTTCATAGTCCAGGAGTCCGGCTGAAGGTATAGTCCGGCTATCCGGACACCCCCTAATCCAGGACTCCCTCAGTAGCCCCCGAACCAGGCTTCAATGACGATGAGTCCGGCGCGCAGATTGTCTTCGGCATTGCAAGGCGGGTTCTCCTCCAAATTCCGTGTACTTGTTGAATAAAGTCCGGTTTCTTGTAAATGTTGCGCTCCTTGGCTTCTACGCCCAATAATGGCCGTCTCCCACGTGTCAAACGAATATGAAAAGTCTGAGTGTTTTTTCATTCACACCCCTAGCCGCGTAAATGAGCTGCCCATTTAAGGGGACGAGGATTTAGATCCAAACCACATCTTCCCCCCTTCGTGAGTGTTCATCAGAGCGCATCCGACAAAGGTCCATTCCACCATGGCCAACCATCGCAACTCCTCCTTTCGCCCTTCCAGCCCTCAGCCTAGATATTGGGAGAGATGCTCCGTCCCGCATAGCGAGCTAGTGACGCTCCAGACCAAGGGATTTCTCCCCCCGGCCTATATGATCCCGGTTCGAGCCGGTCTTGCCATCTATAACGGCGGAAAGCAAGCGGAGAGTGCCCCTAATCCCTCCAAAGGAGAGCGGGTATGCCTTGTCCCTTATTTAATAAGAGGGCTCGGATTTCCAATGCATCCATTTCTCCGGGGCTGCTGGAGTTCTACGGCCTCCAGCTACACAATCTCACGCCTGCCTCCGTATTGCATATCGCGGGCTTCGTAGCCCTCTGCGAGCTGTTTTTGGGTGTTGAGGCTCATTTCGGGCTATGGAAAAGTTATTCTACCTCGTGCCCCGCTCTAAGGAGGGGTCAATGTATCAAGTGGGCGGAGCCGAAGTGTGGCGCATCGCCGGGACCGGATATCTATCCGGAACCCCAAAGAAGGCGTCCGAAGACTGGCCTTCGGAATGGTTTTATATAGAGGACGTCCCGCTGCCGGATCCTGTTCGGATCGGCCTCCCTGAGTTCGACAGTGCTCCCTTAAAGAAGCGCCTGAGCTGGCGTCCACGGAGCCCTCAGAGGGAAAGTGACAGGGACATCATTTACCTAATGGGTCGAATAAGATTGTTAGCCCATTCCAGACTAACCATGATCGGGGTTATGGCCGAATGCATTATGCGGGGGGTGCAGCCACTTCAGTATAGAAGCCACCCCATGTGGGACTTTAACGGGGAGGACAACGCCACCCGCTACGGCCATAAGGGGCCGGATTCAGCTGCCGCTCTACTAAAGATCTTGTCCACTTTGTACAAGGGAGAAGAGGAGGAATTTCTCCGTGTCAACCCACATGGTGGATTCTCTATGCACAATCCCCCAAGCTGGGTAAGCAGCCGCATTTACTTGCCCATCCGTTTTTTATTCCCATTGTTAAATATTCAGTCTAACGACTTCAACACAGGAACTGCGCCAGGCTGTTAAGGAAATAAACAACCCTCCTCCACAACCCGAGGACCCAGGAAGGTCCCTCGACCCGGCCTCTCAAGAGGATCCGGACATATCTGTGGAGCTGATTGATGGAGTGTTCCATCAATTGAGCAAGGATAACGCCTTGGTGGCCATTACAGCCGATTACACAGGGCTAATCCCGGCCTCCCAGGTAACTAAGATCGAAGTCCCAGTACCCCGAATAGGTGTCCGCCCTCTCGTGTTTTCAGTTTCCTGATTACAACTGAACTTTGTAGGGGAGGTTTTTGAGACGGGAGGCCGAACCTGCGGCGGCAGGCCAACGAGGGGCCGCAGGGCCCCGTGGGCAGAAAAGAGGTGCAGTCCGGACTGAGGCATCAACGCAAAGGTATGGCGCGCCCCCTTATCCCAGGTGTTACACCTGCGAGGCATATTAACACTCGTGCTCTCTTCAGGACAAACAGACCTCGCCGGACTATACCCGGAGAGGCTGCCAACCGTGCCTCCACCAGCCAGGCTCCAAAGCCTGGTCCGGAGGCGGAGGCGAACACAAGGCGCGCACCGGACGCTCCTCCGATGGAGGATGTGGACAGGTTGTCTGCCACCAACTCTGAGGCGGAGAGTGCCATGAACCACAGGCGTCGCCGGACAATTCTTCGCGATCCTTGTTTCTCCCGAGAGGCATTAGATGCCTTTAATTCAGGAGATGCGTACCTCTGTGCCTCTCAAAATGGTCTAGCCAGAGCCACGAAGCAATATGTAAAAGACATACGGGTAAGAAAATTTTGGTAATTATATATATATATATATATATATACCAGTAGCCCCTGAGACTTGAAACAGTTAGAATAACTGATTGAAGGATCATTTGTTATGCAGGTTCTTACAGAAAAGAATTCCCTACTGTCCAAGGAGCTGGAGGAGTGCAAAGCCCAACTTGAGGCCGCACTAGCCGCGGTAGGGGAACCCAAGGAGACCCCCTCTGGTAATATACACTTCGAAAGATAAGTATTTTGCGAAGCACGGCATGGGTGCGAATCTGATAAATGAAATTGCAGATGGCGCCGGATTGAATCCGGAAAGGAAACACCTCCTACGCCAGCTAAAGGCTGGTGAGAAGGTGCTGACAAAGGTGAGGTGGGAGAAGAACGATCTCCAAGATGCCAACACCAAGCTGGGCGTCGAGCTGAAAGATGTTCGTGCCCAGCTGTCAGACTCCGTTAAGGAGAATCAGCGGCTTCGGCGCGACATATTTAGTAAGTGCTTGAACGAACCTTTGAAAGAAAGTTTGCCGAGGAAGTCGACTAATAGAGAAATGTCTGTAGGTGTGCTAACAGGTCGTCCTGCAGAGGAGATGCCTGGTTCTACGGGTGACCTTCTTCCCGAGCTCTCGCAACTGCTCGATCGAGTTCGGCAGGCGATGCAAGGCGTCGCCCAGGCCTGTGGCCATCCATCTCCATGCCCGAAGGTCTTGGAGAGCTTGCAGAGAAGCTAACGGGAGCACGGCAGCGCTTCCGATTGTGGAAGATATCGGCATGCCATCAAGGCGCTAGGGAGGCCTGGGCCATGGTGAAGACGCGGTACACAAAGGCTGACCCCCACCACATGGCCGAGGTCGGTCCTGTGGGGCCCGATGGGAAGGAGATCCCTGTAAGCTTAGTGTACGGCCAAGTAGAATTGGCCGCAAAGTATTCCTAGCAGGACTGTAAATTAGACAGCCTATTAGATGGTATTGAAGAGGAATGCAATCAGTCAAAATGACTATGTAATGTAATTGACATTTATAATGCCTTCTAGCCGGATTGTAGATCGTTTGTCATGGCCGACCTTTTCGCTTCAGCCTCGGGACCTGACGGTTCGGAGTGTGTCTGAATTCCCATGCGGTTATATAAGAATCGGGGAATGCATGGAGACCAGGCGTAGGGGTCATTAGTGCATGAACAGACAAGTGCCTGACTAGTTATGTTATATTACATGGTTAGTAAGAAACATCTTCTAGGGAGAATAGTTCCGTTAGGGGTTCCTTTCCCTGGGAGGCATGCCCTAAAGTGCATGCCCATTCCGCGAAAAAGACGCGGGAAAAAGCATCTGGGGGCGCATAAATAAATAGATAAATGAGAAGATCATCTTTTAGGTCACCGACCGAATATTCCCTTAAGAACGCTAGCTTTCGGCTTCACCCAGTCTGAGGTACACATCCGGCTGATCCGGTAGTAACAATCGCAGAGGTGCTCCCTTTACCGCCTAGTCGAACAATCGGGAACGTAGGGGTAAGCACAGGAGCCAGGCAACCCAGCTTGGCCAAAACTTAAGTCATATCGATGCATATAATGGTGAAATAAAAGGTACATGCGGAAGTGTAACACATGTGTTGGGCATGAAGCCCGTATAAATAAGCTTCTATTGAAAGAAGCCCCCAGGTTTAATGAGTGCGAATAGCACGTCATTTGATGAGCCTTTAAAGGCTATAAGAGAAAGGAAAGGGAGAAGGAGAGAAATGTAAGACAGACAGTATATAAAAAATGGACAGAGGAAGGAAACGAACACAGAGTCCAGTGCTAGGCATAGAATCTTCGGAGACGGGTTGCGTTCCATGGGTTCGGCTCGAGTCGGTTATCCGATGCATCTCGAAGGCGGTACGCTCCACCAGTTAGGACTTGGTCGATTATGAAGGGACCTTCCCACTTGGGCTTGAGTTTGTCCTTTTCCTTGTCCGGCAGGAGTAGAACTAATTCGCCAACGTTGTAATTTTTGGCCCGTACTTCTCTGCTTTGGTATCTTCGAGCCTGCTGTTGATAGAATGCGGAACGGGCTTTTGCCACGTCACGCTCCTCCTCTAATGCGTCCAAACTGTCCTGCCGATCGAGCTCGGCTTCTCTTTCTTCGTACATGCGCACTCGAGGTGAGTCATGAATTATGTCGCAAGGCAAAACTGCCTCTGCGCCGTACACCATAAAGAATGGTGTGTATCCGGTGGTGCGATTCGGCGTGGTCCGCAGCCCCCAGAGTACGGAGTCGAGCTCCTCTACCCAGTGCATGTTAGATTCCTTGAGGGACCGCACTAATCTGGGTTTGATGCCGCTCATGATAAGACCATTTGCATGTTCGACCTGGCCGTTAGTTTGTGGGTGATAGACGGAAGCATAATCGAGCTTGATGCCCATGTTTTTGCACCAGAGTTTTACCTCGTCGGCAGTAAAGTTCGTGCCGTTATCAGTGATGATGCTGTGGGGGACGTCGTAATGGTGTACAACCCCGGATATAAAGTCTATCACCGGTCCGGATTCGGCCTTCTTAACAGGCTTGGCTTCTATCCATTTGGTGAACTTATCCACCATGACCAGTAAGTATTTTTGCTTGTGGGTTCCGCCTTTAAGGGGTCCAACCATGTCAAGCCCCCAGACCTGAAGGGCCAAGTGATGGGGATAGTTTGGAGGGCAGTGGGTGGCATATGGCTTTGGTTTGCAAAGAGCTGGCAACTAGTGCATTTTTGGACTAAGTCCTGGGCGTCTGCCTGGGCCGTCGGCCAATAAAAGCCTGTACGGAAGGCCTTGCTTACAAGGGACCGAGCTGCAGCAGGATGACCATCGAGTCTGGCATGAATTTCAGCCAGGAGGTTCCGCCCTTCCTCTTCGGAGATGCACCTTTGAAGGACTCCGGTAGTGCTTTTCTTATAAAGCTCTCCTTCATGGACTTTGTAGGCTTTGGATCGCCGCACTATGCAGCATGCCTCATTTTGGTCCTCGGGGAGTTCCTGCCTAGTAAGGTAGGCGAGGAATGGTTCTGTCCACGGGGCGATGACGGCCATTATTACGTGGGCTGAGGGTGTTATTTCATTGGCAGAGCCTCTGATTGTGTCAGAATGTTCGGTGTCGGGCAGTGCGGTTGGATCTGGGCTGTTATTGTTCGGCTCCCCTTCCCATACTACGGATGGCTTGAACAGCCTTTCCAAGAAGATGTTGGGGGGGGGGGGACTACATCGCGTTTTGCTCCGATGCGTGCCAGGACATCTGCCGCCTGATTATTTTCCCGGGCTATATGGTGAAATTCAAGCCCCTTGAATCGAGCTGACATTTTTAGGACGATGTTGCGGTAAGCTGTCATTTTTGGATCCTTGGCATCAAAGTCTCCATTTATTTGGGATATTGCGAGGTTCGAGTCCCCACGCACCTCTAGGCGTTGAATGCCCATGGATACTGCCATCCGGAGACCATGTAAAAGGGCCTCATATTTGGCTGCATTGTTGGAGTCTGTGTACATAATCTGGAGTACGTATTGAACTGTGTCTCCTGTGGGGGACGTCAACACGACGCAGGCCCCCAGTCCGGCCAACATCTTGGAGCCGTCGAAATGCATGATCCAATTTGAATAGGTGCCGTACTCTTTAGGGAGTTCGGCCTCTGTCCATTCTGCGACGAAGTCGGCCAGAACTTGCGACTTGATGGCTCGTCGTGGCTTATAAGTTATGTCGAACGGGAGGAGCTCAATGGCCCATTTTGCAATCCATCCCGTTGCATCATGGTTGTTTATAATATTGTTAAGTGGTACTTTCGAGGCTACTGTTATTGAACACTCTTGAAAGTAGTGTCGTAGCTTCTGGGATGCCATGAATACCGCGTACGCAATCTTTTGATAATGCGGGTACCGTGATTTGCAGGGAGTGAGGACAGTGGACACATAATAGACCGATTTTTGAAGGGGGAACTTGTGTCCGTCCATTTCTCGTTCGACGACGAGCAATGCGCTTACAACCTGATGTGTTGCTACAATGTACAATAGCATTGGTTCGCCAATGTTTGGCGCGGCCAAGACAGGGTTTGTTGCCAATATGGCTTTTATTTCGTCGAGTCCAGCCGTGGCTGCATCCGTCCATTCGAAGTGTTCGGTGCGCCGAAGGAGGCGGTAAAGGGGTAGGGCCTTTTCTCCCAAGCGGGAGATAAAGCGGCTTAAAGCCGCCACGCATCCGGTTAACTTTTGTATTTGTTTGAGGTCCTTTGGGATATCCAGTTGCGACAGAGCTCGGATCTTGGCTGGATTTTCTTCAATTCCTCTACTGGATACAATGAAGCCCAAGAGCTTTCTGGCTGGAACGCCGAAAACACATTTTTCCGGGTTGAGCTTGATGTCGTATGTTCGGAGGTTATCGAATGTGAGCCTCAAGTCGTCTACTAGAGATTCGACATGTCTTGTTTTGACGACCACATCATCTACATATGCCTCCACTGTTTTGCCAATCTGGTTTGCCAGACATGTCTGAATCATGCGTTGATATGTTGCGCCGGCGTTTTTGAGCCCGAAGGGCATTGTGTTGAAACAGAATGGGCCGTATGGTGTGATGAATGCCGTTGCGGCTTGGTCTGATTCTGCCATCTTGATTTGATGGTAGCCGGAATATGCATCAAGGAAACACAACGAATTGTGTCCTGCGGTAGCGTCGATAATTTGATCGATGCGGGGGAGGGGGAAGGGATCCTTTGGGCAAGCCTTGTTAAGGTCTTTAAAATCAACGCACATGCGCCAGGATTTGTCCTTCTTTGGTACCATCACCAGGTTTGCTAGCCAGTCCGGATGTTTTATATCTCTGATGAATCCGTCCTCCAATAGCTTTGCTAGCTCCTCTCCCTTGGGCTGTCTCTTAGGTTCGGAAAAACGCCGAAGAGCCTGTTTGACAGGTTTGAATCCTGTTTGGATATTTAAGCTGTGCTCGGCCAGCCTGCGTGGGATTCCTGGCATGTCTGAAGGGTGCCAGGCGAAAATGTCCCAGTTCTCTTGTAGGAACTCTCGCAGTGCGGCGTCTACATCAGGGTTTAACTGTGCCCCAATGGAAGCTGTTTTATTGGGGTCCATTGGATGGACTTGGAATTTGACTATTTTGTCCGCCGGTTTAAAGGAGGTGGACTTGGATCTTTTGTCGAGTACCACATCGTCCCTATTCACCGTAGAGCGCAGCACAGTCAGTTCCTCAGCCGCTAGGGCTTCGGATAGTGCCTCGAGGGCCAGTGCGGCTGTCTTGTTTTCGGCGCGGAGTGCTATGTCCGGATCACTAGCGAGAGTGATGATCCCGTTAGGCCCGGGCATCTTGAGCTTCATGTACCCGTAATGGGGTATTGCTTGGAAGATTGTAAACGCTTCCTGCCCTAGCAGAGCATGATAACCGCTGCTGAACGGAGCCACATGGAACGTGACCTCTTCGGACCTGTAATTATCCGGCGTGCCGAACACCACATCTAGTGTGATTTTTCCTGTACAGCGTGCTTCCCAACTGGGGATTATTCCTCTAAAGGTTGTGCTGCTTCGCTCAATGCGGTTCCAGTCTATTTCCAATTTTTGAAGGGTTTCCTCATAAATGAGGTTCAATCCGCTGCCGCCGTCCATGAGTACCTTGGTAAGACGAAAGCCGTCCACTATTGGACTGAGGACCAATGCGGCTGGTGCTCGGGCTGTTCGGAATTTAGGTTCATCACTGACATTAAAGGTAATAGCCGTGTCACTCCATGGGTTTATTGTTGCTACTTGGTAGACTTCGCCAAGGCTGCGGAGTGTCCTTTTTCGCATATTATTTGATGTGAAAGTCTCGAAGACTGTTAATACCATATTGGTGTCTCTGGGGTGGCTTTCTGTGGCCTCCGGAATTAGGAGATTTTAGCCAATTTCGGCCACCTACCGAAGTATCCAACATGCTCTAAGGCTGTGAGTTGGTGTGGCGTCCTCTGTACTGTGAATTTTATAGGGTCCATTGAGCCATCCTTCCAGTACGGTTCCATGCCCTGTAGAGGGTTTTTGCTTTTTGGTGTTTGACCCGGGTGTCTGGCGATGATGCACCCTTTTATTTCGGACTGGGTTTGTATTCAGGGCCGGATCGTCCCAAAATTTTATTTCGGTTTTCCAGGCACTTTCCATCGCACAGTACTTTCGTAAGATGGACGCCAAGTCAGCGAAGCATGCAATATCACGGCGACTTATGGCATTGAGGATTCCCTTGTCCGTGCAATTATTGCAAAAGATTGAGATTGCGTCTTCCTCGCGGCAGTCATTTATCCTGTTCTTAACCAGGAGGAATCTGGCCCAGTAATGATGTACTGTTTCATCGGCCTCTTGCCTGATTTGGGATAGATCGCTTATGTTTGGGTGGGTGGGCGGAATTAAATCCGAAGCCTCACCCCATCTGAGGCTCAAAGGCAGAGGAATTTCCGAACTTGAAAATTTGGATTCCTGGATGTTGTCCAATGAATCCAGCCCGTCGCCTGACTCTAAGTTCAGGTCTTGAGTGATATCCTCCCCTCCGCGGGTATCCGGCTTGGAGGGATCGGGAATCCGGACGTAGATAGTCCTTAAGATAGATGAAGGGTCGCCGCACTGTCCCTCTACCACGGCAACATGATGGGTGACTTGGGGAGAGTTAATCTCTCTCAGATCGGGTTTAGGCCCAATCTGGTCGTAATCCGTAGCGACTCCCAGGGCGGCGATGCGATCCAAGAGCTCGTTTATGGAGGAGAGCTCCATTGGATCTAACTGCTCGGCGAGTTCCGAGCTGACATGAAGATTGTTTTCGATGGCTCAAGAGGTCATCGTCGGCGCAGAAGCCGAACAGGCGGTCATAAGAAAACCACCTAGCCGGAGGGTTTGGCCGACAGCCAAAGCTCCCTTAGCAACGGTGCCGTCTTTAAAGACAGGGCGAGGCATCCTTCCTGATGGCGACGACACAGAGGAACTCTCAATGAAAGCACCAATGTCGGTGTCAAAACCGGCGGATCTCGGGTAGGGGGTCCCGAACTGTGCGTCTAGGCCGGATGGTAACAGGAGGCAGGGGACACGAAGTTTTACCCAGGTTCGGGCCCTCTTGATGGAGGTAAAACCCTACGTCCTGCTTGATTAATATTGATGATATGGGTAGTACAAGAGTAGATCTACCACGAGATCAGAGAGGCTAAACCCTAGAAGCTAGCCTATGGTATGATTGTTCTTCTGTATGTTGCCCTACGGACTAAAACCCTCCGGTTTATATAGACACCGGAGAGGGTTAGGGTTACACAAAGTCGGTTACAATGGTAGGAGATCTACATATCCGTATCGCCAAGCTTGCCTTCCACGCCAAGGAAAGTCCCTTCCGGACACAGGACGAAGTCTTCAATCTTGTATCTTCATAGTCCAGGAGTCCGGCTGAAGGTATAGTCCGGCTATCCGGACACCCCCTAATCCAGGACTCCCTCACTCGTCCTTTTGAATCTATATTCATACTCACAGTTTTGGTTTTGCAGGTCATAAATTTAAGCTTAAAGGTGCTCAATTTTCTCGTGAAGCTTGAAGATGGTCTCCCCGATGTTGTCGGCATCCAGCTTGTGTTTGTTGGTGAATTTTGCGATCATCATGTGGTTGGAGTTGAGTCCACGCTCCACCATCCCCTGACACTTGAAAACTTATTGCTCCATTGCTTCGAGCCTCGTCTCCACGCTTCCGGTCCCCTTTGTTCCCTCAGCATCACGGATGCGCAGCAACCCATCACGCATCTCAATGGTTTGAGGGTGTCGCTGCACCTCCGCGAGGTAAGGGTTGATGACCTTCTCAAAGAACTTGTCCTTGGGAGCACTTGGAGACGCCATGATAATCTAGATTTGTCAGAAAAACAACTTGAAACAAAGACAGGAGATTTTTGCGTGATACGGGAGTCAAAACCCCTAGGAGATTATATAATGAATTTTTACCGACCAAAATACTTGTCGTGTACCAAAACAGAGTCCGGAGAGCACACGAGGTGCCCACGAGCTAGGGGGCACGCCCTCCACCCTCGTGGAGCCCTTGTGTCCTTCCCGGACTATTGCTTATTTTTCTATTTTTCTAAATATTCCAAAACGGAGAAATATTGCCTTAAAAACTGTTTTGGAGCCGGTTTACTTACCGTACCACATACCTATTCCTTTCCGGAGTCTGAAACGTTCCAGAAAGCGTCCCTTATGTATTCCTCCGGGGTTATGATTTCAATAACATTAGTTTCAACATTTATGGGATTACCTGAGATATAGTGTTTGACTCTTTGACCGTTCACCACCTTCGGATTTGTGCCTTCGAAGTTGTTGATTTTTATGGCACCGGAATGGTAGACCTCCTCGATAACGCAAGGACCTTTCCATTTAGAGAGAAGTTTTCCTGCAAAAAATCTTAAACGAGAGTTGTATAGCAATACATAATCACCTACATTAAACTCACGCTTTTGTATCCTTTTGTCATGCCATCTTTTAACTTTTTCTTTAAAAAACTTGGCATTTTCGTAGGCTTGGGTTCTCCATTCATCAAGTGAGCTAATATCAAATAACCTCTTCTCATCGGCAAGTTTAAAATCATAATTAAGTTCTTTAATAGCCCAATAATCCTTGTGTTCTAGTTCGAGGGGTAAGTGACATGCTTTTCCATAGACCATTTTATACGGAGACATACCCATAGGATTTTTATATGCGGTTCTATAGGCCCATAATGCATCATCAAGTTTCTTGGACCAATTCTTTCTAGACCTATTAACAGTCTTTTGCAAAATTAATTTGAGTTCTCTATTACTCAATTCTACTTGACCACTAGACTAAGGGTGATAAGGAGATGCAATTCTATGATTAACATCATATTTAGCAAGCATTTTACGGAAAGCACCATGAATAAAATGTGAACCACCATCAGTCATTAAATATCTAGGGACTCCAAATCTTGGAAAAATAACTTCTTTAAGCATTTTAATAGAAGTGTTATGATCAACACTACTAGTTGGAATAGCTTCTACCTACTTAGTAACGTAATCAACAACAACTAAATATGTGTATATCCATTAGAGGAAGGAAAGGGTCCCATATAGTCAAAGCCCCAAACATCAAATGGTTGAATAACAAGTGAATAATTCATAGGCATTTCTTGACGTCTACTAATATTACCAATTCTTTTACATTCATCACAAGATAAGACAAATTTACGGGCATCCTTGAAGAGAGTAGGCCAATAAAAACCAGATTGCAGTACCTTATGTGTAGTTCTATCTCAAGCATGGTGTCCTCCATAAGCTTTGGAGTGACACTTGCGTAGGATCTGTTCCTATTCATGCTCAGGTACACAACGTCTAATAACACCATCTACTCCTTCTTTATAAAGATGTGGGTCATCCCAAAAGTAATGCCTCAAATCATAGAAGAACTTTTTCTTTTGCTGGTATGTGAAACTAGGTGGTATAAACTTAGCAACAACGTAATTAGCTTAATCAGCATACCATGGAGCAGTATGAGAAGCATTTATGACATTTAATTGCTCATCAGGAAAGCTATCATCAATAGTTAGTGGGTCATCAAGCACATTTTCTAACCTAGACAAGTTGTCTGCAACGGGGTTCTCAGCTCCTTTTCTATCAACAATGTGCAAATCAAATTGTTGTAGCAAGAGAACCCATCTAATAAGTCTAGATTTGGCATCTTTCTTTTCCATAAGATATTTAATAGCAGCATGATCAGTGTGAATAGTTACTTTAGAATCAACAATATAAGGTCTAAACTTATCACAAGCAAATACAACTGCTAAGAATTCTTTTTCAGTAGTAGCATAATTTCTTTGAGCATTATCTAAAGTTTTACTAGCATATTGAATAACATTTAGTTTCTTATCAACTCTTTGTCCTAGAACAGCACCTACAGCATAATCACTAGCATCACACATAATTTCAAAGGGTAAATTCCAATCAGGTGGCTGAACAATAGGTGCAGAGATCAATGCTTTCTTAAGTATTTCAAATGCTTCTACACAATCATCATCAAAGACAAATGGTATATATTTTTGTAATAAATTAGTCAGAGGCCGAGAGATTTTTTAGAAGTCCTTAATGAACCTCCTATACAAACCGGCATGACCAAGGAAACTTCTTATACCTTTGATGTCCGTGGGACATGGCATCCTTTCAATAGCATCAACCTTGGCTTTATCAATTTCAGTACCTCTTTCAGAAACTTTATGCCCCAAGACAATACCTTCATTAACCATAAAGTGGCACTTTTCCCAATTCAAGACAAGATTAGTTTCTTCACATCTCTGCAAAACTCGATCAAGGTTGCTCAAGCAATCATCAAAAGAAGATCCATAGACGGAAAAGTCGTCCATGAAAACCTCACAAATCTTTTCACAAAAGTTAGAGAATATAGCCATCATGCATCTTTGAAAGGTAGCAGGTGCATTACATAAACCAAAAGGCATACGTCTATAAGCAAAAGTACCAAAAGGGCATGTAAAAGTAGTCTTTGATTGATCTTTGGCTGGCACGGGTATTTGAGAGAAACCAGAATAACCATCTAGAAAGCAAAAATGTGTATGTTTGGATAATATTTCTAGCATTTGATCAATAAAAGGTAAGGGGTAATGATCCTTTTTAGTAGCCTTATTTAATTTGCGGAAATCAATTACCATCCTATAACCTGTAATAATTCTTTGAGGAATCAATTCATCTTTATCATTAGGAACAACAACAATACCTCCCTTCTTAGGGACACAATCACTACAAAAAAAGACACATCTGTGACATTTTGGGCCGAACGAAATTTTTTCCTGTCATACATATGACACTTCTATGACGATAATTGTGACAAAACCCGGTATCATCATAGATGTGGTGGGCTCCTACTTCTATGACAAAAAATCATGACAGAAAATGGGATTTTCGTCCTGGGCGGGCCGGAGACGCAGCTGCATGACATTCTTTGGGCCGTCCATGACGGAAAAACCGTGGTAGAAGCGAGGGCGAGGAAAATTTCGAGGAGTTCCCGGTTACAGTGGGAGGTCTTGGGCCGAGCGATGCGCGTTTCTCTCGTACACGTACGCGCGTGTGTGCGAGGTGTTAGCTCTAACTGAACCCGAGCGAGGCATTGGGCTCTAACTGAACCCGATCGATTGCACTGTAGGCTATGCGTTACTGAACCCGAGCGATCGATCGATGGCTGTTAACTGAACCCGATCGAGCGATTCCTTCGCTACTGCTGCTAACTGAAGCCAATCGATGTTGCCTCTGGATG
>NC_041384.1:124431030-124443005 GCF_002162155.2 Triticum dicoccoides | reverse complement strand
GGTTGGGGCTGGATGAACAGGACCCCGTGGAGGGCTGGATGAACAGGACCAACCCGTGGAGGGCAGGATGAACAGTAGATGGTGGAGGGCAGGATGAACAGTAGCCCGTGGAGGGGTGGTTGAACAGGAGCCCGTGGAGAGGGCTGGTTGAACAGTAGCCGGTGGAGTAACGCGCGGTGGAGGCTGGATGAATAGGAGCCCGTGGATGAACAGTCGCAGGTGGAGGCTAGAGGAGGTCGACGGTGGATGAACAGTAGCTCGTGGAGGCTGGAGGGGGTCGACGGTGGAGATGAACAGTATCCCGTGGAGTCCCGTTTTGCGGTACGCCACACCCCTCCCGATGAACAGGACCCCCGTTTCGACCGTAGCACTCCAACACAAGTCCATTTCATCCGTTTTGTGGTACACGCCACACCCCTCCCGATCAATAGAACCCCCGTTTCGACTGTAGGAGGTCCGTTTCCTCCGTTTTGCGGTACGCCAGGCCCCTCCCGATGAACAGGATCCCGTTTCGAACGTGGCCGGTCGAACACAAGGTCGTTTCCTCCGTTTTGCGGTACGCCAGGCCTCG
This sequence comes from Triticum dicoccoides, assembly GCF_002162155.2. Taxonomy (NCBI): domain Eukaryota; kingdom Viridiplantae; phylum Streptophyta; class Magnoliopsida; order Poales; family Poaceae; genus Triticum; species Triticum dicoccoides. Next base: position 124,442,434 of record NC_041384.1, on the reverse strand, counting down.
TTTCCATCGTCTGTTCCGTCCAATCCCTCCCAATGAACACGACCACGCATTCCGTTCCGACCCAGCCGGTTGGCTCCCACGCGTTCCGTTGCCTCCCCTTGAACACGCGCATTCTGTTGCCTCCCCATGAACACGACGCATTCCGTTGCCTCCCCATGAACACGACGACGACGCTGTTTCTCCGTTCCGACCCAGCCATGTACACGAGCCATGGCCGTACGTATGCGCGAGTAGGCGTTCGAGACCCCGCCCGTATGTGCACATACATGGCCGTATTTTCTTTCTTGGACCCTGGCCGCCTCTACTACGACACGTGCGCGCCTCTACATCGACCAGTATATATGTACGTACACATTCGCGACCAGAATGACAACGCTACGTACGCTTCGACCAGGTGGGTCCCGACTGTCAGGCACTTCCTTGCATGCAAAGATGTAGCTGGTGGGTCCCAACAGTTAGGGGGGCGAAATATGGTGGCCCATCCAGTGGGTCCTGCTGTCAGGTGGAGGAATAATTATTTTGCACGTAATAAGGAGGCACTTCCTTGCTGCGGCCATGGACCCAGCTGTCGGCCTCTCCACGTACAGTCCACGTCCGATGGAAGCCGTTCCTTGACCATGTTGACCACGCCTCGCTGAGAGCACCAGGGCGGTGGACGACGGAGAGGCCTAGGAAGGGGACGACACGGAGTCGGGGAAGACGCGACAGTGGATGCCCACGCACAGAGGAGTACGAGGGTTCACTAGTTCGCTGCGGTGTGAGGTTGCCGTCACCGTAGAATAACAGGGGGTGTGGGTGAGTAGAGGGATGGCCTCGCCAGCGGTGGGAGTAGTAGGGGGCGGTGAGGCCTCCGCCGCATCGCAGTCGGCCACGGGAGGCAGGAGCACGAGTCACGACCGACGTTGGTTTGGGCGGCTGGAGCAAGAAGACCAGAGGTTGAAGAAGCACTACGGCCGTTGGATGGACATCGTACGGTCATTGGAGCTAGAATCGTGCATATTGACTAAGTTGACAAAGCCCTCCGTCCCCGTCAACTTAGTAGGCCCACAAGTCAGCCTGCCACTATACTGGGTCCCAGCTAACAGGGGGAGTATTCATTTTTTTGCGTAATAAGGAGGCACTTCCTTGCGTGCGAAGATATAGCTGGTGGGTCCGAGCTGTCAGCGGCGGTAACATTTTTTTCCGCCAAACACAGAGGCCCTTTCGGTGGGTCCCTGATGTTAGGTGGAGGAATCATTATTTTGCGCGTAATAAGGAGGCATTTCCTTGCGTGCAGCCGTGGACCCAGCTGTCGGCCTCTCCATGTAAAGTCCACTTCAGATGCATGTCGGTCATTGACCACGTTGACCAGGCCGTGCCGAGAGCACCAGGCCGGTGGACGACGGTGAGGCCTAGGAAGGGGACGACACGGAGGCAGGGAAGACTCGGCAGTTGTTTCCCACGCGGAGGGGAGTACGACTGTACGAGGGTTTACTGGTTCGTCTGCCGTCACCGGAGAATAACAACAGATGTGGGTGAGTAGAGGGATGGCTAGGCCAGCGATGGGAGTATGGTCGGGCGGTGAGGCCTGCGCAGCAGCACAGCCGGCTGCGAGGAGGAGGGAGCAGGCAGTCCCGCCGGCGCTTGTTTGAGCGGCTGGAGCAGAAAGAGCAGAGATTGAAGAAGCACGACGGCCGTTGGATGGACATCCAACAGTCAGTGCTTGTGCGTCAACCTTTTTTTAGGAAAGCCTCAAATCTGTGGAAAACAGCATACAACCCATCTGCCATTATTTCTAATAATTTACAGCCCATTTGCTAATTCTTTAGGTTTTTTGGAGCCCATATTCTTTTTGTTAGCATTACAGCCCATACTGTGGCAACGGTTAAAAAATCATACGAAATTTTGCATATTTCGGTGCGGTCCGAACTGTTTTTAATCCTGAAATTTCGACTCACATTCAAACTGATTTTAAAAATAAATGTATATCAATATAAAATCCAACAAATTCTCCACACATAAAAATTAATGTAATTTAGAATCTTGAAATAAAAAGAAGATATTTGAAACTAATTGCCGGTTTGATGTGTTTTAAAATGTACAACCCATTTCTCATTACTGATGGGCCATTTTCTCGGCCAGCCGAATGAAAGCTCTCCTCGCCTTGAAAGATTTGCAGCCCAACAGGCTTGACAAAGCGACTTACTTGGCAAATCACAAAAAAACTGGGCTGTGACCATGGACCCAGCTGTCAGCCTCTCCATGTACAGTACTCTTCTGATGGAAGTCGTTCCTTGACCACGTTGACGACGCTGCGCGGAGAGCACCACGGCGGTGGACAACGGCGAGGCCTAGGAAGGGTACGACACGGAAGTGGAAGCCCGCGCGGAGAGGACTACGAGGGTTCGCTGGTTCGGCTGCGGTGTGAGGCTGCTGTTGCCGTAGGGCCTGGCCAGCAGTGGGAATAGTAGGGGGCGGTGAGGCCTCAGCGGCAGCACAGCCGGCCACGGGAGGCAGGAGCATGTGGCACAATCGGCGCTGCTTTGGGCGGCTGGAGCAAGAAGACCAGAGGTTGAAGAAGCACTACGGTTATTGGATGGACATCGTACGACCACTGGAGCTAGAATCGTTCATATTGACTAAGTTGACAAAGCCCTTGGTCCCTGAGGGAGTCCTGGATTAGGGGGTCTCCGGACAGCCGGACTATATCCTTTGGCCGGACTGTTGGACTATGAAGATACAAGATTGAAGACTTCGTCTCGTGTCCGGATGGGACTCTACTTGGTGTGGAAGGCAAGCTAGGCAATACGGATATGTATATCTCATCCTTTGTAACCGACCTTGTGTAACCCTAGCCCCCTTCGGTGTCTATATAAACCGGAGGGTTTTAGTCCGTAGGACAACATACAATCATACCATAGGCTAGCTTTTAGGGTTTGGCCTCTCCGATCTCGTAGTAGATCTACTCTTGTACTACCCATATCATCAATATTAATCAAGCAGGACATAGGGTTTTACCTCCATCAAGAGGGCCCGAACCTGGGTAAAACATCGTGTCCCCTGCCTCCTGTAACCATCCGCCATAGACGCACAGTTCGGGACCCCCTACCCTAGATCCACCGATTTTGACACCGACATTGGTGCTTTCATTGAGAGTTCCTCTGTGTCGTCGCCGTTAGGCTTGATGGCCCCTACGATCATCGATAACGATGCAGTCCAGGGTGAGACTTTTCTCCCCGGACAGATCTTTGTGTTCGGCGGCTTCGCACTGCAGGCCAACTCACTTGGCCATCTAGAGCAGATCGAAAGTTACGCCCCTGGCCACCATGTCAGGTTTGGAAGCTCAAACTACATGACCGATATCCACGGAGACTTGATCTTCAACGGATTCGAGCCCCTGCCTCGTGCGTCACACGGTCACGATGAGTACGATTTAGCTCTACCATCGGACATTGTTCAGGAGATCGCACCGGCAGCCGCTCCGACACTCAATTTGGAGCCAATTGCGCCATCCATGGACGGGTGGATGGACCCCGCCACGGAAGCCTTATCCTCAGTGGCGATCAAGCCGAACATCGACCTTACCCTGTACGAGAGCCGTGTTGTCAAACTGCCGGATCCTTCTCCGGCCACGGACTCTGAACCGCCTGCGCTCGTTCCTAGCGAATCCGATTGGGCGCCGATCATGGAGTTTACCTCTGCGGATATTTTTCAGCACTCTCCCTTTGGCGACATATTGAACTCATTAAGGTCTCTCTCCTTGTCAGGAGGATCCTGGCCGAACTATGTCCGGCAGGATTGGGATGCGGATGACGAAGAAATTCGCTGCCCACCCACCACCCACTTAGTAGCCACTGTTGACGATTTAACCGACATGCTTGACTTCGACTCCGAAGACATCGACGGTATGGACGACGATGCAGGAGACGAACAGGAACAACTGCTCACAGGGCATCAGACGCGCACTTCATCACATGACGCATATATGGTGGACACACCAAAAGAAAACGACGACGAGGAATGGAAGGATGCAACGAAGGGTTGTCCCCTCGAGAAGCAGTCAAAGCGACAGCGTAAGCGCCGCCCCGAATCCTGCCTCCGCAAAAACAACGATCATACAGACCCGGCGTTAGAGCAGGGTGAACCATCGCCGGACCACGGCAACACGGAGAATCAAACCGAACAACCCGACTCTGTCAAAGATAATAGTCCGGATGACATCACACCAGACAGACACCCGAAGCAACAGAATGACCATCAAAGTCTTGTTGCCACTGCGAGGAGTCTGAAAAAGCAGAAGCAAAGGCTCAAGGCTGCGCAAGACATACTCAGAATCAGATGGAGTAAAGTACTCAACACAGCAGCAAAGTACGGCGGTAATCGCCCCACCAAGAGCTACCCGAAGCGGAAGTTGCTACCTGAATTCGATGAGGAAGCCTCAGATCCCCCGCAACCAAAAATTAAAATGGCCATCTGGCCGGATAGACGACCTCACGGCCAACATAGAGCGGCAAACAACGCCGCACATAAGCCAATACGCGATCCGCGCGAGGGCTCACATCAAAAGGACGGCGCAACCAGATCCATCTATGGACTACACAAGCGCGCTCCAGCATATGATGCAACACAACAAAGATCCGAACTCCACGGTACACCCAAATACAGGGGTGCTGCACACCCTCTATGTTTCACCGACGAAGTGCTGGATCATGAATTTCCAGAGGGATTCAAACCCGTAAACATAGAGGCATACAACGGAACAACAGACCCTGGGGTATGGATTGAGGACTATATCCTCCATATCCATATGGCTCGAGGAGATGATCTCCACGCCATCAAGTACTTACCCCTCAAGCTCAAAGGGCCAGCTCGACACTGGCTTAAAAGCCTCCCCGAAAGCTCCATCGAAAGCTGGGAAGAGCTCGAAGACGCTTTTCAGGCAAATTTTCCAGGGACTTATGTCCGACCTCCGGATGCGGACGATTTGAGTCATATAACTCAACAGCCCGGAGAGTCAGCCTGAAAGCTTTGGAACACGTTTCTTACTAAAAAGAACCAAATAGTCGATTGTCCGAACGCCGAAGCCTTGGCAGCTTTTAAGCACAACATCCGAGACGAATGGCTTGCCAAACACCTCGGCCAAGAAAAGCCGAGAACAATGGAGCATTAACAAGCCTCATGACCCGCTTTTGTGCGGGCAAGGATAGCTGGCTAGCCCGATGCAGCACCAACGGCCCAAGTACATCCGAAGTTGGAGATGGAAACGGGAAATCACGATGCAGCAAAAATAATAAGCGCCGGAATAAAGAAGACAGCCTGAAGAGCACAGAAGCTCTCGGCCAGGTCAGCAAAAGCCGCCCTCTAAAGGCGCCAGAGATGAACTGTCCAGCTTAAACATAATTCTGGACCAAATATCCATAGCACCCCCGATAAACCTGCAAATCATACCCACAGAGAATGTTGGGTCTTCAAGCAGTCCGGCAAGCTCAACGCCGAACATAAGGGGTAGGATACACAAAGCAAAGTCGAGGATGAGCCTCGCACGCAAAACACTGGGGAACAGAAGAAATTTCCACCAGAAGTCAAAACAGTAAACGTGTTACATGTGACAAAGGGGAGAAGCAAAGCGGCACCCCCAGATAAACATGCCCAAGGGCCTATCGCCGCGGAGTTCTGCCACTGGCCACCTCAGCCGATCACCTTCGACCATCAGGATTACTCGGCAAGTATCCGGAGCGCAGGATAGGCTGCCTTGGTATTAGACCCAATAATTGATGGATACCACTTCACACGAGTCCTGATGGACGGCGGCAGCAGCTTAAACCTGATATATCAGGACACAGTCCGCAAAATGGGGATAGACCCAACAAAAATTTGCCACAACAATACTACCTTTAGAGGAGTAACGCCAGGCGCAGGGGCTCATTGCACGGGCTCCCTGCTACTAGAGGTTATATTCGGCTTCCCCGGTAACTTCCGTAGCAAAAATTTAACCTTCCACATTGCTCCGTTCCAAAGTGGCTATCAAGCACTACTTGGACGCGAAGCTTTCGCTCGCTTTAATGCAATACCACATTACGCTTCCCTCACGCTTAAGATGCCCGGTCCACGTGGCATCATTACAGTAAATGGAAATGTTGAGCGATCTCTGCGTGTCGAAGAGAGTGCGGCTGCCTTGGCAGCCGCACACTAAAACGGCCTCACCAACTAAAGCATTCGATAGGTCGTCAAGACCACGGACACGGTTAGACAAGTCCGGTGCAGCTATATGTAATTCATACAGGTTTGATGGCCACACCCCTACTACAAATACAAGGGGCTCAACGAGCGCAGGCAAGTGGCAATTTTTACTTATCTTGAACTCTACATGGTTTCTTTAAACCTACCTTTTTGGACGACAACTTTTCACCTAAGTTCCTCTCTTTTACAGATGACCATCGTGCTACACCCGTCCAGGATACGGCACAATGGAGACACAGGCGCAGACGTGCAGCAGGGACCCGTTCCAAGGATTCTTTTTAGGTTAAGACCCTGCGTCAACCTCTTTTACTGTCTCTTGTTGATACACATCCCTCAGATTCTCAGTACAATTGAGAAGGATGCTGACGTCTTGGCATGTGGCCACGTCAGAACAATGCACGTACCTGGACAACAGGGGCTTCTTACAAAGGGCACTGTTTAGGCCCGGTTTACACCATAAAGACCGAATACCTTAGGGAGTGTTCGGCGTCGTGAGTCTGGCCTTATATGCATCAGCTCCGAATCATGTCTTTGGTCAAATGTTGGGTTTGCCCGGCTCCTGTGTTTTGGTGCCTTACGCTCCGCTCTATCAGCTAAGGCAGCACCAGGAGAACTACTGCGATTGTGCCCTGGTTCATCCAGACGAGCACCTCAGTAGAGAAAGCCGAAAACTGACTGTCATGATATAGCGCGAGACTGGTCAACCACTCGATGACCTATCGGAATCTTAGAATTCCTCCGCCTTAACGAAGGGCCGTTTCTCGGTCGGGCATGTACGCACCCCGAATTCGGGTGAGTGCGGAGCCATCAGGGGCTATATAGTAGCCCCACTATCAAACTCCTATGGCTAAGTGAAAGTGTTAAAGCATTATAGTCTGGTTGCCTAGTTCGTTGTGCTATCACCTCCTTATTAGGATCAAGACGTTGGATTAAGTGTGAATACGCATCTTCTGCGAACACCCCCGCATTATATGCGTGGGGGCTGAAGCCGACGACTGCAATCTTTCAGGTTATACACATGTATACATAAACGGCCGCACATGAGGCATCACAATACTTTCGGGCAAAAGTATAAACACAACCTTGATAAATTTAATAAAACATTGTTTTTACAATGGGAATACATGTCACTCAAACATAATATTCTTCGAGCACTGGGCCTCTATCAAACGAGCACCCTCAAGAACTTCTTCAAAATAGTGCTCGGCAGCAACTCGGCCTATGGCCGAACCCTGTGCCGCAACAATGGTAGCATCCATCTCCGCCCAGTATGCTTTGACACGGGCAAGGGACATCCGCGAGCCTTCTATGCACGTTGACCTCTTCATCGCATTGATGCGTGGCACCGCACCAAGGAACTGCTGCACTAAGCTAAAATAGTTGTTCGGCTTCGGCTTTTCCGGCCACTAATGATCTATGACGGACCTCATGGCGAGGCCGGACAATCTATTAAGTTCGGCCCATTCGGCAAGTTGATCAGTTAGTGGAAGCGGACGCTCTGGAACGTTAAACTGCGACCAGAATAGCTTGTCCACTTCACGATCTGTTTGCTCTCGTAAGTACTCGGCCGCATTGACAACACTCGCCGTCAAATCCAGATATGCGTCCGCCGAACTCCACAGCCGATCCAGAGGGGCATACCACGGATCTCCGAACTTCCTCCGCAACAAAAAGGGCTTCCCAGCCGCAATATCACCGGCTTCACGTAGCTCCTCCGTCTTTGCTCTCATGGCAGAGCGGGTGTCTTTGGTCGCCATCATGGACTTTTCAAGGTCCGTCGCCTTCGCCCGGTTTTCTTCTTCAAGGAACTGTCAACGGTCGGCAGTGTCTTTTAACTTTGCAGCCATCTTGGCCATTTTCTCTTTGCTCTTGCAATGCGCGGCCTTCTCGGCTTTCAACTCTTCGGTCGCCTTCAAAGCAGCTGCATTACTACTCCTCGCTTGTTCTTTGGCTCGGGCAAGCTCCGCCCGAAGGGTTTCCACGGTGGCAGCTCCATCTGTAGTCACAAAATATTAAAGATACTGGCATCACGCTGCTCTTACTATGTGACATTCACTAGAAAATATCACTTACCCTGTGCCTCGTCAAGCCTCTTGTTAGCAAGCTCGATGTCGGCATCCGTTGCATCCAGTTACCACTTTAGTTCGGCAAACTCATGAGTCCGCTTAGCCACCGAAGCTCCCACTACCTGCACATTAAAGCTGTATGGTTATTACCTGGGACTATGATCCTCTGCTTGCCACCATTCTCGGTGACAACCAGAGTCTCAGGGGCTACTATCTACACAGAGCACACTTAAAAATGTGCGGTACTATTACAAAGGTACATCATTTCACATACCTCAAAACCCGTTAGTAGATACATAAAGGCGTCATGCAACCCGCTTTCGGCGGACGAAATCCTTTCCATCACCGTACTCATTAACGTACAGTGTTCTTCCGAGATGGTCGCTCGCTTCAACAGATCCCTCAGTACGTCCGACTGCGTACCAGACGGCGCCGGACTCCCTTGTTCGCCCTCTTCGAGAGCCGGATGCTGGGGACTTTGGGTGACTATAGGATTATCTTCTGGCCTCACCAGATTCAGAGAGGCCCTCCGCGATGACACTTCAAGGTCGCCCGCTTCTTGAGCGGGGGAGTCCGGGGGAGGCATTTCGCTCTCCATCATCTCCGGAAGAAGGTCCCCTGAAGACGAGCTCAATTGAGAAGGGCTGAGATCCGAACTGCAAGATAAACGCTTCGGTTATTTTACTCGGAAGTAAGGTAAAATATCTTTACTATTAAGTATTTTTTGACCACTTACGGCTCGTTAGAGGGCTGATCCCCGCGCAGAATTTGTGCGGCAAGAGCACCCCCCAAGGCAGGACCCTCTGTTGGAGACTTCTTCTCCCGTTTGGAAGCCTTGGCTTCCGGATCCTCACAGGCAGTCCTCTTCCTTTCCCGGAGCGAGAGAAGGTCGGAATCTTCCCCTTGGTTATCCTCCTTCACGGAGGCGCTCATTCCCTCGGTTGGAATTGGTAGCGATGGGGGCCCGCTTTCGCCCTCACTATTCCCCCCTTTATCTTCCTTTGAGGGCTCCAGGCAAGGTGCTAGGTCGAGCATCTTTTCCAGTACTGGATTGTCCAAACCCTCAGGAAGAGGGGCCGAACATCGAATCATCTTTGTCGGCGTTCTGGGAACAGGGGTCCCCAGACTTGCCTGCCTGCAGCCTGCGACGTGGCTCAAAAGGGGGCCCAGCATGGCCCATCTTCATCAACACAAGACTCAAGACCCTCGCGAGGGGCCAAGCCTCGCGGGGCGGACGACACGGACCTTCCTCAGGCACGGCCTCGTCAGGCTGGCTCACGAGGAGACAGATAGATCAAGGCGGGGTACCTCGCGAGGTGCCCGTGACGCGAGCAATGACGACTCAGGGCGCCAGGCGGGTGCCAGCCCGCGCAGCATCCTCCTTTCCTCTTTGGTGCAAAGGGGGCAAGCGCAGCCGCGGAGTACCGAGGCATCAGGCAAAGGTTGCCATTTCAGTGCAACGAGGCCAAGACCAGGAGGACTACGAGACGGAGGTTACCGTGGAGCCCAAGACGGCGTCATCACTAGAGCTTTGCGCAGGCGAAGACTGCTTTTGTCAGGATAGTTGATACTTGCTGTCCCCCTTCAAATTAGCCCGCCATTGTTGGCTCCCTTCCCACTCAATATTTGGGAAGAGGACCAGGGCCTCTATAAATAGGACCAGCCGCCTACATAGCAAGGGGGCGGTTCGGTCGGTTGGCTAGAGAGAGAAAGAGAGATAGAGAGAAAGGTGGCTGAACTCCTCTCAGCAGTTCATCGCCCCAGCCAGGAACAGACCCTCGCGAGGCTGTTCTTCCTTGTATTGTTCATCATCGTCAGCCCCAAGAGGCAATCCACCCACCACACACTGGAGTAGGGTATTACACCACAACGGTGGCCCGAACCAGTATAAACCTTGTGTCTCTTGTGTAGTTTTTTCAGTAGTCTAGATCTTTGCGAGACAGAGAGGTAGAAGGCATAATCTCCGCACACACCCCAGTGTTCGAACTTAAGGGTTTGCCGGAACCCAAAATCCAGGAGCGGACAAGGCTCGCTCCTCGGCCCAAGCTGGGGGGACAAGGCACTGGAAACTGAACCTTTCCAGGAGCCCCGGGACGGTCCCGCTGGCCACGCTGGAGGCAATGATTATCGGGCACCGCTAATTCTTCAAGAGCAGGTATACGCTAACCATGGATCGCAGGAGGTGCAGGACGCCGCGGCAAGCAGCTGCCCCGCTCCCACAGTCCCCTACCCCTCAGGAGGAGGGCGCAGGGGGCTGCAGGAGAGGGGCAGGGATCCGACATCGCCACCGCGGCGTTCGGAGCAAGGTGTTCTCAGGAGGTAGGCCCTCTGCTGGGGAGGTGCCTCAGGGCCTGCCCCTAGCGGAGGACCCGTGGTCGTCAGGGGAACCGCTGGCGACCGCTCTACCCCATCGGGCGGCGTCCTGGGTTCCGGTCGTTGCTGATGGCACTAGAGTGTGGTGCAAGGCGGGGCCCTCGTCTGGCGATATGAAGCAAGGCCAGTACTTGTGAAGAAGGCCCAGTGCCTATGAAGCTCGCCGCCCTGTGACACTCTCACGTAATAATGAGTGGGGCTGTACACGCCCTGGAGTCTCAGGGGTGCCGGCCTCAGGCCCTGGGGCTCCCTCCCACGCCCAATGGCAGCACTTAGCTCCGCGCTGGTGAGAAGACGTCCAAGACCAGACTAGGTGCCGGACGCGGCCTTTTGTTTGCTTTTGTTGCCTTTCCCTTTGGCTGTATCTTTCCCCCGCTGGATTTAAGTTGGATTCGAATTTGAGATTTGCGTGTGTTCGGGGAAGGGGTGCTTATTCTAGCTCGAGCCATTTCTCGCGTTCTGGTTACCGCTTCGCCACAGCTGCCTCCCCTCACGAGCCCCTCGCGAGCCGGGTCAGGCCTGGCTCATGCGCAACCCAAACTGCCGCTGTTGCTCCCTCTCGGGAGGATTTTCGGGTGCCTGCGGAGGTTGTCCTGTTTGGAATAGGCCCAGAGCCTGTGAAGCAAGGCGAGTGCCTGTGAAGCTATCGCGTTTTGAAAAAGGCCCAGAGCCTGTGAAGCAAGGCGAGTGCCTGTGAAGCTATCGCATTTTGGAAAAGTCCCAGAGCCTGTGAAGCAAGGCGAGTG
>NC_041384.1:124417788-124430635 GCF_002162155.2 Triticum dicoccoides | reverse complement strand
ATCGCGTTTTGGAAAAGGCCCAGAGCCTGTGAAGCAAGGCGAGTGCCTGTGAAGCTATCGCGTTTTGGAAAAGGCCCAGAGCCTGTGAAGCAAGGCAAGTGCCTGTGAAGCTATCGCGTTTTGGAAAAGGCCCAGAGCCTATGAAGCAAGGCGAGTGCCTGTGAAGCTATCGCACTTTGGAAAAGGCCCAGAGCCTGTGAAGCTATCGCGCTTTGGAAAAGGCCAAGAGCCTGTGAAGCAAGGCCAATGCCTGTGAAGCTCCCCGCCGGCGACACTCTCATACCCTACGGATTCAACTAAAGAACACCCAAGACGTCACAGGCTGCTTCGGGGCTTGCGTGAAACAAAGGTAAACCAGCCAACCACCGGGCGCGGGCGCTCGTGCAATATGACAACTACCAATACGATGAACATAGGCTTTACATGAGGGGCTTCCCCTCCCAAAATTCTCTCACGGCCATCAGGTCAAAAACCTGAGTTCTATTCATGCAGGGTAAAAAAGACAGGAGCGATACACACTCAGTCGGACCAATCCCCCAATGCGTCCTCGGAAGCACCTCCTGACCCGTCGCTGGCGTCGCCGAACTCGCCATCATTGTCTGCGTCGCCACCAGCGGCGTCAGGGCTGTTCACCGCGCCGCCCTCGTCAGCAGCCACGATCATGTCATCATCATCCGAAGTGAAGGCCCTGACAAGGGCATCCATGTTGTCTTCCACCCAGTGCGCCAGATTGCCTCGGACGGCCCGGGGAACTGGGGTGATGACGGCGTCAAAATCAAAGTGGGGATCCATGTTCAGGAGATGACTGAAGATGCGGGAAAAGGCGCGCCCGAGCAGGGCGCGGCTCCTCTCTTCCACCAACCTGTCGACCCTGGCCGACCGCACCTCCAGCTGCGTCACCACGGCGGTGAAGAACTGAAGGTTGCCAGCATAGTTGGCTGTGTGCAGCTCGCCAACAGCCGCCTCGCAGATGTTGCCCAAGGCCGCGCTAGCTCTCTCCCAGAGCTTGGCGAGCATGGGGCCGTGCACGTGCTCCAGGACCTGCCGCTCACGTATCTCATCTGCGTTCTGGCGCGCGACGCCCTCAGCCTCCTCCACCCGCTAGCGAAGACGGAGCATCTCGGCCTGGGAGGCGGCTAACTCCCCTTGCGCCACCTCAAGGGCGGCCAGGGAGGCGTCAGCCAGCCGCGTCGCCTCCTCCCGCTTGACCCTCAAGGCTGCGGTTCTCCCTTCCGCTTTGACCCGGATCAACTCCAGCCTCCCCTCGAACTCGCACTCGAGGTCTTGGCGCGACATCGCCACCCGACGTCCGACCTCTTCCAGGACACGAGCTTCCCGTGCGGCGACATCGTCCTCCGCCTGCGTCACCAAGCACTCCCTCATCTCCAGCAGCTCGTACTCGCGGGTGCGTTCGGCAGCTTCCAGTGTCAACGCTTCCTCACGCTTCAGGAGCTCAGCTGGGTCGCCAGAGGCCACCCGCATCGACGCAAGGGCCGACTCGCGTAGCTCCACCTGCTCCTCCAGTGAGTGGCACCAGGCCAGGAGCTCCCGAGCCTGCTCCTCCGCCGCCTCTCGCCGTCGGTCAGCTCTCCGGGCCTCCTTGGCAGCCTGGGATCAGGCCACCCGAGAGGCCTCTAGCGATGCCTTCGCCTCTTCATCGTCAAGATCACGCTGACGGCGTGCGAGGGTGATGGTGGCCTCCAGCTTGCGCCTCCCTACAGCCAGGCGCAGGCCCTCGGCCTCCAGGCGTGCGTCTTCGTCAGCAAGTTCCTCCCCAAGGAGGTTCACCGCGTCAGTCGCCCTTCGAAGGAACCCTTGGCGGTGAGCGCGGCGCTCCCGGGCGCGCTCGAGCACGTCTTCCACACCATCATCTACCCCAAGCAAGTGTCGGGGGCCACGAATCATCGTTCCCCCTCCGGGCAGGGGCTGGGGGCTGGCACCCTCGCAACGGCTGGGCACGCCGCACCAGAAGCCCAGCTTGGAGCCAGCCTGTCTCCAGATGAAGGGTGCAGGGGGCGCTTCAACCAGTCGCAGTCCGCGGCCAGACGAGAAGCCCACGGCAGGCTGGCTATGCCTCGAGAGGGCCCGCGAAGGAAAATCGGAGGGAATGAAGGGCCGCGGTGCACCTCGGGATGGTCCACCCCTTCAATCGCCATCACCACAAGGGCAGAGCTGCTCGGAGCACTTGAGGACCATAGAAGGGGCGAAGCCAAAGGAGGCGGCACCTCGGCTACTTCCGCGAGCTCGGCCGGAAGGGGCCTGTGGAGCAAGGATCAGTGAAAGCAACAAGAGGATCAGGAACCAGAAAGGGAGATGACTTACTCGTCAGTGGCAAAGTACTTCCTGCGCTTCAGCACGCAACAAGGGAAGTCATCACCCAGAGCCTCCCTTTTCCTACGGAGGGCCTCAAAGTCCACGTGGAGACGGCCCAAGAGAAGAGCGCAGGGATCAACCTGCGACGAAGATGGAGCATCAAGGCTACCCGCGTCAGGGGCGCCTGCCTAGCGCGTGCCGCCCATCGCCTCGCCGGAAGACGCGGTTGGGGCCTCCGAAGCCTCAGCCCCGGGCGCTGGGAGCGGCTGCTTGCCACCCTCAGCCTCAGCAGCACGGGTCCCAGGAGCTGCCCCTCGAGAGCATCACCCGGTGTTGTCACCTCATCGGGAGCCCCCTCGGCCTCCGGCGCCTCCTGCCTCCCTGCTCCGCCAATTGAGGAGGAGTCGCCTTGGCCGATTGGAAGGGCAGTCACCATCACTGGATTCTCATGAGGTCCCTGGAGGCCGGCGGGGCGCAGCCCCCACTCATCAAAGACAGGCATCTGCTTCACGAAGTCGACTCTGCTCTGGCAGAGATACAGCAAGGCCCCTCCTTGCCGGACGCTGCCGGGGTTGGGGTCCCCGGCCAAGGTCAAGAGCGCCGACTTCAGCACCTCAGGAGCCAGGTCCTCTTCCTGGAGCCTCATGCCATCCTCGCGCCCATGGAAGGCCCACATCCGGCGAGAGTGGCGTTGAAGGGGAGCAACACAGCATAACAGAAACTCCTTCACCACCTTGGGCACTGTCACGCTGAGCTTCCTCAGGAGCGCGAAGCGGCTCCAGATGAAGACGAGCCGGGTGCTCACGAGCGTCTCCTGGCCCCAACCCAAATTGGGGACAGTAGGCGAGGTCGGCTCCGATAGCAGAGGGCTGGGCACCCCTGCGTCCACATACAGCCACCGCTCGCGGAACCAAACCGCGGGCAGGGGGAGCTTGAAGTCAATCCCAGAGGCCGCAGTCTCAGGCGCGGTAGCGAAGCTCACACACGCCCAACATTGGGTAGGGTCGACGAGATGCAGCGTGAAGAAGTGGCGCAGCAAGGCAACCGAAGGAGGGATGCCCACCATGGCTTCGCAAACGAAGGCGAAGACCGAAAGGAGGGTGATGGACTCAGGACTTAGGTGCATCATGTGGATCTAATAATGGGAGAGCACGACATTGAAGAAATCAGAAAAGGGGGGAACCAGACCTGCCCATAGGGCGTCCTCAAAGCATGGGACCTCAGTAGCTATCCCGTCGATGGAGAAGTGGGGCGCGGGCCAGGCCGTCGTCCTCCCACACTCATTGAAGATGGTGGCCAGAGCCGAGCTGACCTTGCCCAGGCACTCTTGATCGAGTACGGTCGGCCGGCCGGCGGCAGGGGCCGCCGATGGTGGTACACAAGACGGAGGCATGGGTTTCTTCCCTCTCTCCTTCTTCGTCGGAGTCATGGCGATGGGAAGGAGGGGGAAGATTCGAGATTGGATTGGAAGCAGGAGCTGGCGTTCGAAGGGAGGAAGAACAGGGGACGCTCGAGCAACAGGAAGGGGAGCGGCTGTGTACAACTACAAGTCCGCCTAGCAGGGCGCAGAATAAGGGGGCATGGGGGAACAGTGCCGCCCACGTCCAATCAACCGCCACGCGGCATCCAAGGCCGCAGGATGTTAGGGCCCGCGGCGCTTCGACCTTGCCTTTCGCCTCTCAGCACGGCCAAGTCCGGGCGCGCCTTGGGCCCGCGGGCTACTGTCGGTGTTCTGGGAACGGGGGTCCCAGACTTGCCTGCCTGAGGCCTGCGACGTGGCTCAAAAGGTGGCCCAGCACGGCCCATCTTCATCAACACAAGACTCAAGACCCTCGCGAGGGACCAAGCCTCGCGGGGCGGATGACACAGACCTTCCTCAGGCACGGCCTCGTCAGGCTGGCTCGCGAGGAGGCGGAGAGATCAAGGCGGGGTACCTCGCGAGGTGCCCGTGACGCGAGCAATGACGACTCAGGGCGCCAGGCGGGTGCCAGCCCGCGCAGCGTCCTCCTTTCCTCTTTGGTGCAAAGGGGGCAAGTGCAGCCGCGGAGTACCGAGGCATCAGGCAAAGGTTGCCACTTCGGTGCAACGAGGCCAAGACCAGGAGGACTACGAGACGGAGGTCACCGTGGAGCCCAAGACAGCGTTATCACCAGAGCTTTGCGCAGGCGAAGACTGCTTTTGTCAGGATAGTTGATACTTGCTGTCCCCCTTCAAATTAGCCCGCCATTGTTGGCTCCCTTCCCGCTCAATATTTGGAAAGAGGACCAGGGCCTCTATAAATAGGACCAGCCACCTACATAGCAAGGGGTCGGTTCGGTCGGTTGGCTAGAGAGAGAAAGAGAGATAGAGAGAAAGGTGGCTGAACTCCTCTCAGCAGTTCATCGCCCCAGCCAAGAACAGACCCTCGCGAGGCTGTTCTTCCTTGTATTGTTCATCATCGTCAGCCCCAAGAGGCAATCCACCCACCACACACTGGAGTAGGGTATTACACCACAACGGTGGCCCGAACCAGTATAAACCTTGTGTCTCTTGTGCAGTTCTTTCAGTAGTCTAGATCTTTGCGAGACGGAGAGGTAGAAGGCGTAATCTCCGCGCGCACCCCAGTGTTTGAACCTTAAGGGTCTGTCGGAACCCGAAATCCGACAATCTTCGCCTTGGTTAGCCAATCCTGGTCAAAGGGCGATTTCTCAGAATGATGTCATGATAAGTAAAATACGGTGTGTTCGGCTAGAGGATTACTTACTTGATCGGCGGTGCGGTTGCTGCTCAGGACCATGTCCTCGGTAGTATCCGGACACTCCATTTGGGGTCTGAAGAACGATTTATACATTTCCTCGTGCGTCAGGCCGAGGAAATTCTGAATAGTGCGTGGTCCTTCTGGGTTGAACTCGCACATGCGGAGGGGTCGGCGTTTGCAAGGCTGGACTCGACGAACCAGCATGACTTGCATTACCATAACCAAACTAAAATCTCCCTCGAAGAGATCCCGTATGCGGCTCTGCAGTATGGGCACATCCTTGGCTGGACCGCAGCTCAGCCCCCTGCTGATCCATGACATCAGTTGTGGTGGAGGGCCCGAGCGAAAGGCGGGGGAAGCTACACAGTTGGCACTTCTGGGAGCGGTGATGTAGAACCACTCCCGTTGCCATAATCCGGACACCTCTTGAAAGGAACCATTTGGCCACGGGGCTCCTGCAATCTTGCTTTTTAACGCGCCTCCGCACACTGCGTATTGTCCCTCGACCGTCTTTGGCTTCACATCAAAGGTCTTGAGCCATAGGCCGAAGTGAGGGGTAATGCGGAGGAAGGCCTCACATACGACAATAAATGTCGAGATGTGGAGAAAGGAATCCGGGGCTAGATCGTGGAAATCAAGCCCGTAATAGAACATCAAACCCCTTATGAAGGGATCCAGAGCGAGGCCTAGTCCTCGGAGGAAGTGGGAGATGAACACGATGTCTTCGTTGGGTTCAGGAGTAGGGACGACCTGCCCTCGGGCGGGCAGCCGATGTAAGACTTCGGCGGTCACGTACCTTGCCTCCCTCAATTTCTTGATATCCTCTTCCGTGACGGAGGAGGGCATCCACTGGCCCTGGAGGCTGGATCCGGACATGATCGAAGGTCCGAAGCACCTGACCTAGGCTTCGGGTATTAGAACTCGAGGCGGGGAAAGGATTCGATTGAGCATGGGAGGAAAAAAGTAAAAGCCTTGTCCCTTTATAAAGAGGGTGAATATCAAGCGTCCTCCCCGTGGTCGTTTGGGACTTGCCTAAAATCTAGGAGTCCTAGGCACGGTTGGGTTACCCACGTCCGTATTGATGAGAATCCCGTAATAGGGGGAACACGATCTCTGCTTTGACAAGGCGTGTAAAAAAATGCCTCGCGTTATGCGTGGGGCTAGTTAAAAGAAACGGTTTGAATAATTACCGGGCCATGGCGTAATGTCCTGCTGCCAAAACGTGTCAGCAGATTGGATTTGTGGAAATATTATTCTCTCTATGGTGGTATGTGGAACTTATTTTGCAGGGTTGGACACTATCCTTGTATTCAAACTCTTCTGTGATGTATTCGGAGGAGGAACCCGCCTTGCAATGCCGAAGACAATACTGCGCGCCGGACTCATCGTCATTGAAGCCTGGTTTAGGGGCTACTGAGGGAGTCCTGGATTAGGGGGTCTCCGGACAGCAGGACTATATCCTTTGGCCGGACTGTTGGACTATGAAGATACAAGATTGAAGACTCCGTCTCGTGTCCGGATGGGACTCTACTTGGCGTGGAAGGCAAGCTAGGCAATACGGATATGTATATCTCCTCCTTTATAACCGACCTTGTGTAACCCTAGCCCCCTCCGGTGTCTATATAAACCGTAGGGTTTTAGTCCGTAGGACAACATACAATCATACCATAGGCTAGCTTTTAGGGTTTGGCCTCTCCGATCTCGTGGTAGATCTACTCTTGTACTACCCATATCATCAATATTAATCAAGCAGGACATAGGGTTTTACCTCCATCAAGAGGGCCCGAACCAGGGTAAAACATCATGTCCCCTGCCTCCTGTAACCATCCGCCTTAGACGCACAGTTCGGGACCCCCTACCCGAGATCCGTCGGTTTTGACACAAGTCAGCCTCCCCGTCAACTTAGTAGGCCCACAAGTCAGCCTCCCAGCAAGGTGGGTCCCAGCTAGCCAGGGGAGTATTCATTTTTTTTTGTGCGTAATAAGGAGGCACTTCCGGTGGGTCCGAGCTGACAGCGGGGGGAACGTTTTTTCGCGAAATACGGTGGCCTGTCCGGTGGGTCCCAGCAGTCAGGGGGAAACAATTTTTTTCGCAAAATACTGGTGGCCTGTCCGGTGGGTCCCCGCTGTCAGGTGGAGGAATAATTATTTTCCGCGTAATAAGGAGGCACTTCCTTGCGGCTGCCGTGGACCCAGCTGTCAGCCTCTCCATGTACAGTACTCTTCCGATGGAAGTCGGTCGTTGACCACATTGACCACACCGCGCCGAGAGCACCATGGCGATGGACGATGGCAAGGCCTAGGAAGGGGACGACGCGGAGCCGTGCAAGACACGGCAGTGGATGCCCACGCGGAGAGGAGTACGAGCGTTCACTGGTTCGGCTGCGGCGTGAGGCTGCCGTCGCCGCAGAATAACAGGGGGTGTGGGTGAGTGGAGGGATGGCCTGGCAAGTGGTGGGAGTAGTATGGGGGCGGTGAGGCCTCCGCGGTAGCACAGCCGGCCACAGGAGGCAGGAGCAGGCGGCACGACCGACGCTGCTTTGGGCGGCTGGAGCAAGAAGACCAGAGGTTGAAGAAGCACTATGGCCGTTGGATGGACACCATGCGGTCACTGGAGTATTGACTAAGTTGACAAAGCTCTCCGTCCTTGTCAACTTAGTAGGACCACAAGTCAGCCCAACAATATGGTGGGTCCCAGCTAGCAGGGGGTATTCATTTTTTTGGGCGTAATAAGGAGACACTTCCTTGCGTGCGAAGATATAGCTGGTGGGTCCGACCTGTCAGCGGGGGGGTGTTTTTTCGCGAAATACAGAGGCCCTTCCTGTGGGTTCTAGCTGTCAGGTGGAGGAATCATTATTTTGCGCGTAATAAGGAGGCATTTCCTTGCGTGCGGCCATGGACCCAGCCGTCAGCCTCTCCAGGTACAGTCCACTTCCGATGGATGTCGTTCATTGACCACGTTGACCAGGACGCACCGAGAGCACCAGGGCAGTGGACGACGATGAGGCCTAGGAAGGGAACGACACGGAGCCAGGGAATACTCGGCAGTTGTTTCCCACGCGGAGGAGTACGAGGGTTTACTGTTCGTCTGTCGTCGCCGGAGAATAACAACATGTGTGGGTGTGTAGAGGGATGGCTAGGCCAGCGATGGGAGTACGGTGGGGCCGTGAGGCCTGCACGGCAGCATAGCCGGCCGCGGGAGGAGGGAGCAGGAAGTCCCGCCCGCGCTTGTTTGAGCGGCTTGAGCATGAAGAGCAGAGATTGAAGAAGCACGACAGCCGTTGGATGGACATCCAACAGTCACTGCTCTCGTGTGTTGACTAAGTTGACAATGCATTGCGTGTGCGTCAACCTTTTTTTATGAAATCATACGCGTCAACCTGTAGTAGGCGCACAAGTCAGCCTCAAATCTGTGGAAAATAGCATACAGCCAATCTGCCATTATTTCTAATAATGTACAACCCATTTGCTAATTCTTAAGAATTTTTTTGGAGCCCATCTTCTTTTTGTTAGCATCACACCCCATATTGTGGCCATGGTTAAAAAGTATACGAAATTTTGCATATTTCGGTGCGGTCAACTATTTTTAATCCAGAAATATCGATTCACATTCAAACTATTTTGAAAAATAATTTATATAAATATAAAATCAAAATAATTGTCCACGCATAAAAATCAATGGAATTTAAGATCTTGTAATGAAAAAAAATTGAAACTAATTCCCGGTTTGATGTGTTTTAAAAATGTACAGCCCATTTTTGGGCTAACCGAATGAAACTCTCCTCGTCTTGAAAGATTTGCAGCCCAGCGGGGCTGATAAAGCAAGTAGGCCTTGTTTGGGTATTTCTTTAGAAAAAAATAGAACTGGGGTAGCCATTTTCAGCAAGAAAAAAACACAACTGGGCTCATGATGTGGTAAACATAAATAAAACCCTGGCTAGATAGGCCACAGCCCCCGCACAACCCCGTTGTTACCCTGATCCGTCGCTAAAACTAGTATAAATAACAACTGCTTGTTCCTCAAAAAAACTGCGCGACTTGCTGGGTCCCTAGTGTCAGCCGCTCGTGGTGTAATTCTCTCGTTTATTGACTATGTTGACAATGGCGTGAGCCCGAGATGTCCAACCATTAGGAGGAACCATATTTTTGGGCTTGTACTATAGAGGCACTTGCTTGTGTACTGCCATGACACTGGTGGGTCCCTACTGTCATCCTCTCCATGTACAGTCATCTCCTTGTTCCTCTCGGTTGTTGACGACGTTGACAATGCAAGAGGGCGGCGCACCGCGCACGGCGATCAAACCAAGGCCGCAAGGCGGAGGATGACGGCGAGGCCTCGAACGGAATGAACAGGAGCCATTGAAGATGCGCCGATCCAGTCGCAGGCGGAGGGGAGTACGAGGGTTGACTGGTTCGGGCGCGGGTGCGTGTTGGGGCTGACGTCGCCGGAGAATAACAGGACGTATGGGGGAATAGAGGGAGGGACTGACCAACGTTGGAGGGTACGTACGGTAGGGCGGCAGAGGTGCAGCCAGCCATGGGTGGCGGGAGCAGGCGGAGCCGACGGGGTGGTTTGGTTTGGGTGATTGGAGGAATAATAAGGCAAGAGATCGAAGATACACGACATATGTTGGATGTCAATCCAACGGCTGGTAGGCAGAATCGTTTGTTGACTGGCTAGTAAGTCGACACCACCTTGGATAGGCTATTTCCTCGCGGGTCCCAAATGTCAGAATCCAAATCTGTCATGGTCATGCAGCCTTTCCTATGAAAATTTACAGCCCATTTGATGTGCTAGTTCGAAATAAGTTTGTGGGTGCTGGTGGGGGCTAATCACTTGGCTTCTGTAATGCACAGTGAGCTCAAGCAGCCGGCGAGAGTGGTGTTATTTCCCTTGGTTTGGATTTGTTACAATATTTCACTCTAAATTAAATGAATGGCAAGCCATTTGCCTTGTTCAAAGAAAATATGATAGTCACAGCCGAGTTGAAAAGGGTAGGAACATCTAACTCCAGCTTACAAACTGTACAAAAGCACGAGGGTTAATTGTTCATCAGGTTTACAAAAAAACCAGATTGAAAAGGGCAACAACATCTAACTCCAGCATTGTTTTTGGCAGTCACAGTCAAATGGATCGGTCAGGTCCATAGAATGAACATCCTGGGTCGTAAAATTTACTGGATTATGACCACAATATGTTGTAAATAGAAGCCCGGCACGTTTGGAAGCTCTTTTGCCCACCTGAAACTCCTTTTTTTGCTCTTCGACATACCCATCCGTCAAAACCATGCTGCTGATAAACTTAAGCCTGATGGACAATAGTAACCTCGCATTCAGCAGGAAGAAAGTGACAAATCTTGTGTTTGCACGGTTGGCTACATATCGTTCTAGCGTTATTGTCTTCAATCGAATCTCATGAGAAGTGAGAAAATCCCGATGCTTACGAATCCACCGATTGGTTATAACTTTCTTACCCCGTCCTGTAGCCTAAATAGACATGAAGATTGAAAACAGTTAAGGTCTAAAAGAAGAGTGTCGAAAGAGCAACAGCTGAACGGTTAATTCTTGTACACTATATGCGGGCTTCCAATGTGCGTGAAATTATCACCTTTATATACAACTTCTCCAGACATGGAAAGCATTGCATCAAGCCAATAATCTTGTTCAGATCAAAACTATTCATTTGGATATATAAGATCTTGACAGAATCCAGCACCATTGATAGGCCATCCATGGAGAAACTCTTCATTGAGCATAGAACATAATATTAGTACAAAATGTGTACTCCAAGATGATATATAAATTATGCGCAGAAATTTAAAATGCAGCTTATGGTTAGAAGTGTAGATGATAATATAAAGTACCTGAAGAACTGCTGAGCCAAACACCATATTGAAATGAGCACAGAGATCATGTATTACACCCAAGGTCTCTAGTTTAGGCGCAGAGAGGACGGTTATTTGCAATGGTGAATAACTAGAATCAAGGATCAACCTTTGAAGTGAAGGGGCATCTTGGATGATGAGCTGCCTTCCGTCAAAAGAAATTCCAATTCTTACAAGGTTAGGCGACTTTATTTGGAGACAATCGATTCTAACTGTGAAAACAAGCACCAAGCACTCCAGCGCAGGGAAAATGGAGTGGATGATGCTGTGCAATGAGGCCTCCGATATACGAACCCGCACAACTGAAAGTTTCTTGAGAAATGGGAGTCGAAGGTTTAGTACCATATTGTCTGGTAGGTAGCACTGCGTAAAGGTGGCGGTGTGGAGAGAGGATGAAAACCCCGAGATGGACATCGGTGCTGAGGGCACAAGTTCATGGTGTTCGGTATGTGGTATGTGATTTCCAGAGGAATAGCAGAACTCGAGCAGATGTAGTTCTGTGAATTCAGGGGATTCCAGCTAGGCGTCCACCGTGAAGGGCATGGTATGCTTGCTTAGGTAGCATGACGGGATGCAGAGGCTTTGAACGGAGCCCTGGTGGGAGGAGATGATGGCTCTGGGGATTTCAAAATCATTGAAGAGAGATAGCTGACGACAGTCGAGATTAAGGGGAATGACGCACCATAGAGGGCGCCACCAAATTGAGAGGACTTGGGTGCGGCAGCAATCCTTGGTGGGGAGAAGCAAGATGATCTCCCCAAGGATGGCGTCCGGGAGATCGCTGATACGGTCTACCCGAGATTCTACGGGTTCCTGGGATCCGGTGGGGGCGGGGTTGCCGCTTCTCCCCGCGCTGCCGGGTGCGGGATCTACAACAGGCGTCGCCGCTGGCGGGAGCCTCATCTTCTTGGCGCTGGGGTCAGCCGACTCCATTTTCCTCGAGGGCGTCGCGTCGCGCTCACGGATTTGAGCAGAGTAACGAATGACGAGCCTAGTTGTAGTGCGAGCAAATAAGAAGGGGAGCTGGGGGTTTTCTGTAGGAGTGAGGAAGAAGGGGAGCTAGGGTTTTTTGTAGGAGTGAGGTGAGGAATTTGGGGGTACGAGTGGAGCGAGCTGACATGAGGTGGGTGGGAGTGAGGAGGAAGAAGAGCACCCAGGTTTTTGAATTGATTTTACTATTTACTAGTGTGGATGGGCTGTTTTGTATTGGGACCCGAGAAACAATTACTACTAGTACAGTGGAGACACTCTACAGCTACCTAGAAAAACAATTACTACTAGTACAGTGGAGACACTCTACCGCTTCTGGCTCCTCCTAGGTCATTGAAACGTCTCCCTCTACTGAATGCCGTTATACTTTTGTTCACCGACATGCGGGCCATGCAGCGCGCGGGCCCAAATGCCATCCACCAAATTAGAAGGCAGTATGCAGGCAGAGAGTCACCCCGGTCGTAGCGCGGCAGTAACGAGCCGTCGTATCACAAAACCCCACCTCCCCGCAGTCTAAGTTTGACGGACGAAGCAACCATCATTTCACTCTTTGCTGAATCCCCTTCTCCCTCACCATCTTCAAGAAAGGCAACACTTGCATCTGCCACTGTTCTTCTCTCCGAACGAAGGGAAGGTAAGAGGATCCGTGATGTTGGTATATTTTTGTTCAGAGGAAAAAAGGAACTTTTGCAAAGCAGTAACCGATCCTCACTCTCTTTTTTGTTTCAGTTGACTCCTATTTAGGTTTTCCTTTCAGTTGACTCCTATTATTTGTCAGTTTCATGATGGACCAAGGAGAACCAGGCAAAGATCTGCCGATATTGGAGCAGACGCGGGAGGCTGATCCCCACGAGACAGAGAGCTCCAAGAAGATGGAGGCAACCATCGAGGCGACCCCAGATACTGAGATGGTCAACGCCCCG
>NC_041384.1:124413737-124417289 GCF_002162155.2 Triticum dicoccoides | reverse complement strand
TTGCCAATCTCGATTGTGGTTTTTCATCTAAGTATGTGGTGATTTTTTTAGAAAAGGAAGTATGTGGTGATTAATAATGCAAAATTTTATTAGCTTCGATGCCATGGTATACGTAGTGGTTTAAATAACTTGTGTTTCTTATACTGAAATGTAATTCAGAATTTGTTTCTGTTTCAATTAGAGCCCTGATGTAGACAAGGATTGTGTGGTTGTACATGTCACTCGCTATGAGGCGGACGACCTGAATATACGCATTGGGAAAACATAGTTCTTAGGCTGTTGGATCCTGGAAGCCATTTGCGGTTATACCAATGAAAAGTTGTATTCCAGCCTCATTGTTGTCAGGCGTGTTGTCCAGGGTGTACTGAAGCACAAGAAGTTCAAAGCTACTCCTTCGTTTGTGGGGAATATTGTTCTTGTCAAGCTTACGCAGGAAGATGATGTGGCATGCCTCCACAAACAAGTTTATCAGTGGCAAGGCCACAAGGTTGACTTCATGAAGGTTCACAGGATTGAGCTGCTGCGGGACGTCCTCGATGATGTTCATGGCAAGGTCCGTCTTGTGTCCAGCCCAAATTAGATCGAGGCATGAAATAGTTGCCCCAGCTAGTGTTGAATAGTAGTTTGGATTGTGTCTAATTATCCGAACCTTGCGTATTATCGACCCCTCTGGGGCTAGTACTATGTTTGAATCCGTCTATGGGAACTGCTGCTACTTTTGTGTGCCCGTGAATCATGTGAGAACCATCGTAATTGTTGCCGAAATAGATGCGTCCTCACTAGTTTTTTCATGAATATGGCATGGTAAGACATAAGTTGTCACGGTTTATCATACGAGCAGTGTGTGTTTTGATGAAATAGAGCACTCGTTCGAGAATCGTGCGCCGACGTATACATAAGTACTTGTAAACATTGTTGGTGCTACCCCACTTGTAAGCAGTTGTGCAAAACACGGCACATTGGCTCAGCTCGCTTCAACACTAGGCTATCGACCAGCTAACAATCAACAATCTGTTGTCTGACATATAAGCAACTATGTATCTTGTTACAGTGGTTCATGCAGTTAATTGAGGCCACAATGTAATAAATTCCAAACGTTCACACGCTAGTCCAGCGCTCATGTGGAACCCTCACATTAAACTCGTCTTCATAAAAAACTTGAAAAGCATAAGTTAAGCAATTTTATACATCTCAATGATTCATAGAACATAACAAACATATACTAGTTCACAGCAAAAGACAAAGGTGTGAGAAGGTTTACAAATCAGGAAAAAACAAGCAAGGCTTCTCTCTGAGAAAAGGGCCCCCCGGCAGGCTTAAATTTCCTAGAGTTCACTCTGGTTCTTTCTTGTTGCCACCATTCAGGGTTAGGTTCTCTCATTCCAGAATAACCAATTATAATTGTGGTATCAGCTGGAATGTTGAACTGAACCATGCAGTGTACTGACCAGCTGAAATGTTTGTGCATTCCACTAAATTTAAGCACCGCTATTTGCAGAAATAAGCAGACCACAATGCCTCTTGTCCGTGCACCTGTCCAAAAAACCGCCGTGCAGCCGTGCCAGCTAGTCCTTGGTCCATGGATGAACTAGTAGAAAGTGCATTCTGGACTAGGATGCAGTTGTTTTCGCTCGTCCCTGCACTGCAATCAGGAAGTAAAACATACGAATCAACTTCTTTTAGATTGCGTTGGTCATTCTACCTTAGTTACTACCAATGTTGGGATACCTTGAAGACGGGAGGTTAGATGAGGCAGCGAGGGATAGCCATCTCATTTTGCGCAGTTGTACTAAAACTGAGGTGTGTGCTTTTGATTGCGCGGATAGAAACGATACGGAGACAGACATCCCAAAACGATATGGAGACAGACATCCCTGTTTGCGCAAATAAGATATATGGTTATTTAAACAGTGACAAATATTACTACTTTCCCTCGTTTCCTCTTAGAACCAAGTCCTAGATTCATGCTACAGCTTTCCCACTTTCTTCCCTGTTTGAACCAACGCTTTGAGTCGACTGTATGAAATAGCTTTACTTCTAATCTACTACTACTATAATGCGGCAGTTTTGAAATTGGATTTACCACTCCATCTTCGGTTCTCCCGCCCAAACAAGCATTGGCTCAAAATCCACCATTCATTTCCCCTCTCATGCATATCACTGCCGTCCATCAAACAAAGGATGACATGATCTGATGGCTAAGAGCTGCTGGATTCGCTCCCGCTCCTTGTGCACATGGCCGACTCTGCTCTCCAAGTAAACAAATAAAGAAGTCCCCGTTGAATCTGGATTGCACCTACTGAAGTTGAAA
The DNA here is from genome assembly GCF_002162155.2 of Triticum dicoccoides. NCBI lineage: Eukaryota > Viridiplantae > Streptophyta > Magnoliopsida > Poales > Poaceae > Triticum > Triticum dicoccoides. Next base: position 124,414,978 of record NC_041384.1, on the reverse strand, counting down.
AATGTCTAGAAACTGCTGCCACCTCCTCACATGCAAGTACGACAAGTTGGCAAATAGCTAGCACATTTTGGTTCCCCGTTGTCACCTGGGAAATAAACACTCTACTACTAACTTATTTTTTTAGATTACTGTAAAAATGGATTTTTTAGATGCCGCTATACTGCAAAGTTTACACTGTTCACATAACATAACATTGCATGGCTGATGCTAGCTAAAGTTTTATTCTGCTTCATCGAGAAATGTAATATTTTTATTATTCACAGAAAAAGTGTAATATTTTATTTCAGTCATACATAAGTTATACCTCAAGCTAATACAGGACATGAGTATCTGTCAGACCTAAATGACTTATTTAGTTGCACAAAATAGTCCATAAACATGCATGTAAACCGTCAAACAACTCTGGAACTATACATCAGTGGAACCCAGGAAATAGCATATAATAAAACTACAACTTTTATCTTGTAATCAAATTATTACTTGGAACTCAGTTTGATTTGTGCAAGTGATTTGCTTCTTATTTCAGAATAGTCCTTAGATCATGCAAACAAACTGTAACACCCCGGATGTAACTTTCCCAATTTGTACTCCAACTCTTGCCGTTTTCGGCGTTAAGTTATTTTATTTTCTCGGGTTCGGGTCTTGTCTCCGTGTGTCGTTATCGTTGTCATGCATCTCATATCATATCATCATGTGCATTGCATTTGCATACGTGTTCGTCTCATGCATTCGAGTATTTTCCCCATTCCGTTCTTCTCCGGTGGTCATTTCTACCTTTCTTTCGTGTGTGGCGATTAAACATTTCCGGATTGGACCGAGACTTGCCAAGCGGCCTTGGTTTACTACCGGTAGACCGCCTGTCAAGTTTCGTACCATTTGGACTTCGTTTGATACTCCAACGGTTAACCGAGGGACCGAAAAGGCCTCGTGTGTGTTGCAGCCCAACACCCCTTCAATTTGGCCCAAAACCCACCTAACTCTGCTCCGTCATCTAGAGCGTTCGATCACGATCGCGTGGCCAAAAACCGCACCTCATTTGGACTCTCCTAGCTCCCTCTACCTATAAATATAGCCTCCTCCCGAAATTCCAGATCAGATCAAACCCTAACCTAGCTCCCCGCCTCCACCACGTGGCCGGACAACGTCCGTTGCTGCCGGACACTCTGCCCGCCTCTCAGCGCCTGCCACGTGGCGCCGCCGCACCGCCCCCGCTGCCGGCCCGGGCAGCCCGCTTCAGGCCC
>NC_041384.1:124410904-124413276 GCF_002162155.2 Triticum dicoccoides | reverse complement strand
GCCCCGGCGACCGGACCCCACCGGCCGCCGCGCGCCGCTGCCTCGTCCGCCGCCTCCTCCGAGCAGCCGCCGCCCCGCTCGGGCTCGACGCCGGCCGCTGCGGCTGACCCGAGCCGCCGCCGCCCCGGTCGCCCACCGCCGCCGCCGCCTCTTCTCGGCCTCGCCTCCTCTCCGGCCGGTCTCCTCTCCCTCGCCGCCGACCAGCCCTCCGGCGAGCTCGGGCTCCGCCTCGATCTACGTGCCTCGGGTCAAACCCTAGACCTGGGAGGTTGATTTTTTCACCAAGTCCCAGAAATTCCAGTCCAAGTGCTCATGTTCACGGCCCCGTAACTTTGCATCCGTAGCTCCGATTCATGCATATAGCATATCAAAATGTTCATCTCAGAGAGTACATCATTTCATTCCATTGCATCATTTTCATTTGAGTTCATCTTGATTCCCAAAATGCTGTTAGAAGAGGGCTACTTGAGTTAATTGTCAGTTCTGCTACTCCATTTAGTTTTTTGTCATTTTTGCCATGATTATTGTGTGCATGATATGCCCATGAGTTCTACATATGTTTTGTTAAGGGTTTTGTCATCTTTCCAGAGGTGCAACCCATGTATTTTTGTGATGTGTGTGGTGACTAGTGCAAGCTTGCAAAGTGGTGCACTTGCTAATTCTGTTTTCAGGGACTTAGCAATTTCACTAAGTCCTGGATCTGTTTATCTAATGATGCCATATGTTCTTGTTGTTTCCTAGTGATCCGTGCCTCTTTTGAGGATGATCAGTAAGGGTGTTTTGTTAATATTGTAGTGCTCTATCCATCCATGTCTTTGTTTGCATTTATGGAGCACCCTAGCTTGAGTCAATCGAGTTCTACTTTTGCTACTTTGTGAATCTGGGCAGATTGTCAACTTGTTTGCAATTTTGCCGATGATGTTGTAGTTGCTCCGTGCATGCTATGCTATTGTTCTTGCCATGTCTAGCTTGCATTTTGTGCCTTCTTAATGGGTGTATGCTTGTATTGCCATGACTTGCACCGTAGTGAGTGCATCGAGCTTGTAAACATGCCTACTTGAGTTATATTTCAGCATGTGTGAGTTTTCACCAAGTCTGAAAACTGATTATGTTTTTTGCTATGTTCACATGCTTGCAATTATATTTTCTGATCCCTTTTGGCTCAAGGTCACTAAGGGACTTTTGTTAAGCTCTTTGAGTAGCTCCATGCCATGCTTTATTTTGCCATGTTCAGGTCCTGTAGCATGTAGTTTTGTTGCTCCGAAGAGTGCTATCTGATCTGAAATTCCAGGCAAGTGTTAATTTCACTAAGTCTGAGATTTGTTTGCCATATGCATTTTTGCCATGCTTGTTTAAACCTGTTAATGGATGAATTGGCCGTAGCTCAGTGCTAGACTTTTGTTAAGCATCTTGAATGCATCCCTGCCATGTATTTTGTTGTCATGTTTGGGTGTTGTAGCATGTTCCTCTCTTTGCATTTAGATGCCTACTTGCTGTAAATCGCAGACCGGTGTCATATTTGAATCGCTTGCCATTTCCAAACCGTAACTCCGATTCCGGCGTTCTTTATATTGTTTTCAAGCGATTTCATCTCATCTCTCCAGTGGCACACTTGGATTTCCATGTTGAGGCCAGGTTCATGCTTTTCCTGTCATATCTTGCATTTTTGCATCCCGCATCGCATCCCGCATAGCATATCATCTTTGCATCATATTGTTTGAGTCTTGCACGTGGTTGATTGTGTCCTTGTTGCTTGTTTGTCTTGATTGGATAGAGCCGGGAGACGAGTTTGCTAACGAGGAGCCTGTTCAGTTTGCTTTTGAGGATCCAGTAGACTCTGACAACTGTGCAGGCAAGATGATCATACCCTCGAAATCACTACTATCTTTGCTATGCTAGTTTGCTCGCTCTTTTGCTATGCCAATGCTACAATGCCTACCATTTGCTTGCAAGCCTCCCAAATTGCCATGTCAAACCTCTAACCTACCTTGTCCTAGCAAACCGTTGATTGGCTATGTTACCGCTTTGCTCAGCCCCTCTTATAGCGTTGCTAGTTGCAAGTGAAGATCGGAGGCTGTTCCTTGTTGTAACATTTATTTACTTGTTGGGATATCATTATATTGCTATGTTATCTAAATGCATCTATATACTTGGTAAAGGGTGGAAGGCTCGGCCTCTCGCCTAGTGTTTTGTTCCACTCTTGCCGCCCTAGTTTCCGTCATATCAGTGTTATGTTCCCGGATTTTGCGTTCCTTACATGGTTGGGTTATAATAGGAACCCCTTGATAGTTCGCCTTGATTAAATATTTTCCAGCAATGCCCAACCTTGGTTTTACCATTCGCCACCTAGCCTTTTCTTTCCCTTGGGTTCT
>NC_041384.1:124399464-124410543 GCF_002162155.2 Triticum dicoccoides | reverse complement strand
AGTGTTGGTCCCACCGAGTGATGTCCGGGGCTACTAGGGGCAACTCTGGGCTGGCCTACCCGACGTCTGGCTCATCTGAGTGTGCCCTGAGAACGAGATATGTGCAGCTCCTATCGGGATTTGTCGGCACATTCGGATGGTGTTGCTGGTCTTGTTTTAACCTGTCGAAGTGTCTTGAATAACCGAGATACCGAGTCTGATCGGAACGTCTTGGGAGGAGGTCTATTCCTTCGTTGACCATGAGAGCTTGTCATGGGCTAAGTTGGGACTCCCCTGCAGGGATTTGAACTTTCGAAAGCCGTGCCCGCGGTTATGGGCAGATGGGAATTTGTTAATGTCCGGTTGTAGATAACTTGAACCTTAACTTAATTAAAATGAATCAACTGAGTGTGTTACCGTGATGGCCTCTTCTCGGCGAAGTCCGGGAAGTGGACACGGTGTTGGAGTAATGTTTGCGCAGGTTGCTCTCTAGTTTCTCGCTCGCGCTTTGCCCCCTCTTCTCGCTCTCTTTTGCGAATAAGTTAGCCACCATACTTGCTAGTCGCTTGCTGCAGCTCCACATATTTACCTTGCCATACCTATAAGCTTAAATAGTCTTGATCGCGAGGGTGCGAGATTGCTGAGTCCCTGTGGCTCACAGATTACTATTACACCAGATGCAGGGCCTGATGATTCCACTCCAGGAGACGCGCTTGAGCTCAAGTGGGAGTTCGACGAAGACTCTCAATGTTACTATGTTTCCTTTCCCGATGATCAGTAGTGGTGCCCGGTTGGGGGTGATTGGGACCGTGTCGCATGTTGGGTTATCTTTTATTTTGGCGCCGTAGTCGGGCCATGAGTGTTTGGTTGATGTAATGTTATTTATGTACTTGATTGACGTGGCGAGTGTAAGCCAACTATGTTATCTCCCCTTTTATTATCATATTACATGGGATGTTGTGAAGATTGCCTAACTTGCGACATATGCCTTCAATGCGATTATGCCTCTAAGTCGTGCCTCGACACATGGGAGATATAGTCGCATCGAGGGTGTTACACAAACACACGATGTTATCTACTCAAGATACGAGTACCCATTTCTCTCTCTAAAAAGAAGGTATATGAGTATCTATCATACAGAACATACGTGCAAAGCACGTGCCTTAGTAGAAGTCTAGGTGGCTTTGGAACAGCGGATGGAAGTAGAAAAGGATCCACACGAAGGGAGCTGGGGCAGTAGAGCAAGGCAAGTTTCGAAGGAATATATACCCGAGGGTCGTCAGCATGTCGCAAAGACGGCGTCGGGAGGCCGCAGCTTGGCCACAATACCACAGAGAGGAAGAAGGGGTCGGAGGCCCTCTCGAGCCGGTGCTCTCTCGGAGAGAACGGCACGGCCGCCAATCGGGACGCGCGGGCAGCCGTTGGTCTCCTCCCTCGCCGCCAACGACAGCGTGAATGATGCACCTACGCCCCTACCCCGGTCGAGGTTGTCTAGCCGGATTTGTGACCAGCAGTGAGCTGAGAGAGAGTGTGGCCACCTATGTGTTGCTTAGATCTGGAGAGCATGAGAGAGTGAAAGAGAGGAACCCTAGTAAAGCAAGCGCTAAGGCTCCTGCTTTTATATATAGTGGAGTGATTTTGTTGTACCAGCTTTAAAAAAATGCGCTCCTACGTGTACCCGTGAGTGGGTGTGAGAGAACTAGTGCGTGTGTGCACCGCTTCTCTTCGTGAGAGTACAATATACTATGCCCAAAGAACGTTCGCCGCAAGAGTAATAGTACAAGTGTGTGATGTGTGAGCTAAAATAAAATGTGTGCGCCGTATTTTGTTTTTTAGAAGTTCTGAGGGTAGGGTGTGAAGAGCACATATGTGCATGGTGTCTACCTACAGATAGACGGTGGGTGCGACGTGCGAGTCTGCGAGAGGACTCGGGAGAGTCGTGACTCGTGAGGGCGCGTGTGCGTGAGAGAGAGGGGGGCACGTATCAATGCAATGCATGTGTCCGTAAATCATTATCCGACAAACGTTCGCCACAAGCCTTTTCCTGACGAACACCATAAGGACCGTTAGATCAGCATCCGACAGTGTCAGTTTTGCCATGTCATTTAACAGAATAGCCACTCCTCCTACACACAAATATTCCACATGAGTGTTAGCAACTGCCGTATGCTCCCTCCGTTTCGAAATGCAGTGCATATAGCTTTATTGAAAATTCGAACCTCGCAAACTTTTACCGAGTTTTCGTGTACCAAATTGCACATGTAGAATACCATGTATATATCATTTCATTCATCTTCGAGGGGTAACTATAAAGTTGGGTGAGGAGTCTACAAAGAAAGACCATCATATCACCCGCAGCAATTTCAAGCATCCTTTAGTGTCGAGGAATATCATAGGAACTCTATATGATATGATTTTTATAGGATTTTTTCCTTCAGAGCCAATTGGTTCGTAGGAATAGATTCATATACTCCACATTTCAAAGGAAATAAACATGATATCATTTCTATAGCTTTAGAGCCACTCGGTTCATATGAATGGATTCCTATACTCCCTTAATTTCAAAGGAAAATAAAAATTAGCGTATATTCAATAGAAAAGTTCCTATGATATGAACCAAATTACATCTCTTTTCTAATCCCTCCTCATAGGAATTGAGAAACATGTCATCTCTATATTCAATAGAAAAGTTTCTATGATGTGAACCAAATGACATCTCTTTTCCAATCCCTACTCGTAGGAATTGAGATGCTCCATGTCATCTCTTTCCCTACAACTTCCATGTATACATCTTCTATTCTTAAATAGATAGTACAACCCACTAGTAGCTTTTTTCCAAAACATGCAACTATAGCACAAGAACTATATAGTGTGCCAATAACTTTGAAAGATGGTCGCAGGATGAAGCTAACCCGACAGTGCAGAGATAGGCAAATCCGAGCACTATTGGCCGTTGGATATCATCAACATTCCACCAGATCTACCACATGTACAATTTAGAAGACTCCATGGTTGAACTTAAGCATAATGCACAAACCTCAAAACACAAGAACTTCTCCTTTGTTCTAGAATCTTATGTATCATAATTGATTATTTTTTCTAAATGAATTGCCATTATTTGTTTTTTACTTTATGATTTACTCCTTCCGTTCCAAAATAGATGACCCAACTTTGCACTATCCGTTCCAAAATAGATGACCCAACTTTGCACTAACTAGTGCAAAGTTGGGTCATCTATTTTGGAACGGAGGGAGTACAATGCACAACCCCATGATTCTTAATTTTTTTTATAAAACTTATTGATTTTGAATGAGATGAACTATAAGAACTAAACGAATATCTACATCATGCATATATGACTCAAAGCTTTACATCCTATAGTGTGTATTTATTCATAATTTGGTTTCGAAATCTCATGCGTTCAATACATGTGTACCTTACTAGTTTTGAGTAGAGTAGCAAATTTCACGCGGCCTCGGGTATATCAAAATGCAGGGCTCATGCATCATTGCCTTTCGGTCGAACCTACATCCACAATTTTTTGTACGTACTATATCTCCACTGGTCCCCGAACCCAAAATGCTGCCTCGTTCACGTAAAACCAAGTGGCCCACACATATTTAAGGCGTCGGCTCAAGCCCGTTTACTACGATGGGGCCCCGCACACCGTAGTACTCCTACAAACCCTACTGCCGCACTCATCATCGATTTTCTTCAAGAGGACGAGGGAGAAGCCGATTTGTAGTGGAGGCGCTTTCAAAAAAAGGATCTGTAGTGGAGACCCCTACCCTAGGGTGCCCTAGGTAGCTGCTGCACGCATCATTGTTTTCTCTTTTCTTTATGCTCTTGCACCCTAGAGTGAAATGATGGTTGCTTCGTCCGTCCAGCTTAATGCGGGAAAGGTGGGGCTTTGTGATTTGACCCCTCGTCGCTCATTTTCTACTACTACGGCGCTACGACCGGGGTGCCTCCAATTCCAACCGCTGCTCCGAACTATAATTTGGTGCATCGCATGTGGAACAAGACGGTGGATGAGCCACATGTCGGCCAAAGGGGTCATGCTAAGTGTGTCGCCATTTTGTGTGCGGACTGACCCTGCTTGAGTTGCTACGCCAACACGAAAGGAGCAGCTTACCACTTGGTTTTGCTCCTTGGTGAATCCCGACTATATTGATCTAAAAAGATACATGCTGAACTACCCTCTCCATCTTGGTTTTTTTATTTTTAGGCATCTCGGTTTATAGGGCCTGCACGTAGTTCTAGGCCATCCATTTGACTAACTAAATATGAGTTACTATGTCACAAAAAGTATATCATTGGATTCTTAAGCGGATGTAGTTATATTTAAAAGTCGAGGGCGGGGCTTTTCCTACGCGGTAGGCGGCGGGGCAGTTCCGCCTAGTCGGTTTGACAGAGACGCGAGAAGACGAGGGAGTAGGCTGCTGCAAACGTAGGGCTGTGTGATTTGACAGTGAGTTACTGCTGGACAGGTGGGGCCCCGTGATTTGACTTGCCATTATCATTTGAACTGCGACGCTATGACCGGCGTGAGTCTCCCAGATTCCTGACCACCTCCATACAGGTGCCTCTCCCAATGCTCCACCATGTAGTAGAGGTTGGCTCTTGCATGACAGCCCACTTCTCCACTTTTTCCTTGCCTCTCTTTCCTCCACATATGGAAAAATGCCATGTAAAGCGCACTATTGTACTTACTTTTATTTGCTCCTACAGGTGCTTAAGCTTGCCACATAGGCAAAAAGTCTGATGTGGCAAGTTAATCAAGAAGAGAGAGACTAGTTTGGTGACCCAAGGAAGAAACGGTGCTAAGCGTGTGTACCTAGGTGAAAAGAAAATTTTGAGTCTATAGCTAATTAAATGAAGCAAACTTAGCAACACCATTTCATTGGAAGAGGTCACTCCTTGGCAAATGCAATAAATACATGCGCTTAGCACCGTTTCTTCCTTGAGTACGAAGAAAGAGATAGAGAGGAGTAAAAAAATACACTTATAGCCAACCTTGTTGTAGTATGAGTGACTAAGTGATGACTATGTATGACATGACAACATAAGATAGCCTAACGCATCGTGTTAAATCTCCAAGGGCGCGAGCGACGCGGCGGTCATGGTAGGCGCGACCATGATACGGGCTGCTGGCAGCCCTTGGATCTGAGATCAAACGGTCGCATTCTAAGTTGCTGAAAATTTGCAGAATAACCCTCCAGGATAGGATATTCACCCATAGGTCTAGAATCACTCCATGCAACTGTTCGATCTCAGATCCAAGGGCTCTCGGAAGCCCGTATCATGGGAGAATGGAAAGCCACTACCCTGTTGTTCGCACGCTGGCAGTTCGCTCCTACTCGTCCATGCACGTCCTTCAATACTACGGCGGTTTGCTCCTAGTCGTCTCCTTCATTCACATTACGGCAGTTCCACTAATCCTAACCCTCCTCCCAAATCCATGGCGTCCCAAATCTCCACGATCGGCGGTGAGTACAAGGTTAGAACCATCACCGGCGATGAGTTCGACGTCATCTACACCCGTTCTACCACGACGGTGAAAGGATGCCTTTCTCGCTTCAGCCGCATGTTAGAAAACTCAGATGATGAGTGGGTCGCTGGGCTAGATGTGTGTACACCACAGTCCTGGGACGAGAGAAGGATCTAAAGGACGAAGAGAGGAAGGAGCCCGCCGTGATCCAGGTTTGCATACATAACATTTGCTTGGTCTACCACATATGCCATGCCGACGTTGAGTGCCAGGATTTTAAGAACTTCCTCAAGGACAAAATAGTGAAATTCGTTACTGTAGACTTTGGTAATGACAAAGAAGTCCTGCGTTGGATAGGCCTCGTTGTAGGCAACACCTTCAACCTTCAAAAGAATCGGCTGGTGTCCTCTCGTCATCCTTCAATGCTGACCCTAGCAGGAGCCATGGACCATCCTTCGTACGGTAAACTGGAGAAACCTCATTACACGTTTCATCGTCATGCATGGCAGCGGAATGTACTAGATATAGACCACATCCACTACGCTGCAATGGATGGCTACCTTTGCTTCAATATCTACAAGGGTTGGATGAAGAGCAACATCCAAGTGTGCGGTTCAAGCAAAGAAGTATCGGCCAAGAGGAAGAGGGACAAGGACGAAGTCAAGGACGTGGACGAGGACTGCGAGTAAGGTGGCAGTGTCGTTGCTCATGGTGGTTCTAATGCAGTGTCTACCGAAATAGTTGCAAAGTTTAATTTCAGGTGTGCTTAATTTAATTTGAGGGGTGTGTTGTGCTGAGCCCCCAGCAAAACTATGTTATGTTTCTTCTTGTTACTTTACCTCTTCAGTACATACATACTAGTATTTCTTACATTTCATCTTTTAGTTGGTATAGTACTACCACTCGTTTCTTCACATTATATACGTACAATATATATGGCCAACATCATATAGCCAGCAGTTTAGTTGTCAAAGAATTTCAGGGTGCTTAGTTTTATCAAAGAATTCCAGGATGCTTAGAGGGTGCTTGGATCCAAGGGACTTATTTTAGTCTGACTAAAAATAGTCTCTTTAAGATGCTAAATTTCCAAGCACCCCTGACTAAAGAGGGGCTAAAACTAGTCTTGAGACTAAAAAAATTTAGTCAGGGGTACCCCTACTAAAATGTGGATTAGTCCTCTCTCTACTCATTTAACTCCTCTCCTTTAACACAGGCGAGTTCTGGATTGGAGGGGTTTGGAGGATAATAAATGTTCATTAACTTGATTTGAGCCTTTTTAGTATTTGGATCCAAGCATGGGTGAGGCTAGCATGTTTTAGTCCCACTACTTTTAGTCATGGGACTAAAACGTATCCAAGCACCCTCTTAGTTTTATTTGAGGGGTGGGTTGTGCTGGACACCATTATTGTGACTAGCCTTTTTAATAGTACTATATGCATAATTGGGCGACGAGCACTCTCTATATGTACCAAAACCTTTTTTTAATTTCAATTTTTGCTCCATGGCACAATCCATCGATAGTACTACTGCACAAAAGTATACATTTTTTAAAAGGCTAGAGTACTGTTCATCACATATATAGCCAGTTAAATTCTCAACCTACAACGACGTGCACGCCATGTAGTAAACCGATACGGAGGAAGTATAGTAAAAATGAGGTGATTTTACCGAGCGATCGGCGGGGGAGCATGGCCAGTCATGCGGTCCCACGTGTCATGATGTACCAAGGCGATGCGTGTGTCCCTCTTGAGGCAAAAGCAATACTAGTACGTGGTTTGAGATGATGGCCAACCGAAGTGTGAAATAATGTTTGCTTCGTCCGTGTGGGAAAGTGCGGCATTGTGATTTGACGTCCCATTGCTCATTACTACTACTGGGCCGGTACGAGTGGGGTGCGTTCCCCTGCTGTTCTGCACTGTTATTTGGTGCTTGACACATCGACCCAGTTGCTATATGTCCCACATGTCGGCGACAGGAAGTACAGAATTCATGAAAGGGAGCGTCAACGAAGGAGTATACTACAGAATTCATGAAAGGGAGCGACTTAGTTTTGGAAAAATTTGTTTTTACGGAGTACGTACCCACTAGGGTTTATAGGGCTCATCTAAAAAACCATTCGTTTTTCCGTTTGATAAGTCTCAATTCTACTATACTAGTAGTGGTACCATTACATGTTGGATTTCGAGGTGCGTTAGATCACCCGACGCAAGCAGTGTCAAGAGGAAACTAACCAATGCATGTACAAGTTCATGGAAATTTAGTGGTCATTCATGCATTCGTTCTAATTAATGCCTTGGTAAACATAACTTCTTGAGAAAAACGAGCGTACTAATTACTTGTGCAAAATACGAAATTAATTCGACCACTCATCGTCTACCTTGGTTGGAGAGATTTTGAAATTGAGCCATAAACTGGAAAGGAGGGAGTAGTAACTTTTGTCACGATTACTATTTGTGGCCTTGTATAGATGCAAAATGTATTTTTATAGTGGCCTTGTATAAGTAAATGGAGGGAGTACTAACCAAAGTACGTAGTAGGGACGAGGAGTAAACGGAGGGAGTAGTAAAATTTTCTCCTCGTGCTGCGAGCCACCGCGCGCGTGGGCGAGGGAGCGGGCGTAAGGTGTAGTAAGCAAGCTTCACCTCATCCTGCGAGCCACCGCGCCCGTGGGCGGGGGAGACAGCGTACTAAGCAAGCTTCTCCTAGTTATGCGAGTTGACGTGACACATCAAAAGTACTCCAGTGTATAGAGCCTTGCCTCTAAGGTAGGCCTCACGTGGTTTGCCTCTTTTTTTAATTTAACATAACGCGTCAAGTCGCAATTTGTTTGTTCACCCGTGGTAGACGATCCTCCCTCCACCAAGTGGACAACCACTACACGTGCCAAATTACCACGTGGGCTGCCTTTTTCGTACAGAAATGAGCTCCACCGTGTACCCGCGCGGGTGTGGTTGGGAAAGAAACGGGAGTATGTGGACGTTGCTTCGGTGCCTTAAAGGCACATGCCTTTGGGTCATTGACATGTGGGCCAGCCATCTATTGGGCCCACATGTCATGGACACAAAGGTAGGTGCCTTAAGGCACCGAAGCATCGTCTGGAGTACGTGTGCCGTGCGTGCACCTCTTCTCTTCGTGCACGTCCCCCACCTACGTGGGTGTGTGTGAGAGAGATACAAACCTAGACATAATGCGCCGTTCATCCCCATGCCTCCGCCCAGTCCGACCACCAGTCACCACCACGCCCCACTCCCCCTCACCTTATCTCTCATATTTCTCCCTCCATTTTTATATACAAGGGGCCACTATCAAAATTACAATTTGCAGATATACAAGGCCACTAACACTAATCGATGCAATATTAATGGTGTTTGCCTCGTGATACTAGCAAAGGAGGACATTAATTATCCCTTGCATGCATGCGGGAGTTTGTAAACAAATGCATCTCGATGTTCCGTGCAATGCACAGGCATCTTGCTAGTCCATGAAAACAACACATGGCAAAATTCCACGGCGAACGAGGGATTTGAATCTATTGGGAGGGGTTGTTTGGCTCTTGCCCGGGGTAGCCAAAATATTGGCGACCCTTTTGTCCACCGGTGCCTTTGCCACCGATGAACGAGTAATGGCTCGGGTGCTCATGCTGTCATGCATCCTCCAGCGCACACCTTGGAGACGAGCTTGCACGAGCTGTGTTTTTTTGTCCCACAATCCCGCCCAAGCCGCCCGGAGACCGACCGGCGACCCGCAAATTACGCCATCCAACCGTAGTCGCACACATTATGACAGCAACTCAACCAACCGGACGAAATTCACGCAAACACGTAGACAAACTGATATTTCATATAAACAACGACGGAAATCATATAAAATACCGGATTTTCATACAAACATGACGGATTTCATTACATTCAAATGAACTATGCGGTGCTAGTTCTGGACAGCACATGTATATAATACCTGGCCTAAATGGTCGCCCGCTGATCGATTTGCGTTCCTCATGTCCGGCAGCACGATCACCGGACTGCCGGGAGCCCCGGAGGTATATGCTTCAGCGGAAAGGACGGCTCGCTTCCCCACTACCCAACTGATATCATTGGCTGGTGCCAAAGATGATGGTGGCCGGCACTGGTTCGAGTTCATCACCGGCCACTACTTCGCCATGGCCGGCACCGGCTCGAGTTCATCCTAACATTCCCCTCTTCCGTGGAGCCCATGCGGGGCCGACGAAGGTCCTCGCAAAAAAAGGATCCGGCAAGACACCTGTTGTGTACGCCGACGTCGCCTCCGCGGTGGCCTTCATGGGACCCAAGCGGCGGCAGCCTCCCGTGTTCTACTTCTCCTAGATGATGGCGGCGGACGCGGAGGCGCTGGCCACCGACTCATCGCTCTCCGCGCACCCGGCTTCTGTCGCTGCTTGCATGGTGTGGCCGCCGGCATGGGAGTCTCGGCCACAGAAACGGGAGATGCGGTACGAGGCGGCGGCGTGGACGGCAGCAACGACGCCCATGCGCCGCTCCTCGTCGAGCTGGCCTGGAGCGGCGAGTTGCTGAACCGCGCGCCGGCTTGGGGGCGGCAACTGGCTCCGTCGGGCGAGGGGAGGGAGGTGGATCAGCGAGCTTGATAGCTCATATCCGGCGGGCTACCCAGCCGGCTTGGATGCGGAATAACTACTCTTCGTAAGCCATTGTAAGAGTGGACAAAATGGTGGAGGAGATAGGGGAGCGGCCCGGTCATGAATGGACGTGTGTCCAGAGTGGGTTTCTCGGCTTCCACACGGGCGGGTTTCATGGAGGCGTTTGAATGCGGCACAGAGGCATGTTCAGCCGGGCGTGCCGCGAGTGGCGCCCTCGACTCTGACCTAGGACACCGTGCCGTTCTTCCACTGACATGTGGGCTCTTTGGGTGCATGGCATGCATGTCAGTGACCCAACGCAGGCAGCGCACAGCAGAGGAACCTTTGGTGGGCCAGGGCGGTCAGAAGCGGGCATTTCATAAACCGATGATTGTTCATTGAGTGTGACGTCATCTTTTTCATGTAGATAAGCCTACTATGTTGGTAGCCCGTTCGATACGTTGTGATTCATAAAGACCGCTGCAAACATCAATGTTCTGCTTATCACAGATAAGATTGATTAATACCCGTAACAATCCATGTCCTTAACAAAGGGTGCATGCACGTATAGGTCGAACGTGTGTCTTGCGTCATGTGATGTGTGCATGCAGGCGTGCGAGTGTTGCGTGCGTGCAAAGGTATGTTTTAGTGTTGCATGCGTGGGTGCGTACGTGCGTGTATTCGTGAGTGCATGTGTACGTGTCAGTGTTGCACACCAGCATGCGTGCGTGTGTATGTTTCAGTGTTGCATGCCTACATGCATGCGTGTCTTGCGTGCGTGTCTTGCGTGTGTGCATGTGTATGTGCGGGGTGAGGCTACACGTCAGTCGACTGACTTTTTCATCTCTGGTCATTAGATTTTCCAGTCATTGGATACGAAATCAAGGGCCTCCAGTTTATCATCAAACTCCACCCCCCCCCTGAGCTGCCAGCCACCACCGGCCGAACCGCCAGCCCCCGTCGCCTGCGGCCGGCCCGCCCTCCCCGAAACCACTCC
>NC_041384.1:124283859-124399082 GCF_002162155.2 Triticum dicoccoides | reverse complement strand
ACCGCCCAATGAACGCCCCCAACCGCCGGTGACTGCCAACCACAGGTCTCACGACTTCGAATACCCACCGACCACTAATTTATTACCATTTTTGTCTTTCATATACGCGCTGACGGGTGGGCCCTATGGTAATGTGCGCTGCTGAATGTGGACCGTTTGATTGGTCAATTGATCGTGTTATCAACAAATTACGGAGCTGTATGGTGAGCCAGTGACCATATGATCACCCTAAAATGTACTCCTATTTTATTAACACGGTACAGACTCAAACTACCATTTCTTTCGTTCATATACGGGCTGACAGGTGGGCCCCACGGTTACACGCCCTGATGGTGCAACACTAGTTGCGCCGCGTGGAACGTTTGACTGGTCAATTGATTGTGTCATCAACAAAATACGGAGTTGTACGGGTGAGTCAGTGACCGTATAATCATGATATGTATTTGTTTAACACGGTACAGGCGCAAGGGCTCATATATACGCGCATGCACTCACCGCTATAAGCGCACACACGCGAACCCTACCCCTATGAGCACCTTCGAGAGAGTGGGCCAGCATATATGATCTTGAGATTTTACGAAGTCACCATAGGTGCCTCGTAGTCGAGTGAAACGTCTCCTCCCACTGAACGTACGTCGCCGGAAAATACTGAAATTAACACAAGATAAATGCGAGCACCAGGACTTTAACCTTGGTGGGCTCAAGAAACCACTGTCCTCTAACCATCCAACCACATGTTGGTTAGCACAACAAAATGTATGTGGTGACCGTGATGAGGTTATTCTGAAGTCCAGTGACCATATCGTGCTTTCGCTTCAAATACAATGACCGTAAGTGTCGTCAACAAAATACGGAGCATGCATCAAATGCAAAGTCCGTCAGTGTCATCAACAAAATATGGAGACGTATCGTGAGCTAGATACCGTTGTACTATTGTATATGCTTATTTTCTTAGTGGCCGATTGCGTGTGTGGTGTGGTGGGCACATCATTTCTAGTTGTGGTGGGTCAACATGAAGACTCATGGGTCGGTTCCATCCCGCGCCACATATAGGTTGGACTGAGACGTGTTATACAAAGACCCATGTGGAGGACTCGGCGTACAACACAAAGCTACCAGAGTCGCGGAGGACTCTATCCCCACTGGTGATAAGCCGACTATATATGATTTGTAACCCTAGGCCCTTAGTATGTTATACAAGCTTGGGGGCTAGTTCGTCGATAGTATACACACACGCACAATGCCTGGTATTCACGTGTACTTTGTACACACCCCTATCACTAATATACAGTACCAGGAGTAGGCTCTTTCTTCAACTGCAATTGAATTCTAGCATGTGCATGTGTTTATTTCATATTATCGATCCATAGAGTGAGAGCGGTTTGAAATACAGGCAATGGATGCTTTTGCAATTCATATATAAACATTAATTAGTGCACTCCATGTTGTTAGTGTGAAGCACTTTATACATTTGTCACTTGCATGGATACATTCCAAATTGCTAGCTACGAAATAGAATACATGTCGAATTCAACATAAAGGGGGTTTCAAAGATTCGAATTCATAGGAAGTGCATTCATCTATTTGAACCCGAGATAATGGCATTTTTAAATCAGATGTAAAAGGGGGCATCAATCTTTTTGTGAGTTTGAACATGCTATATATATTCATACGCATATCTAACTTTTTTTTGCAACCAAGGAGATTATATCTGGAACCATGCATGAACTGAGGTAAGTTGCATATTGTTTAATATATACTCGTGTACAATGTATATTCAAATGTACCCCCTCCATTCCAAAATAATCGTAGCTTTAGGATTTTCAAGAGTAAATATTTGTGAAGTTTGACAAATCCTGACAGTTCAATTCAAGAGAACCGAAAACGTTAAGGCCTTCTTTGGTTCATAGGATAGGAATTTTATAGGAATAGGAAAATCATAGGAGGTGAGATGACATGCATGTCAATTCCTATAGAGAAAGAGATGTCATTTGGTGCATAGGATAGGATTTTTTTCCATTGAGTCTAGGCTAATGTTTTTTCCTCCAAAACGTGAAGGATTGATTCCTATCCTACATAGGAATAGGAATCCATTCCTACAAACCAAAGGGCTTCAAAGGAATTTTTCCTTTGCAAATCCTATCCTATAGAATTCCTACAAAAATGCTTCTGCTCCCAAATATTGAACAAAGCGCCAAATAGGCCTCTGGTCACCCAAAACCACGCGAGACTAATGTTTTGGTGGTAGGAAATTACTGTCCTGACTCTGGCCCGTGTAGCCTATCAGCCCGATGTCCAAAGGTCTAAACCGGGGTAGGTTTGTAACTTCACCAAGACGCCAGAGAAGCATTCATACGCCGTGGGCGCCTACCCATGCGCTCGGCCGAAATCTATCCCTCCCACATTTGGGACACCTGACATGACTGTCCTACCCCCAACCCGCAATATGTCCGAAATTTTAGATTGGGGGAAAGTTTGTAACTTTCCCCAAATTTCAAACAAGCGCGTCTCAAACCGAAACATTGTTTCCCCTTAGTTCCCCGCCTCCCTCTGTTTCCCCATTCATACTCCGTGGGCGCGAAAACGCCCTCTCCACCAGTCACGAAACCTCAGCCTCCTCCATCCTCCACCCCATAGCGGCCAATCCACCGCCGCCCTCCTCCATCACGCCGGAGCCGGTACCCCGACGTCGTCGTCCAACGCAACCGCAACCGCAACGCCCTCAAGGACTTAGCAACTGAAGCCGAGGCAGAGCTGCCTCCACGACATCGACGCCGACGCCGACGTGCGTCGTACCAGAACCACTCCGACCACGCCGCCCTGCGCCTCACTGCTGCGGCTCCACTATCGCAACCGTCCACCGCACCGGAGCTGTTCCCGCTACGTCGTCGTTCGCCACCTCGGATCTGCTTCCCTGCCGCCGATAGACGGCCACCGCACCATACTCAACAACTTGGCCATGGGTTCATTCAAGGCTGCACCGTCCTCCACAACTTCTGGTTTTCGGCGAACAACAAGAAGATCGTCGGAAAAACAGAAGGAGGACACAGCACTACCAGCAGAAAGAGGTACTCCTCTTCCCTTATTCGTGCAAATCTTACGTCTCCGCTCACACCGTATTCATCCCACAAAAGAAACTAGTTGAGCACTTCTTACTGCATCTTCTTCGTGATACTAAATGCACAAGGTTTCCTCCCTTTACTATTTCACCTTTGATAGAGGTCAGTAGCCCACCTGGATTTCAATTCAGGGTCAGTCGAACCACAATTAAAAGAAGCAGCACCCGCTTAGGCGTGCGGAGCACCTAGTCCACCTGTTCCCCAGGGAAGCGGCGCATCGGTGTCTATCATAGGGGTGTGGGGCATAGGAGCTGCTTGCGCCCGATCTGGAGGTCGGCAGGGCTTGAATGGATGGCCGGGGGGCGGTGCCAAGCACGGCGGTGCGGTGAGGTCGAGGGGAGGGCGCAGGCAGGAGAGTAATACTGGGCCGGTGGTCGGTGGCATTTCGAGGAAGATCGTCAACACTGACTCGCTGGAGGTAGATGAAGGCGATCTGCCCGTTCTTTGTACATCGGACGGTGCAGAAAAAATGGACTGGCCTATTTGCTTTCATCGACTGTTATTTTCATAGAATCCTGTAGTAATTTAGTGTGCCATGCATGTTGTAGAGCTATCATATGTCTCCCGTCATTTATTTCTCATCGACCTGCTATCTGCTACCTTTACACTGTACTAATTATGCACACACTTCACCCATACTCACACTATTGTTTTTTTATGCATGGGTATTTCAGACTCTGACGTAGTGTTGATGAATGCAGAAAAGAAAAGATAGAAGTCGCTCCAGTGTAATTCGAAGATAAGCACTAAGCGTTCCAGCGCTCTAACGGGTGCAGTGTCAGCAGTTGGAGACCGTAAACTTAGCTTTGCAGTTGATGATCTCAATTGCCACACACAACCATCCCAGGTGATTTCTTTAACTTCGCGCTGTCAAATGTGGTTGCATGTTGCATATGGTGTCTAGATTATATTGCTTCCAATTTGGTTAAATTGCATCTGCTTACTTTACACATTATACCTTTGATAATGACATGCCTTCCTGTTTTTGATACATACTACATATGTCTATTAACCATGTTCGTACATCAAACTAATGCTCTTTTGTATCCCTCGTCAATCACTTATGATGAGACAGTCACCCGGATGGGTTTCTGTGAGACGCCATACTCGTTTAAAGAGTGCAGTGTCATCCTCCCCACATGATTCTCAAGAAACGGCAAGGCTAAATGAAGATAGTCAACGTAGCTCTCTAGTTGATCACCGCAATTCCCCCACACCACCATCGCAGGTGCTTGCTCTTACTTGGCAGTGTGATATGTAGTGTTCTTCTTACATGAAAGTAGTGTTCGTCAGTATTATGCATCAATGAGTTCTGAAGAGCAAATTTTATTCCTTTTTCTTGTGGGTTTGACTTGACAAGGCAAAATCAAGAAAGAGGAAGGAAAAGAGTAAGGAAGGCGATGATGGTGGTCCTCTGCAGCAACGTAAACGGAGCATCTGTACCGATTCTCCTTGTACTGATAGTGCATTACAAGGTCCAAGTCTCCGCTCCCCTACTCCACCATCCAAGCTGCTTGCTCTAACTTGGTAGTGTGATATCTGGTTGCATGTTGCATATGGTGTCTAGCTCGTATTGCTCATAATTAGTGTAAACTGCATCTGCTTAGCTTACACATGATACATGTGAATATGACACGCTTTCCTATTTTTGGTACATACTATATCTTATGATAAGGCACCTTTAAGTCGCCACTGTGATATTGGTTGTGTCTTGCATATGATTTCTAGCATGTACTGCTTCTAATTTGTTGAAACGCCATACAGTTTGAACTTGGCAGAGTGATATTGGTTGCATCTTTCATATGGTGTCCAGCTTGTAGTGCTTCTAATTTGTTGAAATGCCTTCTGCTTAGTTACCACATCATAGGTGTGAATATGTCACACCATCCTGTTTTTCATACATATTCCATCCTCGAATCATGTGTTTGCCTTTCATCCGAGTAGTGTTCATCAGTATCATGCATGAATGAGTTCTGAAAAGCGAATTTATTCCTTTTTCTTATCGGTTTGACTTCACAATGCAAAATCATTACAACTGAAGGAAGTTAGTCCGGCAGTGGATGATGGTGGTCCTTCGGAGCAACTCAATAAGGGGGTCTCTACAGATTCTACTCCGCCATCCTCCCAACAAGATTCGCAAGACAACACAAGGCTGGACAGTGAACGTAGTTGTGTAGATGATGAGCACATCTCCCCTACTCCACCATCACAGGTGCTTGCTCTAACTTGACACTATTATATGTGGTTGCATGTTGCGTATGATGTCTAGCTTGTATTGCTTCTAACTTGAATTGCATCTGCTTACTTTACACATAATGCCTGTGAATATAACACGTGTTCCTGTTTCTAGAACATACGTATACATGATGAGCACATATCCCCTACTCCACCATCACAGGTGCTTGCTCTTACTTGGAACTGTTATACGTGGTTGCGTTTTCCGTATGATGTCTAGTTTGTATTGCTTCTGATTATGTTGAATTGCATCTGCGTAGCTTACAACTTATACCTGCAATGATCACTTACCCATAAGACACATTTAACTTGGGACTGTGATGTAGGTTGCATCTTGCATTGTCTTCTAGCTTGTACTGCTTCTAATTTCTTGAAATGGCACTTACGACGAGACACTTTTTACCTGATAGAGTGATATTGGTTGCATGTTCATATGGTGCCTAGCTTTCATTTCTTCTAATTTTGTTGAAATGCCTTCCGCTTACTATTTTTTCATACATATTCCATCCTCCTATCGTATGTGTGAATATGAAACGTTGTCTTTTTTGTATATATTCCATCCTCCTATCCTGCGCTTGCCTTACATCAAAGTAGTGTTCGTCTGTATCCTGCATCAACCAGTTATGCAGAGCTAATTTTATTCATCTTCTTGTGGTTTTGACTTCATAAGGCAATATCAGAAAATAGGAAGGAAAAGAGTAAGTTAGGGGATGTTGGTGGTCCTCCGCACCGACGCAAACAGAGACTCTCTAGATTTGCCACTGCTACTGCTAATGAAGTTGAAGTGCCAAGTCTACATGATGATTTCATCTCCTGTACTCCACCATCGCAGGTGCTTGCTCTAAGTTGACAGTGTGATAATTGGTTTCATGTTGCATATGTTGTCTAGCCTGTATTTCTTCTATTTTGATTAAATTGCACCTGCTGAGTTTATACGCTGTACATGTGCATATGACCTGGCTTTCTGTGTCTAGAATACACTGCATCTATCTATCATACCATGTTCTTACATCAAAGTACTGCTGTTGTGTATCCCGCATCAGTCACACGTGATTGGACGCTTTTAACATGGCAGTTTGATAGTGGTTGCATCTTGCATTGATTTCTATGTTGTACTGCTTCTAATTTTTCGAATTGCCACTTATGACAAGACACTATTAACTTGGCAGAGTAATATTGGTTGCATCTTTCATATGGTGTCTAGCTTGCATTACTTCTATTTTCTTGAAAATCCTTCTGCTTAGTTTGCACATCGTAGCTGTGAATATGTCATGTCATCATGTTTTTCTTACATATTCCATCCATATACGGTTGTCTTACATCAAAGTATTGCTTGTTTGTATCATGCATCCATGAGTTCTGAAGAGTGATTTTATTCTTTTGTGTTGTGGGTACAGCTTGACATGGCAAAGTCAAAAAAGAGCAAGGAAAATAATATAGTAGGGAGTGCTGTTACTCGTCGGGTGAAATGGAAAAGGTTCTGTCGTCGAGATTCTGCTGGTACTTATAGTGCAGTAGAAGGTCCAAGTCCACCGGCTAAATCTACAAACACAATATCACCTGCTCCACCAGCTGCAGCATCCGCTTCAACTGTACCAGCATCTCAACTAGTTACTCGTTCGTTTGCTCCGGAATTGGCCAGTTCCCAAGCTGCCTTCACACCTAACACTACTTCCGAAACACTGCTGACACAACAGGACTTGGCAAGATCAGATGAACCTCATGAGCATCAACACCAAGACGGTACCTGACCGAGTCAAGTTGCAGTTGCATGCTCCTTTATATGTACTCTCACAGTTTGATGTACACTAACACTTTCCATATTCGTTGTTGAACTAGCACCACGGCGCAAGCGGAAACAAACATCAGGGATAATGCTTGACAGATTAACAAAATCTAAAGGAGGAAGAATGGAGATCCATTTTGAGGCAGGTTTAAAAAGGCCACGTGATGCTACAGAGTCAGCCAAGTTAGTATTAGAGGCAGCCGTTGCCATTAGGCGTCATGCACGTATCCTCCCAACGTGGATCCAGTACAGGAATGAGAAAGACAATACCCAGTTTAACACCTTCCTTGACCATTTATCCGTAAGTAATGTTATTCATCGCAATTAGTAATATTGTCTTGCTCTGTCCCATACTTTCTAGCTTCCTCCTAATAAGACTCACATTCTTTTTTCAACAGATGAGGTTCAAGTTGGATCCAAAAGATGATGCAACTAGACAAGCACGCACTCATGTTTTTCAGTCTGCTCTGCGACAGTATCGGTACCACCTTAGAAAATCTCACTTTGAAGGCAAGGCTAACAATGAAATCGCCCAAACATCTCCAGTGGAATATATTACAGATGAAGACTGGACAGCCCTCGTTAAACACTGGTCTGATCCAAAGTATCAAGTAGGCTATCTGTATTTGATCAGACCACATATTGAACTTGTATTTATGTATGTGCCTTACAAGTGTATCTTCTTCTAGGCTAACTGTTTGAAGAACAAAACCAATTGTTCTAAAGTGAAATTCCAACAGACCACAGGATCTCGTAGCTATATTGCACACTGCGAGGCTCTTGTAAATAGCTGCTACTTCCTTCTTTTTTTGTGCCATATTATCGTATCTATATTGACTTGTTCCAAATACAGAGGAAATCCCGTGCGGACCAAAAAGAACCTGAACCGAATGCAGTGCAAATCTTCAAGGATTGCCACACCAGCAAGATGAAGGGCATGAGCACACCAGTTCAAGCCGCTGTTGTAAGTCCTTACTCCTCCTGCCTTGAATTGATTGGTACTGTGATGTGTTCATTTAACTACTTGGTTTGCAGCCAATGTCAGTTACTCTGTTCACTTTTATTCACAGTTGTGTTAACATATCATTTCACCTTACATGGTTTAAAAGAGATGAAGGATATTCTTTTGGTCTTGATCTGTAATCTAGTTGTTATGTTCACGTGCACACACAATGATAAAATAGCATGTTTGCTTTATATCTGTTTGCCCATGATATGAATGATGTCATACTATGTTCATCCTACTTTAAACCATGTCTCTTTATCCTTAGATGTCAACAAATGTGAGGAAATAGACAATACAGTAGGCATGCTACATGGACATATGTTCTAAAAGTGATTTTATTATGTAGTTGGCACTACAATACATGCTAATGTATTACAGTAGTTCACCAAAATAAGTTATGTATAAACGTTTGACCTACTTTGTTTGTTTTTGTCTCATTAGTAACTTATCTGGTACACTAATCTACAAGTTCAAACTTTCAGGAAGCTATGGAACAAATGATTGAACAGGCACAACCACCTGAAGGTGACGAGGCTACTACAGGCACAATGTCACCTCTTGATGCAGTGCGTCAGTATCTCTCCACTAACAGTGCAAAAAGCACCTTCCTGCGTAATTTTGGGTTGGTTGTCAAGGTAACCTCGTCCAAATCGCCTACTGAGCAAAATCTTCCTGCTAGACAGAGTGATATATCTGTGCTCCAGATACAAGTCCAATCCCTAATGGACATTGTTTCGGGAACAAGAATAGTGGTTGAGAAATGTCGTCAAGATATGAATGGTTTTGAAACCAGACTATCAGACATTCGCTTCATTGTTCAAGAGCAATGGCGGAAAAAAAGTGGAGATTGTGCTGCTCCATCAGATTCTACAGCCTGAAACATTAGCACTCAGGTCAAATGATCCGTGCTTCTATACATCTGATGGCGCTTTTATCTGGAAGGACTGTAAACTTTATGCCAACATGCCTTTTGTTGTATGGTTGGAATTTATTTTGTTGTGATACAACATTTATGATGCCGCCTCAGGCTGCAGTAATTACGACGCTATTTTTGTATAGTGTAGGTTTATCTTAGTAATGTATTCGGCCGAAACCTTCGTAGGAGCCCAACATGCCAACATTCGTCGGGCCCATTCCAATTGGGCTAAAAACGATTACGGGCCGAAATTGGCATGTAGCCCACTAAAAATATCTGGGCCTAAATCAGCATAAGCTTTCATATTTTTTTGGTAGGCCTGTGCCCGTAGTGGGCCTTTAACAGGCCTAAACATAATTTGGGCCCTCAGTAAAAATAGGCCGTTTAGAGGTGTAAATATCTCGAGCCCATAAAATAAATGGGCCTTACCGAAAGTGAGATTGGGCCGTGATTGTGCCAAATAACCCACTGGACTTTAACATGCCGAAATTCGGACGGGCCGTAAATGCGCCGACCTAAAACACGAGCCTTTAACAAGCGGGAACTTCGGTCGGGCTAGATTATCATCATTTTTATATGGGCCCGATATGACGTTGGGCCACATATGGCCCATGGTTTACGTCCGGTGTTAACATGCCGAAAATGACAACAGGCCGAAAGTGGCCCAAAGCTATAGTGGGCCTCTAACAGGCCGAATGTCAGACATGGCCGAATATGACCCAAATCCTTCACGGTCGTTTATGGGCCAAAAGTTTTGATGGCCTGTAAATGGGCCCAAATGAAGCCATACCTTTAACAGGCCGGAAATACACCGGGCCGTAATTCGTCCCAATTACTTAGCGGACTGTTAATGGGCCAGAAGTGACCATGGGCCGCGTTGATGACAAGTTTAGGACAGGCCATTGACGAGCCGATTTGACAGAGAATGTTGGGCCTTTAGCTGGGCCGACCCATTATGGTCGGCAGAATCTAGTGGGCCTTTAGCTGGGCCGGCCCATTATGGTCCGCAAAATCTTGTGGGCCTTTAGCTGGGCCGGCCCATTATGGTCTGCAAAATCGTGTGGGCCTTTAGCTAGGCCGGCCCATTATGGTACACTAAATTTTGTGGGCCTTTAGCTGGGCCGGCCCATTATGGTCTGCTAAATCTTATGGGCCTTCGGTTGGGCCAGCCAATTTAATCTTTGTGGGCCACTTTTGGGCCGGTCCATGTGTCAACATATCATAGGCCCATCTCGACCGTTGGATGAGTGACACCTGTGCCAACACGGAGCTGACGCGTGGATCCGTCAGCCAATGAGAATTTTACACGTGGAAAATCGGCATTGGTCGTGGCTGTTAATGGGTTCGGATCCAAAATCCGACCCGATAGCTTAACGGCGTTCCATTATGGTGGATGCCACATGTCGGTCACCCTTGACGAAAGCACTTCTGTGACACGCGATTTATCATCATGGAAGTGGACACTTCCGTGATGATAATTTTGGCAATGCCATGGAACACTTCTACAACAGCACAGGTATGACTATCTTGATTCTGTCATAAATTTGTCATGGATGTACATGCATGACAGAAAACGCGACCTACTATGACAAAAACGTATCATCACGGAAGTGTATTTTTTTATAGTGAATGGACAGGGCTTAACAATTGACTATCAGCAACAGGATAAAATATACCTGCCTCAAGGAGCTTTAGTATCTCCTTTCTTACCACTTCTTTCATTTTAGGATTCAGCCGACATTGATGATCACGAACTGGTTTAGCATCTTCTTCCAAATTAATTTTATGTTGACATAGAGTGGGACTAATGCCCTTAAGATCATCAAGAGTGTACCCAATAGCAGCGCGGTGCTTCTTCAGAGTTTTCAATAATCTCTCTTCCTCATGCTCTAAAAGGTTAGCACTAACAATAACAGGATATATCTTTTTCTCATCAAGATAAGCATATTTAAGAGTATCAGGTAACGGTTTAAGCTCAAACACGGGATCACCCTTGGGTGGAGGAGGATCCCCTAGGATTTCAACAGGTAAATTGTTTTTCAGAATAGGTTCCTGTTTAAAGAATACTTCATCTATTTCCCTTCTTTCATTAATAAACATATCATTTTCATGGTCTAGCAAATATTGTTCTAAAGGATCACTAGGAGGTACGACAATAGAAGCAAGACTAATAATTTCATCCTTACTAGGTAATTCTTCTTCACGGTGTTGTCTACTAAATTTAGAAAAATAAATTCATGAGCCATATCATCTAAACTGGTAGTAACAACATCTCTTTTGCAATCTATGGTAGCATTAACAGTATTTAAGAAGGGTCTGCCAAATATAATGGGACAAAAGCTATCTTATGGGGAACCAAGAACAAGAAAATCAGCAGGATATTTAGTTTTCCCACACAAGACTTCAACATCTCTAACAATTCCCATTGGTGAAATAGTATCTCTATTGGCAAGTTTAATTGTAACATCAACATCTTCCATCTCAGCAGGTGCAATATCATGCATAACTTCTTTGTATAAGGAATAAGGTATTGCACTAGCACTAGCACCCATATCACATAAGCCATGATAACAATGATCTCCTATTTTAACAGAAATAACAGGCATGCCTACCATAGGTCTAGGTTTATCTTTATCACGGGGTTTAGCAATTCTAGCAGTTTCATCACAGAAATAAATAACATGCCCATCTATATTATCAGACAAGAGATCTTTAACAATAGCAATATTAGGCTCAACTTTAACTTGCTCAGGAGGTGTATATGTTTTAATATTGCTTTTACGAACCACAGTTGAAGCTTTAGCATGATCCTTTATCCTAACAGGGAAAGGTGGTTTCTCAATATAAGAAGTATGAACAATAGGATCATTATAAGTGATAGTCTTTTCTTCAACTTTAATAGGTGCAGCTACTTTTACTTCTATGGGAGAATGATATTTAAACCACTTATCCTTGGGGAGATCAACATAGGCAGCAAAAGATTCATAGAAAGAAGCTACTATCGCAGAGTCAAGTCCATATTTAGTGCTAAATTTACGAAAAATATTGGTATCCATAAAAGATTTAACACAATCAAAACTAGGTGTCATACCTGACTCCTTACCATTGTCGAGGTCCCAATCTTCAGAGTTGCGTTTAATTCTTTCCAATAAATCTCATTTGAATTCAATAGTCTTCATCATAAAAGAGCCAGCAGAAGAAGTATCAAGCATGATGAGATTGTTACCAGAAAGCCGAGCATAAAAATTTTGAATAATCATTTCTCTTGAGAGCTCATGATTGGGGCATGAATATACATTGATTTAAGCCTCCCCCAAGCTTGAGCGATGCTTTCTCCTTCGCGAGGCCAAAAATTATATATATAATTGCGATCGCGATGAACAAGATGCATAGGATAAAACTTCTGATGAAATTCCAATTTCAATCGTTTCTAATTCCAAGGCCTCATATCATCACATAGCCTATACCATGTCGATGCATCTCCCCTCAAAGATAAAGGGAAGACCTTCTTCTTAACAACATCTCCGGGTACACCTGCAAGCTTAAATAATACACAAACTTCATCCACATATATCAGATGTTCATCAGGATGTTTTGTTCCATCTCCTAAAAAAGGATTAGCTAGCAGTTTTTCTATCATACCCGCAGGAACTTCAAAGCAAGCATTTTCATTTTCACTTTCAGTCGGTTGAGGAGCAACTCTTTGCTCTACTGGTCAGGATGAAGATACCCTGAACAAGCCCCTCAGAGGATTACTTTCCATGGTAACAAGTGACAGTAAATTTCAGCACACTATATAAATTTTTCCTTACCAAATTCCACCTACCAAAGGCGCTTTACTCCCCGGCAATGGTGCCAGAAAAGAGTCTTGATGACCCACAAGTATAGGGGATCTATCGTAGTCCTTTCGATAAGTAAGAGTGTCGAAACCAACAAGGAGCAGAAGGAAATGATAAGCGGTTTCCAGCAAGGTATTCTCTGCAAGTACTGAAATAAGTGGTAACAGATAGTTTTGTGATAAGATAATTTGTAACGAGCAACAAGTAACAAAAGTAAATAAGGTGCAACAATGTGGCCCAATCCTTTTTGTAGCAAAGGACAAGCTTGGACAAACTCTTATATAATGTAAAGCGCTCCCGAGGACACATGGGAATATCGTCAAGCTAGTTTTCATCATGTTCATATGATTCGCGTTCGGTACTTTGATAATTTGGTATGTGGGTGGACCGGTGCTTGGGTACTGCCCTTACTTGGACAAGCATACCACTTATGATTAACCTCTATTGCAAGCATCCGCAACTACAACAAAAGTATTAAGGTAAACCTAACCATAGCATGAAACATATAGATCCAAATCAGCCCCTTACGAAGCAACACATAAACTAGGGTTTAAGCTTCTGTCACTCTAGCAACCCATCATCTACTTATTACTTCCCAATGCCTTCCTCTAGGCCCAAATAATGGTGAAGTGTCATGTAGTCGACGTTCACATAACACCACTAGAGGAGAGACAACATATATCTCATCAAAATATCGAACGAATACCAAATTCACATGACTACTAATAGCAAGACTTCTCCCATGTCCTCAAGAACAAAAGTAACTACTCATAAAGCATAAACATGTTCATAATCAGAGGGGTATTAATATGCATATAGGATCTGAACATATGATCTTCCACCAATTAAACCAACTAGCATCAACTACAAGGAGTAATTAACACTACTAGCAACCTACTAGCACCAATCCCGGACTTGGAGACAAGAATTGGATACAAGAGGTGAACTAGGGTTTTTGAGATGAGATGGTGCTGATGAAGATGTTGATGGAGATTGCCCTCTCCCGATGAAAGGAGCGTTGGTGATGACGATGGCGATGATTTCCCCCTCCAGGAGGGAAGTTTCCCCGGCAGAACAGCTCCGCCAGAGCCCTAGATTGGTTCCACCAAGGTTCCGCCTCGTGGCAGCGGAGTTTCGTCCGAGAAGATGGCTTATGATTTTTTTTCCATCAAAAGACTCCATATAGCAGAAGATGGCCACCGGAGGGCCACCAGGGGGCCCACAAGGTAGGGGGCGCGCCCAGGGGGTACGGCGCGCCCCCCACCCTCGTGGGCAGGGTGTGGTCCCCTGGTGAAGTTCTTGCTCTCAGTATTTTTTATATATTTGGAAAACATCTTCCGTGAAGTTTCAGGACTTTTGGAGCTGTGCAGAATAGGTCTCTAATATTTGCTCCTTTTCCAGCCCAGAATCTCGACTGCCGGCATTCTCCCTCTTTATGTAAACCTTGTAAAATAAGAGAGAATAGGCATAAGTATTGTGACATAATGTGTAATAACAGCCCATAATGCAATAAATATTGATATAAAAACATGATGCAAAATGGACGTATCACCCCCTTCATTATATTCTATTCCACCCATAGTGCTATATCCATGGCTCATGCTCATATATTGCGTGAAGATTGAAGAAGTTTGAGAACATCAAAAGTATGAAACAATTGCTTGGCTTGTCATCGGGGTTGTGCATGATGAGAGCATTCTTGTGTGATGAAAATGGAGCATGACCAAACTATATGATTCTATAGGGACGAACTTTCTTTGGCCATGTTATTTTGAGAAGACATGATTGCTTAGTTAGTATGCTTGAAGTATTATTATTTTTATGTAAATATTAAACTTTTATCTTGAATCGTTCGGATCTGAACATTCATGCCACAATAAAGAAAAATTGCATTAAGAAATATGTTAGGAAGCATTCCACATCAAAAATTTTGTTTTTATCATTTACCTACTCGAAGACGAGCAGGAATTAAGCTTGGGGATGCTTGATACGTCTCCAACGTATCTATAATTTTTTATTGTTCCATGCTATTATATTATCTGTTTTGGATGTTAATGGGCTCTATTTTACACTTTTATATTATTTTTGGGACTAACCTATTAACCGGAGGCCCAGCCCAAATTGCTGTTTTTTTTGCCTATTTCAGTGTTCCGCAGAAAAGGAATATCAAACGAAGTCCAAACGGAATGAAACCTTTGGGAACGTGATTTTCTCAACAAACGTGATCCAGGAGACTTGGAGTGGGAGTCAAGAAACAATCGAGGAAGCCACGGGGCAAGGGGCGCGCCCTCCACCCTCGTGGGCCCCTCGTTGCTCCACCGACGTACTTCTTCCTCCTATATATATCCACGTACCCCAAACATCAAGGAGCACCACGAAAACCTAATTCCACCGCCGCAACCTTCTGTATCCGAGAGATCCCATCTTGGGGCCTTTTCCGAAGCTCCGCCGGAGGGGGTATTGATCACGAAGGGCCTCTACATCAACTCCATGGCCTCTCCGGTGATGTGTGAGTAGTTTACTTTAGACCTTCTGGTCCATAGTTATTAGCTAGATTGCTTCTTCTCTCTCTTTGGATCTCATTACAAAGTTCTCCTCGATCTTCTTGGAGTCTATTCGATGTAATACTTTTTGCGGTGTGTTTGCCGAGATCCAATGAATTGTGGGTTTATGATCAAGATTATCTATGAGCAATATTTGATTCTTCTATGAATTCTTACATGCATGATTTGATATCTTTGCAAGTCTCTTCGAATTATCGGTTTAGTCTGGCCTACTAGATTGATCTTTCTTGCAATGGGAGAAGTGCTTAGCTTTGGGTTCAATCTTGCGGTGCTCGATCCCAGTGACAGAAAGGGAAACAACGCGTATTGTATTATTGCCATCGAGGATAAAAAGATGGGGTTTATATCATATTGCATGAGTTTATCCCTCTACATCATGTCATCTTACTTAAAGCATTACTCTGTTCTTATGAACTTAATACTCTAGATGCATGTTGGATAACGGTCGATGTGTGGAGTAATAGTAGTAGATGCAGAATTGTTTCGGTCTAATTGTCACGGACGTGATGCCTATATACATGATCATACCTAGATATTCTCATAACTATGCTCAATTCTATCAATTGCTCGACAGTAATTCGTTTACCCACTATAATACTTATGCTCTTGAGAGAAGCCACTAGTGAAACCTATGGCCCCCGGGTCTATCTTCCATCATATTAATCTTCCAACACTTAATTATTTCTATTGCCGTTTATTTTACTTTGCATCTTTATTTCTCTTTATCATAAAAATACGAAAAATATTATCTTATCATATCTATCAGATCGCACTCTCGTAAGTGACCGTGAAGGGATTGATAACCCCTTTATCGCGTTGGTTGCGAGGTTCTTATTTGTTTGTATAGGTGTGTGGGACTTGAGCATGATCTCCTACTGGATTGATACCTTGGTTCTCAAAAACTGAGGGAAATACTTACGCTACTTTACTGCATCACCCTTTCCTCTTCAAGGGAAAACCAACGCAGTGCTCAAGAGGTAGCATTCTACCGCCACAACTCTAGCATGGCCGCATTTTCTTAGCCATACTCAGATTTATTGCAAACTTTCCACAACTTAACGCGACAATTTCCCATGAAACGTTTTGTGTCTTGCCACAATTTAAATATGTCCTAAGAGCGGTAAACTATTTCTCACTTGTGGTATTCCATACTTTCTTAGCTAGACTCATACTTTTATTAATCCTTGCTCAACTTGTGGCGAGCAATTTCACATCCGCATGTTCTATGGCTTGTTAAAGCTTAGCCAACAAAGGTAAATTATGGCTATGACTATAAATCAAACATGTCTGAATACTATTGAACACGTTCTGGCTTTTGACACCCTCATCACAATATAATACTCCCTCCGCCCCAAAATAAGTGTTGCTGATTTAGTACAAATTTTTACATCTAAATTTGTACTAAATCAGCGACACTTATTTTGAGACTGGGGGAGTAGTTGGTTTAGGCATCCAACAATCTTATAAGTGATATCAAGATATAAGGGGTAGGTTTCTTCTAAACCTTCTTTCTTACCTCTCAGGAATTGTACTCAATCGTATAATCATATGCCTACTCAGTGATGACAATATAAAACAATGTGGCCACTATTAGGGTAGTCATCTTCCCAAATCATTTGGCATGGTACCAAAGCAAGACCTTCCCTATCACATCTAGTTTTATCTATTGACTCCCATGATCCCATCTTCCCCAGTGACATTTTCAGTTATGAACCAAGTGATCTTTGAGAAACTCACCTGAGAAAACACAAGGCCTACCTCCAATCAGCCTGGCAATGCTCATCGACTACCTCAATAACTCTACCTATATTAGCTCGGCCAATCCATTCTGCTCGTATGGATGACTTAAGGTTAGTATGTGCTTGGCTATCGGCTCTACTCCTCGACCAAATGTTCTCATCACATTCAAGTGTGAAAATCATCCACACTCACCTGATGACAGCAAACATGCAAAAATGCACCATGACTGCGAACGGGTACTTCTCCAAGATGTGTGTCGTAGCTGATGAGCTCGCCTCCGCTAGGAAACACATCGGTCTCCTACCTCCTGGTTGGACTTGTCATCGACTACAATCCTCTTGTTTCATCGGCGCTTGGGTGATATAATGTGTTTATGTGGGGTATTTTGTCTAGTGATCTTGAAGGGGGTGAATTTACCTAAATAATAATTATGTTTTAGATTTGGCAATTTTAGGAAATTCAAACAAGAAGTTTCCTAAGCAATCAAGCAAGCATAACAAGTTGAGTAAGCAATAATTCAGCAAAAATATAACAACTTGTACGAAAAATAGGGAGTGGGGAGAATGCAATCATTCGGTGACACAAGGATGTTTTCCTTGTTCGAATGTACTCCATTTGGCCGATTGTAAAAGTTTTCCTATCGAAAAAGGAAGCGCAAGCGGTGAGGGAAGGAAACGCGTTCAGCATGCAACTCCGATAGAACGTCGGAAACCGAGTTTGTGCATGACCGCACGAGTGCCCAATTACAGTCCGAAATTTCTGTACTATATAAGGAGCGAGGCCCCCGTGCCAACCTCGTCGATCTTCATCCCGCTGCCTCCTCTTCCATCTAGAATTCTAGATCCTACGCGCTTCACCGCTCACCTGCCTCTGGAAGCTCTGTTCAACCCGCGGATCGACCCGATGGCCGCCACCAAGCGATCTGCCGCCGCCGTCGACGGCCACGCCAACCGGCCGAGAGCAACCTGCGTCAAGAGGAGGCGCATCATCGGAACCACCGGGGACTACGATCACGAGTCCTGCCTGGGCGAGGACATGTTCGGCGTCGTCGACAAAAGGCGGCACCATGCCACCGGCCAAGCCGATTCCATGGGTGTTAGAATCATTACAATGTAATCAAGATTATTGACTCTGGTGCAAGTGGGAGACTGAAGGAAATATGCCCTAGAGGCAATAATAATGTTGTTATTTGTATTTCCTTACATCATGATAAATGTTTATTATTCATGCTAGAATTGTATTAACCGGAAACTTAGTACATGTGTGAATACATAGACAAACAGAGTGCACTAGTATTCCTCTACTTGACTAGCTCGTTGAATCAATGATGGTTATGTTTTCTAACCATAGACATGAGTTGTCATTTGATTAACGGGATCACATCATGAGAGAATGATGTGATTGACTTGGCCCATCCGTTAGCTTAGCACGATGATCGTTTAGTTTGTTGCTATTGATTTCTCCACAACTTATACATGTTCCTATGACTATGAGATCATGTAACTCCCGAATACCGGAGGAACACTTAGTGTGATATCAAACGTCACAACGTAACTGGGTGACTATAAAGATGCTCTACAGGAGTCTCCGATGGTGTTTGTTGAGTTGGCATAGATCGAGATTAGGATTTGTCACTCCGAGTATCGGAGAGGTATCTCCGGGCCCTCTCGGTAATGCACATCACTATAAGCCTTGCAAGCAATGTGACTAATGAGTTAGTTGCGGGATGATGCATTACGGAATGAGTAAAGAGACTTGCCGGTAACGAGATTGAACTAGGTATTGAGATACCGACGATCGAATCTCGGGCAAGTAACATACTGATGACAAAGGAAACAACTTATATCGTTATGCGGTTTGACCGATAAAGATCTTCGTAGAATGTGTGGGAGCCAATATGAACATCCATGTTCCGCTATTGGTTATTGACCGGAGACGTGTCTCGGTCATGTCTACATAGTTCTCGAACCCGTAGGGTCCGCACGCTTAACGTTCGGTGACGATCGGTATTATGAGTTTATGTGTTTTGATGTACCAAAGGTAGTTCGGAGTCCCGGATTTGATCACGGACATGACGAGGAGTCTCAAAATGGTTGATATATTGGACGGCTATACTCGGACACCAAAACAAGTGTTCCGGGTGATTTCACAGAATACCGGAGTGCCGGAGGGTTACCGGAACCCCCCGGGAAAAGTTGGGCCTTCATGGGCCATAGGGAAGAGGGGAGGCAGCCCACAGGGGCAGCCGCGCCCCCTCCCTATAGGGAGTCCGAATTGGACTAGGTAAGCCTCCCCCTTTCCTTCTCCTCTTCCTCTCCCTTCCTTCCTTCCCCTTCTCCTCCTAGTAGGACTAGGAAAGGAGGAATCCTACTCCTACTTGGAGGAGGATTCCTCCTCCCTTGGCGTGCCACTAGGGCCAACCGGCCTCCCCCCTTGCTTCCTTTATATACGAGGGCAGGGGGCACCCTAGAACACACAAGTTGATTGTTTTCAGCCGTGTGCGGTGCCCCCCTCCACCATAATCCACCTCGGTCATATCGTAGCGGTACTTAGGCGAAGCCCTGTTCGGGTAGCACCATCATCACCGTCATCACGTCGTCGTGCTGACGAAGATCTCCCTCGACACTTTACTGGATCGTGAGTTTGTGGGACGTCACTGAGCCGAACGTGTGCAGATCGCGGTGATGCCGTACTTTCGGTACTAGGATCGGTCGATCGTAAAGACGGACGACTACATCAACCGCGTTGTTATAACGCTTCCGCTTACGGTCTACGAGGGTACGTAGACAACACTCTCCTCTCGTTGCTATGCATCACCATGATCTTGCATGTACGTAGGAAAAGAATTTAAATTATTGTGTTCCCCAACAAAGCGGGGGGAATGAGCGGGGTCTGGCTCGGGCCGCACCAGCCGCGTCTAAACAGGCTCGTCCGAGTCAGCGTGCGGCACGCGCTCACTGGCCAGCGTGGCGCCGGGCAGGCCCAACCGGTCAGAATACCTATCAATACGTATAAAACGCACTTTTAGCCTCTTTTGCAACGTCTCGCCCCAAACTTGATACTGACACGTGAAAATTATCAATCTGATACCAATCTGTTTCCAATGCCACAATTGTGATACTTCTGTGCAATTTACTCCGGCTCTGTCCCGCTCGCCTGGGCGCGCAGAGCGCGAGACATCCATCATCCCGACGTACTGGCACGGGCCGGGGCGCGGCCGCGCCGCATGACGGCACCCGCTCCGGCCACCGTGGCGCTGCCGCGCGATGCTGTGCAGAGCGAGGACTCCATGGGCTTGTCAGATCGCTCAGCTCGATGGAGGCGTCTGGTGATTCAGCTTGTGTTCGTCTCTTTTTGATCTTTATTATTCGGACGTTTTGAGTCGTAGCACCATGGCATGTGCATCAGGGCCGGTCCTAAGATTTTGGGGGCCCAGGGTGAAACTAAAACTCGGGGCCCCTTAGTATAACCGTGATATAACAATAAGTGGCTGGGTGTCCCGCGCATTTGCGTGCATTAGCCTTTAATAGTTTTGTAAACTAAAGAGTTTTTGTTCTTCGTAAATCTCATATGGTTTTTTTTTCTGCGGGGAGTAAATCTCATATGGTTGATGACTAACATTTTTATGATTTTCGTGATACTAATAGATCATGACATTATACCGATAAAAAAGAGAGCTCAAAATACTCCATGATGTAAAAGTCCATAAAACCAAAATTGCAGACCTTACTTTACACACGCTTTTACAGATTCACCTTCTGAAGGGCCCTCCAAATTCGCCAAAAATTATATGATATATGGACTTCAACTATCAAAACATCTCTTCATATACAAAAAGTATTTGATTATCTATGAAGGGAGATTAAACTATTGCCTTTGATTATCAGTGCTCTACAACTCACAAATTGTTTTGCTTGCAACTCATAGACTGATAGGATCCATTCTGCCAAGAATCACACCAAAATCCCAGCTTAAGACAGTAAAACAAAACAAAGACAACATATCATCCGTGGTCTCTCCCCTCGATTTTGACATCATGCATGTTTCGGTACTCCTTTTCAAGGTTTTCTGTAATTACGCTCCTTAACCACCGGGAATCTCCTACAACAACCAACCAAATGTTGCTAATAACCTGTCATCAATCGGCATGTTTTTTCTATCGGCGCTGCAACTCTCCATGTGAAGAATGCCAGCCATTATTAAAGAACACAAGCATACACAGAAAAAGGTTGAAAAGTGCAAAAGCTATGCGTCCATATGTAAAGGTAATAAATTACTTAGTTCGCTGATACGCAATAATAATAAGGTATATATACCTCAGATCAGTTGGATTCGCGTTGCTGATGGTCTGATAGGCCACTCAGCGATCTGGACTGGGGTGTATCAGTACGTGTACACTCGGTGATGAGCGGATGGCACCGGAGATTGGAGAGCGGAGTTCGTCGATGAAACGGGGATTCACGATCAGAACCCGGCGACGATCGGAACCCAGGAATTCACGATCAGAACCCAGTGGCAGATCGTGATCCTCGTAGAGATGCGAATTCGCGGTTGGATCTTATATCTCGGCAGGGAATTATTAGGAAACCTAACTAACAGCCGCGCCTGCGTGGGCTCGCCGCTGCCTGCGTCTATACGTCCAGCCCATGGCCTAGTTGACTGCGTACATACCCATTACCACCCTGGGTGGGGGCCCCTACATCTCGGGGGCCCGGGGCGGCCACCCCCTCTGCCCCCCCTCAGGGCCGGCCCTGCTGTGCATGCATGGCGCTTTGCATCTTCTGCTACAGCAAGCAAGGCATCGAGCCAGGCCCTTTTAGTACAGTTAACGAGCCAGGTCCTTTAATTTTCTTTCGAGACCACAAGCTCAGATCCTTTTATGAACCTAGTAATATCAAGCTTTCCCGATTGAGATCTTCACAATCTCAAGCAATTACAAACCTTCCATAAGCATAAAGTCACCTTGATTCGGCATCATTTTGTCGCGCATTCTCTTTTCCTAATCCTGTGGTACGGCGTTCAGGATTTGCTCCTTCCACAAGCAAAGAACTCTTCCGAGTGCTCCGTTGTAATAAAGCTAGCCCCTAGAGACAACGTACAACTTGGCCACCTGGGTTCAGGTCTTCATGAATGCGATTCATATTCATCTTATATTTAAAAAAACAGTATCTCCATAGGGGCTTTCCTACTACATTTTTCCAGTTAAACAAATAAGAAAACCATTGTTGAGGAAATCTTCAACTGATAGTTGCTCGGTTGGCTGGTAAATAGGGGATTAATGGGCTAATCGGTAAATTAATCAATTAATCGGCTCATTTATCGGTTTATTGGCTACTCGGTGACTCTATAAGTAGGGGTCTATCAGCAAGTTAACTGATTAATCGGACGAATTCTTAAACAGGATAGCAAAACAATGAAAAATAAAAACATCTCGTGAAAAAATCCTATGAAGTTCTTCCAAGCCTCAATGAAGTAATCGATAAAATGAAAACCTATACAACCCACCCACCGAAGTTTGAACTAAGGACATCTTGCCAATTTTTTTATGGTGTTGTCTGTTCTACCGCCACAATTCTAGCATGGCCGCATTTTCTTAGCCATACTCAGATTATGCCAAACTTTCCACAACTTAACGCGACAATTCCCTATCAAATTTTTTGTGTCTTGCCACGATTTAAATACTCCCTCTGTATCAAAATATAAGACGGTTTTTGACACTACGGAGGGAGTATGTCCTAAGAACGGTAAATGATTTCTTGCTTGTGGCTTTCCGTAATTTCTTAGCTAGACTCATACTTTTATCAATCTTTGCACAAGTTGTGTCGAGCAATTTCACATCCACATGTTTTGTGGCTTGTCACGGCTTAGCCAGCAAAAATGTGGCAAATTTTATGGCAATGGCTATAAATCAAACATGTCTGAAGACTGTTGAACACATTCTGGCTTTGGACACCTTGATCATGATATAATAGTTGGTTTAGGCATCCAACAATCTTATAACGGATGTCAAGATATAAGGGGTAGGTTTCTTCTAAACCTTCTTTCTTGTCTCTCGAGCATTGTAACCAATTGTGTAATCATATGCCTACTCAATGATGACAATATAAAACAGTGTGGCCACTATTAGGGTAGTCAGCTTCCCAGGTCATTTGGCATGGTACCAAAGTTAGATCTTCCACATCACATCTTGTTTGATCTATCGACTCCCATGATCACATTTTGCTCTGTGATGTGCAGCAGTGAGTGCCTCTTTCATCATATTTCTTACTAGTCTCAAGTCTCAGTTTTCCTCATGTGGATTTGCTTCTTCAGGTTCAGTGTTAGGTGTCATTTTCTTCGGTTTTGTTAGTAGTTTTGATGTTAGGTGCCATTTTTCTTCAGTCTTGTAAGTTACCACACATGTAGGTTACTTAGCTACTCTCATTTCACCACTTTAGTCTTCATTTTATTTCTTCAACAGTAATTTTCCTTTTTAATCCTTCTTTTCCCAGTTATTATTTCTTTCATTTTCCAGATCAAACACATGCTGGAATTGAATGGGTGTTGGTGGTGTCGAATCCCACCATGATCAGATACGTACTTGAAAACCGAAGATACAATTCTTAGATCAAAATCACTTTTGCGGATCTGCCACAACAAGCCTGCTGACTTCTGCGTCGCTGTAGCAGACAAGAAGAAGCTGCCTGTTTGACGGAGCTTGAAGGTTCAGTCCAATTTTATGGGCCAATAGTGGTCACTTAGTTCAATTTAAGTTTCTTGGTTCTACTAGTTCAAATTTGGGTGAATAGTGGTGATTTAGTTCAGTTTAAGGGCATCTTCAGCCGTTGGCCCCTCAGAGGGCGTCTAAAAGCGCCGCCTGGGGGTGAGCCGGCGCAAAAAAATGGCCCTGGGGGCGAGTCGGTCCCCAGCCGTCGGCCCCTAGGGTCGCCCCCAGGCGCGTATTAAAATAAAAAAAGAAGAACCGTTCGGCGAAGTTATGATAAAAACTAGTTAAATTTCGGCCAAACATGGCAAATTTCGGTGAAACTCACGCATTTTCATTACATTAACCTAATCTAAAAAAGAAAGAGGTTGAAGTCGTCGCCGCCGTCGCCGCCATCGTTGTCATCGGCCTTCTCCTCCTTGACGCGGGCGCCCCTGCTGGACCCCTACCCGGCGTCGCCATGGCGGACTGGTGGCGGCGCGTCGTCGTCATCGTCGCTGTCGCATAAGACGACGACCCCGTCTTCATCGCGGACGCGTCGGCGCTCCTCGAAGTGGCGCAGGGCGGCGCGCTGGTGCTCCTTCTCATTCTCCCGGCGCGCCTTCTCCATCGCAATGGAGTCCTGGCGCGCCCATTCTAGGACCGCGCCGTCGTCGTCGAACTCCGCCTTCACCGGCGCCAGCCCCGGCTCCGTCTTCACCGGCGCCAGCCCTGGCTCCATCTTTGGCTTGACGAAGCGCGGAGGAGCCGACGAGCAGGAGGCGCACCGGCCGCCCTCGTTGATAACGATGCCGCCGCTGCGAGTGCACCGACCGATTGGCGTCTCCGCCGCGGGCTCGGCCTTGACGCCGAGAAGCGCCGGAGAACCGGAGGAGTGGGAAAATGAGCGAGAGCAGGAAGACGAGGAGGAGGCGAAGCTCCTTGGCGCCCATGCGCGTCGGTGTTGCGACGGGGCGGCCCCCGTCGCAGGATAGGTCAACGGCGGGTTGTTGCCGCCATCGAGGTACGCTAGCACGCCATCCAGCATGCGGCCGGGGACGCCCCACCACAGGTGGCGTCCCTCGTTGTTCTTCACGCCGCCGACCACCGGCGCGCCGTTCGTGGAGGCCAGACGCTGCTGCTGGCGGCGCTGGAAGTACGCCGCCCAAGCCGCGTGATTGCCGGCGGCGTACTGGGGGAGGGAGCGCTCGTCGTCGGTCAGGGAGGCGCGCGCGACCTCGACCTCCTCGGCGAAGTACCTGGGCTTCGCCACGTTGTCGGGTAACGGGGGAACGGGCACTCCCCCGTCGCTGAGCCGCCACCCCGTCGGCCCGGCGCGCATGTCCGGCGGCGCCGGGATGTTCGCCTGGAACAGGAGCCAGGACTCCTGTTCGCGGAGCGAACGGCGGCCGAAGCCGTTCGCCGCCGCCTCGTCTCCGGCGAAGCGCTCTGCCATGGCGACGGGCTCGGCGCTGGTAGAGAGGGAGAGAGAGGGGCTGCCGGTGGCGCTCGGGAGAGGAAGACGGAGACGGAGAGAGAGGGGCTGGGCGGCGGCGAGAGGCGAGTCTGGTGTGGGCACAGGCGAGAGACCGCCAGCTTTTATAGCCGCTCCGCGCCCGTGTGTACGCGTGCGAGGGAGGGGAGGCGTCGGCGCGCCGTCCCGTGACGCCGCCCGTGAGGAATCAACTGCAAGGCTGACCGGCGGCAGCCTTGCCATTGATTCCCCGTGGGAACCGAGGCAGTTGGGGGAAGACGAGCCGCCGTGTCCCTGACGCGGCTGGCCCGCGGCTTTTTCACGCCAAAACAGTTCGCCCTGGTGCCCCCGGGTGCCCCCCCAGCGCGCCGGGTTTGGCCTGGGTCCGCCGGCGCTGTTTTCGGCTCAGGCCGGCGAAAATCGGGCTCCTGGGGGCGCGACTGGGCCATTTTTTCGGCGCCGGCGCAAAAAAAACGCCTGGGGAGGCCTTCCTGGGGACGCGGCTGGAGATGCCCTAAGCTTTTGTGTTTGTTTCTGTCATGATCTTTTGATCATGCATCTACTAGCATATAGCATCTAGCATAGAGGTAGGCATACAACATCCCTGACACTTGCAGGATGATACGGGCACGACGGAGGAGGTGAAGCCCAATTTCAGGACTCCACCAAGCTAGGCGTGTCATTGTTATTTTTAATAATTAATTTTTTTTTTAATAATTATGAGTTTTTGCTTGGTTTTGGGCCTGTCCAACCAAGTCAGGTCGAGGCCCATTAGGCTAGGCGCCTCACCCCTCCATATAAGGAGCTGGGGCGCATTGGGTTTAGGGAGTTGGAAATTTTAGTCTAAAACTATCGAGTTGTGTTTCTTCGGTGAAGCATCCCTCCGGGATCGGCGATGCCGTTTATCTAATAAAGATTGCTACGGAGGTTCTTGTGTTCATCAAGGATTATCGTGCTTTGGTTTGAGGCGTGGTGATCTTCATCACGTTGCTTGCTGGATTTGTTTCCTCATCTTCAGGTTACGTGGATTACTTCCGTGATTAAAAGTTTTTCTATTTGATTGTCTTGCGGTGAAAGATCGGGCAAAAACTATAGGATCATCACGTTGATCCTTATTATGTGGTATCAGATTACTGGGTTCCTCACCGCGAGTTCATCCTGTTGAGTCTGGTCTGCGGAGAGTTCTCGTGGATCACGGTGCAAATTGCTGTTCGGCGAGGAGATTAGTGGCGGCAAATTCGCGAGGGCCGAGCACGCTTGGATCTGTGTCTCGGCAGGGAGTTTGTCTTCCAGTCAAATCAAATTGAGGGCGTCCGTGCTATAAATTTTCCTTATGATCTCGGCGAGGTTTGGTCGCTCAGATAGGAAGGACGGCCCTGTTTTCGGCTGACTCCAGATTTTCAGGAAGCAGAGCGATTTGGTTGGTACGTGATGGTGTATTAGTTAGTTTTGGAGTTTTGCGATCAGCTTGCCGGATTTTTAAATTAGTTAAATCCTAATTAGTTAAGGCAGGAGAGAGAAGATTCTCTTGTTTCAGTCCGTTTAGGAAATCAACTCACGGTAGAGTCGGGCTTGTGGTAAAAAAAATCTGCGATTTTATTTTCTGTTGGCCGGATAGGGAAGATCCGAAGATGGCTTCGACATGGTTTTATTGACTTGACGAGAAGTCTAAGGCTCGGACTGAGATAGCTGATATACAAAAGATCATTAAAGAGAGGCGGGCGGAACTAAAAAAGCCTATTACAGTTTTTCCCGCGCATACTGTGCAGACTTCCGCGAAGGTAATTTCCAAGGACACATACGCGGTTCAGATAAATGATGTTAACAAGGAAGCAACAACACATACTGGTTCTAAGGAGGACAAGGCTGATGTTGACACGATTTTGGTGGACAATGTTGTACCATTGAGCGGGCTGAATATGCAACTCAAGAGGGTACATGTTGAAGCTTGCAAAACTGTTGACAAGGGTCAGCGGTGGAGTTTATTTCAGACTCAGTGTATGATTAAAGGACAAGCATGCAAGTTGATGATTGATGGTGGTAGCTGTACTAATGGCATAAGCAAGGCAATGGTGGCATCATTGGGGTTGTCCACATGGCGCATTGCTGAACCTAAGCATCTTGAGTGGTTGAATAGCTGCGGTATGCTGAAGGTTACTCATAAAGTGCGTGTGCCATTTACAGTTGATGACTATGTTGATGTGGTAGAATGTGATGTGTTGCCATTGGAGGTGTGTGGGTTGTTACTTGGACGTCCATGGCAGTATGATCGCAATGTCACACATGCTGGGAGAGCAAATACATATTCTTTTGTGCATGACGGCAAACAGCAGACTTTGAAGCCTACGAAGGATGATCAAATAAAGTTTGATGTGGAGCTAGTGGTACACAAGGAGAGGTTGCGCAAGGCTAAGCCGCCAAGGTTAGCTAAGCTGCAACATGAGGAGCATGATGCACAGAGCGACATTGTTGATATTGCTTCAGCTCTACCTGTAGATAACAAGCCTGTTGTTCTTGTTAGTGACAAGCCAGTTGAAGTACAACCTCTTTCTGATGAGAGGAAGGATGTTGCAGCATGTGTTACAATTCCAATTTGTGTTGACACAGGTGTTCAGACTGATGATATTTGTGCTGATCATGTCCCAGTGCATGAGGTGCTTCGGGGCGACAAGCGCAGTTTTGTTAGCACACCTGTGAGGCGTTTTGTTGGAGCAGCAGTGCGGATGCACAAAGGCAAGG
Source organism: Triticum dicoccoides (assembly GCF_002162155.2). Classification (NCBI taxonomy): domain Eukaryota; kingdom Viridiplantae; phylum Streptophyta; class Magnoliopsida; order Poales; family Poaceae; genus Triticum; species Triticum dicoccoides. The sequence continues at coordinate 124,370,982 of NC_041384.1, read as the reverse complement.
ATGGACATGTTCGTCAGTTGTGTGGCCCACGCATTACTCATCTTTTGCAGGGTAGTGCAAAGCAGGTTCATGTTCAGAAACAAAGGGCTCCAGCAAAGGTGGACAAGAAGAAGGTGGTGGCGCCTATGCCCAGGCGTGTGTGGAGAAGAAAGTCACCCACAACTGAACCAAGTCGAGTAGACCAAGAGGGAGGATGTGGAGTGGTAGGCACGCGAGACTTGAAGATGGTGAAGACGCGTGATGCTTTTGTTGATATCACGCCATCCTTTCTAGCAGACCCCCGCGCGTTGAGGACAACGCTTTTTGAAGGGGAGGAGGATGATACGGGCACGACGGAGGAGGTGAAGCCCAATTTCAGGACTTCACCAAGCTAGGTGTGTCATTGTTATTTTTAATAATTTGATTTTTTTTTAATAATTATGAGTTTTTGCTTGGTTTTGGGCCTGTCCAACCAAGTCAGGTCGAGGCCCATTAGGCTGGGCGCCTCACCCCACCATATAAGGAGCTGGGGCGCATTGGGTTTAGGAAGTTGGGAATTTTAGTCTAAAACTATCGAGTTGTGTTTCTTCGGTGAAGCATCCCTCCGGGATCGGCGATGCCGTTTATCTAATAAAGATTGCTACGGAGGTTCTTGTGTTCATTAAGGATTATCGTGCTCTGGTTTGAGGCGTGGTGATCTTCATCACGTTGCTTGCTGGACTTGTTTCCTCATCTTCAAGTTACGTGGATTACTTTCGTGATTAGAAGTTTTTCTATTTGATTGTTTTGCGGTGAAAGATCGGGCAAAAACTATAGGATCATCACGATTGATCCTTATTACAGGAGTAGGCATACCAACACGTACAACAACAAAAATTCAGAGAGAATGTTGCAGCAACCATCAATTTTTTTTTCATGTCGGAGTGATCCAGCAGCAGGCCGTAACGGGTCGGGGGCGATTAGTTTAGGTGGGCAGGTGGAAATCACATCACGGGGGAAACCAAATTCGACCGAGAAACACCAGTTGAAATCAGTTTGATCATTTTTCCAACTCGATTCATCAGGACTAATCAAAACAGGTGTCAATCAAACATAGGACAGAAAATCGACTCAGACTGAATTCGGCTGGAATTTGGACACTCCCTAAAGTTTTTCCCATCGAAAAAGAAGCGCAGGCAGCGAGGGAAGGAAACGCGTTCCGCATGCAGCTCCGATAGAACGTCGGAATCCGAGTCTGGGTATGACCGCACGAGTGCCCAATTCGTATCTCAATTTTCTTCTGTATATAGTGAGCGAGCCCCCGTGCCCTCGTCGATTTTCTTCCCGCTGCCTCCTCCTCCATCTAGAATTTTAGATCCTGCGCGCTTCGCCGCTCCCCTGCCTCTGGAAGCTCTGTTGAGCCCGCGGATCGACCCGATGGCCGCCACCAAGCGATCTGCCGCCGCCGTCGACGGCCACGCCAACCGGCCGGGAGCAACCTGCGCCAAGAAGAGGCGCATCACCGGAACCACCGGGGACTACGATCACGAGTCCTGCCTGGGCGAGGGCATGTTCGGCGTCGTCGACAAAAGGCGGCACCGTGCCACCGGCCAAGTCGTCGCCATCAAGTCCTTCCGCGACCCGCGCAAGAAGGACGCGCCCGCCGACGCCCAGGAGGTGCTGCGGGAGGCCCGCTTCCTCGAGGCGTGCGGCGGCCACCCGCACATCGTCGGCTTCCGCGGCGTCGTGCGGGACTACGTCACCGACGAGCTCTGCCTCGTCATGGAGTACGTCCAAGGGCAGAGCCTCCACCGCCTCCTGACGGAGAGGCGCGGCCGCGGCGGGCTCCCGGAGGCCACGGTGCGGGGTTTCATGTGGCAGCTCCTCTCGGCGGCCACCGAGATGCACCGGCGCCACGTCGTCCACCGCGACATCAAGCCGGCCAACATAATCGTCGGAGAAGGGGAAGGGACGCTCAAGCTCTGCGACTTCGGGGTCGCCCTGTCCATGTCGGAGGCGCCGCCGTACCGGCCGGCCGGCACGGGCAAGTACCGAGCCCCCGAGATGCTGCTAGGAAAGCGGGACTACGACGCCCTGGTGGACTCGTGGTCGCTTGGGTGCGTCATGGCGGAGACCATCTCCGGCGAGAGGCTGTTCGACGAGGACAACTCGACCTGCCTTCTCCGAAGGATCTTTGAAGTGGTCGGAATGCAGGACGACACAACCTGGCCGGGGTTCACGTCCCTGCCGTTCGCGGACGCGGTGCTGCCGCCACAGTTGCCGACGGTGCAGCGGAGCAGGCTGCGAGAGCTGTTCCCGGAGGATACGCTGTCCGAGGAGGGGTTTGAGGTCCTGAGCGGCCTGCTCGCCTGCAATCCCGACAAGCGGCTGACGGCGGCCGCCGCGCTCAAGTTGCCCTGGTTCGCCACCATGGCTGCGGACGCCCGTCCCCCCGCTTCTCCTCCTGCGGTCGCTGCGATGACGGTGTCCATCAAGGTGGAGGAAGTAGAGGTCGCTCCGACAGCGCTACGCAGAAAGAAAGTGACTGCAAAGAAATATCTGTCATTGTTTGTAACAAGATAGATTGTCTACCTGGAATTTTTCTCTATTGTTCAGAGCGCATGTATACCAGTGCATCAACGCCTGATTTCCAAAATTCATTGCACGTGCGATTGGAAGCTTGAAAGCTAGCTTCCTGATTCCTTCCATTATCTTTCCACCAGACCTGGCGCCGTCGCCTCTAATCGTCGCTCGCCGTAGCCTGCCAGTCCGTGCAAGTCGCTTGAAATCGTTCGCCTTCCTGCCGTGCCAACTTTTTATATATTACTGAGGTTAATATTTTGAACATTTTCCAACTTATAAGAGCATCCGTTGTGCCGCCCAGGGACGTTTTTTCGTCCAGCTCGGGCTGGGCCGACGCAAGTTTTTGGCTTGGGGGGCAAATATTTCCAGCCGTGTCCACCCCAAGCACCTCTGCTCCTTGACGAGGAGGACGCGTGGCGGGCAAGGAGGAAGCGGCCGGGCGCCACCGCTCCTTGAGCTCGCCCCGCGGCGGCTCGGGCACGCCCAGGCCGGCACGCGACGAGCAGGGCGGCGACGGCGGCGCGCGGTGAGCAGAGGGCGGGTGGTGAGGAGGCAGAGGCCGGCGCGCGGCCAGGAGGCGGTCGCGACCAGCGGTGATGAGGAGGCAGAGGCCGGTTGCCGAAGACGTCGTGCGTCCGGAGTGTGGCATGCGGGCGCGGGCACCGGCCCCCTCGAGCAGCAGCGAGGTGAGCCGCGGTACGCGGGCGAGGCGAGCTCCCGCGGGATCCGGGAGGCCATGCTCAGTGGGTCCGCCTCGGCACGCGGCCTTGCTCACGGCGGCTGCGGCGCGCGTCGTCACCGACACCACCGGCTTCACCTCCTCCTCCTTCTCCTCCTCCTCCAGCACCGTCGCCATCTTCTTCGACCGAGTCCGCCTCGGCGCGCAGGCCTTGGTCACGGCGGCCGCAGCGCGCATGGTCATCGACACCACCGGCTTCACCACCTCCTCCTCCTTCGGCACCGTCTCCATCGGCATCGCCATGGCCGGCAGCACGGCCACATGCGCTTCACTTGCCTGCGTCGGCATCGGCGTCGGCGGCGGCGGGACGGTGAACGAAGCGAAGCTGGCAGCGGCCAAGGTCTGGCTCTACTCCACACTGATGCCGGTAGAGGAGGCCGTGGCAGAGGAGGTCGGGGACGGCTCCACGCACTCGCGCCTGGAAAGCGCGAGGAGGAGGAGCACGAAGCGGGGGCTGAAGAGGAGCGACCCGCAACGCGCAGAGCAGCGGCGGCCACAGAAGGCGCGCGGGAGAGGACCAAGAGAGGAGCGTGGTGAGGGCGATGAGCTCGCCGACCCGCAACATCCGGACTAGGAGGCGAAGCCGCAGCGCTGCTCCAATGGCGGCTATGGCGGACATGCCCGATGCTACTTCGGGTCTGGGGCGCGGTGAGAGCACGTGGCCACCAGCGAGGTTAGCCGCGGTACGCAGGACGGCGGGCATGCACTGCACGTGGTGGGCCTAACCAGAAAAAGAAAGGAGAGATAGAGAGATTAAAGGCTGGCAGTGGGCCTTTTGCTGCCAAAAAATATTGCCGGCGCCCCAGCTGCCCCCCGATTCCCTGGGTTTGCCTTGGGTGCGCCAGCCGTAGTTTTTGTTAAATCCAGCGCAAAACGAGCCTGTGGGGTGTGATTGGAACACTTTTTTTAACGCCGGTGCCAAAAAAAGGCTCCTAGGGACGTCCCGGGGGCGCGGCTGGAGATGCTCTTATGTGTCAACAATGACAATTAAATATCTTTTAGAGTTTTGGATTAAAAAAACACATTTAGAAAAATTATTCATGTAATTCGGAAAGGTGTTTCACACATTTCGGAAAACAATTATGTAATTAAAAGGTGTTCACATATTCTGTAAAAAGAAGCCACTGCAATTTCCAAAAGTGTTCTCTCATTGAAATGAATGTTCATGTAATTTAAAGAAGTGTTTGTGGGGGTTTAAACTGAAGTTTTAAAACATAAAAATAGGATAACAGTTACCCAAAAAAAGAAGAAGAAACCACTCATACCGCACTACGGTACTAGGTTAGCCCATTATGTGTTGGGGATCGTAGCAGAAATTTAAAATTTTCTACGCATCATCAAGATCAATCTATAGAGTAATCTAGCAACGAGGGGAAGGGGAGTGCATCTACATACCCTTGTAGATCGCTAAGCGGAAGCGTTGCAAGAACGCGGATGAAGGAGTCATACTCGTAGCGATTCAGATCGCGGTTGATTCTGATCTAAGCGTCGAACCACGGCGCCTCCACGTTCAACACACGTACGGAACGGAGACGTCTCCCACGCCTTGATCCAGCAAAGAGGAGGGAGAGGTTGAGAAAGAGAGTCCAACAGTAGCACGATGGCGTGGTGGTGATGGAGTGGCAGTTCTCCGGCAGGGCTTCGCCAAGCTCACGCGGAGGAGGAGAGGTATTGGAGGGGAGGGGCTGCGCCAGGTTCAAGGGTGTGGCCGCCCTCCCACCCCTCCACTATTTATAGGTGGGGAGAGAGGGGGCCGGCCCCCCTAGATCCTATCTAGGGTTGGGGGCGGCGGCCAAGGGCGGAGGAGTGCCTCCCAAGTCAAGTGGAGGCCCTCCCCCTTAGGGTTTCCCCTCTCCCATGCGCATGGGCCTTGGGGGGCTGGTGCCCTCGACCCATTAAGGTTAGGGCGCCCCCCTACAGCTCATGCTGCTGTATTGGATGTGGTGGAACATTTTCCGAACCTCCGGAATCCTCCGGAACCTTCCGGAAGCTTCCCGGTACAATACCGGAAAAAACTGAACTTTTCCCGGAACCCGAACAACAACTTTCCATATATAAATCTTTACCTCCGGACCATTCCGGAACTCCTCGTGATGTCCGGGATCTCATCCGGGACTCCGAACAACATTAGGTAATCACATACAAGTCTTCCTAATAACCCTAGCGTCATTGAATCTTAAGTGTGTAGACCCTACGGGTTCGGAAACCATGCAGACATGACCGAGACAACTCTCCGGCCAATAACCAACAACGGGATCTGGATACCCATGTTGGCTCCCACATGTTCCACGATGATCTCATTGGATGAACCACGATGTCGAGGATTCAATCAATCCCGTATTCAGTTCTCTTTGTCTATCGATATGATACTTGCCCGAGATTCGATCGTCGGTATCCCGATACCTTGTTCAATCTCGTTACCGGCAAGTCTCTTTACTCGTTCCGTAACACATCATCCCGTGATCAACTCCTTGATCACATTGTGCACATTATTATGATGTCCTACTGAGTGGGCCCAGAGATACCTCTCCGTTACATGGAGTGACAAATCTCAGTCTCGATTCGTGCCAACCCAACAGACACTTTCGGAGATACCTGTAATGTACCTTTATAGCCACCCAGTTATGTTGTGACGTTTGGCACACCCAAAGCACTCTTACGGTATCCGGGAGTTGCACAATCTCATGGTCTAAGGAAATGATACTTGACATTACAAAAGCTTTAGCAAACGAACTACATGATCTTGTGCTAGGCTTAGGATTGGGTCTTGTCCATCACATCATTCTCCTAATGATGTGATACCGTTATCAATGACATCCAATATCCATGGTCAGGAAACCGTAACCATCTATTGATCAATGAGCTAGTCAACTAGAGGCTTACTAGGGACATGGTGTTGTCTATGTATCCACACATGTATATGAGTTTCCTATCAATACAATTCTAGCATGGATAATAAACGATTATCATGAACAAGAAAATATAATAATAACCAATTTATTATTGCCTTTAGGGCATATTTCCAACATTATGTACTCCCTCCGTCCCAAAATTCTTATCTTAAATTTGTCTAAATACGGATGTATCTAGTTATATTTTAATGTTAGATACATCCGTTCTAAACAAATGTAAGACAAGAATTTTGGGACGGAGGGAATAATACCCTATAGTCGGTGCGTATAAGCGGCCAATAAGCCGCTCGCTACGTATAAAGACGGAATGGCCCTTAGAGCATCTCCAGCCGTTGCGCCCCCAAGACGCGCCGAAAATCGCCTTTTGGGGGCGAGCCGACGGTTTTTCGGCGTGGAGGCGAATACGTCCCCAGCCGCCGGGCCCCAGATGTCCCCACAGTTCGGCCAAATTTCAGCAAACACAACATATTTAGGCCAAATTTCAACAAACATGACATATTTCGGCGAAATTTAGACGTTTTTTACACGAATAAAATGCACGAAAACCCCCTAAACTACGGGCCGAAGTAGGCGCTGAGCAGGGCGTAGTCGTCGCCGGCGTCGTCCTCCTGCTTCTCCTCCTTGACATGGCCGGCGCCGCTGCTCGACCCCTCGCCCCGGCGCGCTGCTTCACGGCGGTGGCGTTCGGCGATCTCCTTCAGGGCGCGGCGCTGGGGGTCCAGCTCCATGCGCGCGTAGTCCTCGCGCGCCCACTGCAAGGCGGCCTCTTCTTGGTCGGCCTCCTCGGCGAGAGCAGGCTCCGGCTTCACGACAGCGAGCCCCGGCTCCGGCTTCACCGTCGCCAGCCCTGGCTCCCTTTTCGGCTTGACCAGGCGAGGAGTGGCCGAGGAGGAGGAGCCACGGCCGCCGTCGTTGATGACGAGGCCGGCGCCACGGGTGCGCCTACCGAGCGGCATCTCGGACGGCTCTGGCTTGACGCTGACAAACGCCGGCGCGTCGGAGGAGTGAGAGGAGGATCGGGAGGAGGAGGAAGAGGAGGATGACCATCCCATCATCCTCCTCGGCAGCCAGCGCCGCCGCTCCGAGTGGTCGGGTACTCGAACAGCGGATCGTTGCCGCCATCGAGGTGCGCGAGGACGCCGCTGAGCGTGCGGCCCGGGACGCCCCACCACAGGCGGCGGCCCTCGCTGTTGTCGCGGCCGCGCGGCGCCGACGCGTTGTTGGTGGAGGCGAGCCGCACCTCCTGCTGGCGTTCGAAGTACGCCGCCCACGCCGCATGGTTGTCGGCGGCGTACTCCGGGAGCGCCCGCTCCGCGGCCGTCAGGGACGCCCGCGCACGCTCGATCTCGGCGTGGAAATAGGTGGGCGCCTCGGGGACGGGCAGAGGGGGGACAGGGACCCCGCCGGCGCTGAGCCTCCACCGCGACGGAGCGCGTACGTCGGGTGGCGCGGGGTAGTTGGCCTCGTGAAGGAGGTGGGCCTCCCACTCATGCAGCGAGCGGCGACCGAAACCGTTGGCCGCCGCCGCGTCGCCGGGGTACCTCGCGCTCATGGTTGCCGGGGGGAGAGAAGGGCTCAAACGCCAGAGAAAGGGGAGGAAGTGCGGCAGCGAGGGAGGGAAGGATTGGTGCCTCACCTGCGTGGCCAGGGGCGGCTTTTATAGCGGCTCGGGGGCGGCCGCGTGTGAACGCGTGACGGAAGGCGGGGCGGCGTCGCCGCACTTCGCCGCCCGTGAATCAATGGCAGGCTGACCGGCGGCAGCCTTGGCATTGATTCCCCGCGGGAAAACCGAGACGATAAGGACGACCAGCTTTCGTCTCGCTGACGCGGCCGGTCCCGCCACTCTTTTGCGCCAAAACGTTCGAGCCGCGGCACCCGGGCGCTGCCCAGCGCGCCGGGTTCGGGTTGAGTGCGCCGGTGCCAATTTCGGCCTAATCCGGCGAAAAACAGACTCGTAGGGGCGCGACTGGGACCTGTAGGGGCGCGGCTGGAGATGCTCTTACTGCGGCCAATAAGCGGCATGTCACCCATGCACACGTGTTATTGGGAAGAGAAATAGAGGGCCGATTTTCTTTGTGTTTTTGCCGCTTTTCTTTCTCTACATTTCCTTTGTTTTCTTATGATTAATTTGTTTTTTATTTTCTAGTTTTCCTTTTGATTTTTATTATTCCTTTTATCGTCAGTATTTTTCTTTTTCTCATTTTAAAATGATTTTTTTGAATACACATACATTTCTACCAAAAATGCTTGAGCACCTTTTAAAATGTAGTGAATATATATTTTAATTTATGGATGTTAACATTTTCTAAAAATGAGTCAGCATTTAAAAAATGGTGTGAACAGATTTTATAGTTTCATAAACACTTGCCAAATTACATGATCATATTTTAAACTATGTTAAAAGAACGTTACTCCTTCTAATCAATATTCATTATCGCTGAGTTAGTACAACTTTGTAGGTGAAATATATTTTAAATTACAAGAACATTTTGGTAAATAAAATAACACTTTATGAATAATTACTAGTAATATTTTTTTACAACACAAATATTTTAGTATTTGCTACATAGTTAAGTAATAAAAAAGTCAGCCTTTTATTTACAAAATGGCAATTTCAGTTTATTGCATTGTACACCCCATTTAGCTTCTGGAAGTAATGCAGTGCTATCGCACATCATACGCACCACACCAAATCTTATAGCGCCTTATACAGTGCAACTCGTACAACAGGCAGGGTGCGACTAGGCCTCGCTTAGCGCGAGATCGTATCAGTGCTCGCGTGAACCGCCTGCACCAATGGCCAGGCCCAGCGCGCTGAGCCACAATCACTCGCCGTTAACTTTCCTTCTTCTCAATTTTTTTTGTTTTTTCCCTTTTTACATTTGTTTATATTTCCAAATATTTAAAATATATATTACAAAACCACTGTACATAAAATTATGAAAAGATCTTAATCATGCATTTGAAAAAAATGTTAACTATGTATAGAAAAATGTTTGTGATGTACACAAAAAATATATAACATTTATCCGAAAATTATATTTCAAAACATGTATATGAAAACATGTTTGTCATGTGTTTGAATAATATGAAACGTCATAACAAAATGTTCCTAACTTATACAAAAAATTTACAAGGTGTAGGAAAAAAGTAGACACCAAAATACATATATTGGAAAAAAATAAAAAAAATTGACGTAGAGCTTGAACTCCTCGTATCGATGACGTAGAGCTTGAACTATACTCCCTCCAAATCCAGGGAGATCGAGCCGGATGAAAATTTATATATATCGTAACAAGCACGTTGAGTAACACCAAAAGTCATGGAGCCTAAACAAAAGTGTGCCAATTAGCTACAGAAAATAATGGACAGTGGCATTGTCAAGCAAAGGAGCACGCAAGCGCATTTGTCCACATTCATCTTCGCGTCACGGTCTTGAAACAGCTCGTCTCCGCAAGGAACAAGGCTTAGCTATCTCTCTACAGGAGCGTGACGGGTCAGGAGGAGCACCGGAGAATAAAAAGCTTTGCTTGCCTGCTTCCCCAAGCATACATTGTAGACTTGTGCCCACCCCACAAGTCGTCATGTAACCATGATTCCAGAGGATGAAAGCTCAATCCGTTGGGTTAGGCGAGCAAGAAAACCAATGGATTCGCACCGCGATTCCGTCTGTGACCGATAGTTGTTAGTACAGGACGCACGCCGTTGTCTTTCTCAAAGATTCTACTAGTAATGATCCACGCATGCTGGTCGTACCGGTTTGGTTAGTCCATAACACGTTCAGACGGGCAGAGGACGATGCATGACTCTAGCAAGACCGCTGGATCATGGGCACCGAGCACGTGATGAAACGTGACGTGCTTGGTTGGCCGATGCGCGGACGTACGGGGCCAGGCGCAAGGGGACGGCGCGCGCCGGCGTTTCAACGGGAGTGGCCCCGCGAGGCGGACGTGGCTTTGGACCCTTGCTCGCCCGCCCGCCCGGGTTGCCCGGTCGTCTTGTTCGGACCCTCCTCGCACGTCCTTCCAAGTGGTAGATAACGATCCAGGAATCCCAGTGATGCTGCTGCCGGCACGAACGAATCTACAGCCAGCGAGCGAGCGAGCTCGGCTAATCATGGCCGTGCACAGCCATACATTATTCCTTGTGGGTTGATAGAGTTGGGGTTTGTTTACGACCCGCAATCTTGGAACCTTGCGCCGTGGTGGTTAGTTATTTTATCTAGCATGTAAATAAACTGTATCCGTTTCGAAAAAAAAATAAACAAACTGTATGTATGCCCGTTCTCTCTGCACGCTTAACCGAATATTCGTTTTTCATACAGGAGGAAAAATACAGCCTGTGCATGACATCACCGGGACCGAGCAGATCTCCATCTCCATGGCTCGGGCTGGCCAGCTTGGCCGGGTGATTTGTTTGATCTAGACATGTTCTCTTTCTTATTATTTTCTGCACGCTGCATCAGCCTGCTTCTACTCCCTGACAAAATTTCTGGCTGTCCAACCATGGTGCGGAGAGCGGTGCCCACCTACGGCAGATTAGTAGGAGTAGTGTACTAGCGTTCATGGGACCCCTGTCTCCAATTATTTGAAATGCTTTGCCCAAGCTATCAAAGAAAGGTGCACGACACCCATGCGTAAAAACAAAATGGCTACATAAGTTTCAGTTCGGAACCATGCCAAGAGCATAGCTCCAAATTTCTATTTTCAGGCCAAAAAAATCCCCATATCAGGTTACATTTACTTATATTATACGAGAAGATCAGCTCAGCAGGAACAAAGCCTATTATCTCTTGGTTTTGCTAAACTTCATGTGCCTGGAGTTGGCTTCAGTCACTTTTTCTTCTTCCCGAGCGAGAGATGGAAGGCCGGACGCCGGAGAAGGAGCCCCACTATCTATCTTAGAGATGTGGGAGGTGCAGATTCGTCGGAGAAGTTGCCCCACTATCTATCTTAGGGGCGCGGGGTGTAGGGGGGTTCGCCGAAATTATACACCGGTGCGAGGCTTATTGGGATGGTCGGGGTGGCGGCCAACAATGGCGGTGGGGGAGCTTGAGGGGAAGGCAGGGCGGCGAGAGGGTGCGCGGAAGCGCTCACCGGCCGCGCATGATGGAGGCCGACGGTTGGGGCAGGACGAGATGGGGGTTGCGCGAGGAAGAAGAGAGGGAGGTTGAAGACGAACAGTGCAATCTGTTCTGGACCGTTCAATTAAGTTCTAGTGGTTCATGTGAAAATGACTGATAAATGAAAAAAATTCAGGTACCTGATGTATAGCCGGTCCAATAATCCTATACCTACGTACTTATCAAGGTAAAGCTGCGTAAACTTCCTAATCTACTCCCCCCATCAAATCACTCCAAATCAGTTTTTACGTAGCTTTACCTAGAATAATTACGTAGGTGTAGCAAAGCCCATAGTCGGTCCTCATCTCTCTGACCAATTTCTCTTGAACACGGTTAGACCGCAGAACAACTTATGTTTGATCTTTTGGACAACACTCACAACGGGGCAAGGCGCACCCTGCCTATATTCAAAGCCACAAATGGGTCGTGCTTCAAAGATTGAGCAGTGCACTGCGGCATGTTATCCTCAAAGTCCGTCCCCAACACAACCGAATTGTTTCAAGCCGCTCCATCAATTGGTCCCACTGTTCAACTTGTTTGAGTTCCAACTTGCAATGACCTTCTGCATTGCTAGAGCCACATCAGCCGAGAGAGAGAGAGAGCATGAAAGAGAAGGAGCCACAATACCACATCAGTCACTCGCAAAAAACCAAAAAAACAAAACAAAACAAAATACCACATCAGTTCAGACTTCAGACATGCCAACTCTAGTAACGGAAAAACTACTTCACCCATCTTCTATATTTAAATAGAAGCTCCCCACTACCTTATTTATCTCGACATGCAGCTTATCCACATCAACAGTCACATGCAGTCATCCACCTCATCAAATATGCCACCTCAGAAGAAAAAAAATCCAAAAGACAAATCATGTGATTTAATGTAATCCGGCGTTAACCTTCCTGAGATTTTATGTAATCATAATAGCACATGCATTTAAATCTGGTTTTTTTTTATCATTTATGCCACTATTTGTGTCCCACTACTCAGTTTTGCCATTAGAAGTTACAACTTCTCAAAAATGCCATCAATCCATGAGATGCTTGCTCAAAAATGCCATTAGATATCTCAAAAATGCCATCGTTATGTTAGATGTTTGCTCAAAAATGCCATTAGACATTGTTATTTTTACGTCAAACCCGTTGACCATGTTTTATGACAAAAATAAGCCTAGACCCACATGTCAGTTCTCTCTATCTCACAATGATATGTGTGGCCCCACTTGTCAGGAGTAACCAAACGAATAATTTTATAGGAAAATAAGAACGTTGTTGGGATCAAGTGGGCCCCATACTTTATTGTAGTGAGATAGAGGGAGAGCTGGCATGTTGGTTTATAGGTATTTGTGTCATTATGACATGGCAAAAGAGATTTGAGATCACAATAATGGTGTTTAGTGGCATTTTTGAGCATGTGTCCAATGAAGCGATGACATTTTTGAGCAGTTGAAATTTCTAGTGGCAAAACTGAGTAGTGGGACACAACCGGTGGCATAACTGATAAAAACCCAATCTGTATATGCTAGGCTCGTCAAGTTTAACCCGAGTATTCTGCGTGTGCAAAACTGGCTTGCACCAGTTGTATAAGAACGTTGAGCTTATCACACCCGATCATCACGTGGTGTCTCGGCACGATAAACTTTTGCAATGGTGCATACTCAGGGAGAACACTTGTACCTTGAAATTTAGTGAGAGATCATCTTATAATGCTACCACTGAACTAAGCAAAAAAAGATGCACAAATGATAGACATCACATGCAATCAAAATATGTGACATGATATGGCCATGATCATCTTGCGCCTTTGATCTCCATCTCCAAAGTACTGTCTTGATCTCCATTGTTACCGACATGACACCATGATCTCCATCATCTTGATCTTTTATCAACGTGCCGTCACATGGTCGTCTCACCAGCTATTGCTCTTGCAACTATTGTATCGCATAGCGATAAAATAAAGCAATTATTTGACGCTTGCATCTTATGCAATAAAGAGACAACCATAAGGCTTCTGCCAGTTGCCAATAACTTCAATAAAACATGATCATCTCATACAACAACTTATATCTCATCACGTCTTGACCATATCACATCACAACATGCCCTGCAAAAACAAGTTAGACGTCCTCTACTTTGTTGTTACAATGTAGCGACCAGACCTCAAACGGTCCAATCTCTGTGCTCCGATGTCATCCCTGGATCAGTAATGTTGACACCCCACAGTACTTGAATGATTTATAACAGAGTAGCAATCACACACTTATTACATCGAGTGTCTCAAAAGAGAACTTATTACAATAAATATGGCTTAAGGCCATCTAACAACGATAACAGCAGAAGGCTTGGAAGATAAGCGAGTCCATCAACTCCAACGACATCACTGAGTATAGAACCACGACCTAAAAAACCTTACTCGTCGTCTGAAAAGTCTGCAACATGAACGTTGCAGCCCGAAACGGGTCAGCACATGGAATATGCTGGCAATGTACCACATAGAGAGCAATGAAAGGATAAAACTATACTACATGCATATTTGGCTGGTGGAAAGCTCTATGGTTACAGTTTTGCGTAAAGCCAATTTTTCCCTACTGCAAAGGAATACATTTTAATTAACTATCATGGTGGTTGTTGAACATTAAGAATGATTGACAGCATTCTCAATCCCAATTAATAACATCATTAAAACCCAATAAAATTAATTAGAGTAACATGATGAGATTCACATGATAATCCAAGTACTAGATACTCAAGATGTCCATAACCGGGGACACGGCTAACCATGATTAGTTTATACACTCTGCAGAGGTTTGCGCATTTTCCCCCATAAGACTTGATCTCCTCTGTTGGGATTCTCGCACTACATGATGTTTGAGAAACGGATGACCGAGACATAGTCTTTCAGAAGCGCTTGCACCTTACGAACGGGTAGACCGTACCAACCTACATCCCCTACATCTGCTAGTCTACCACTGTAAGTGTTCGCACGACTTAGTCAACTATGCTAGAGCCCATAGTAGCTTGTGGCTGCACACGGAAGTTTCTAGTATGAATAATCTCATGATCCCTTTGAGCCTGGGTGGCGGTCCAAAAAGAAAATAGGCAATCATTGGAATACCCAGGTGCCTCAATCCACCCAGATGTGTATTTAAGTTGCCACCTTAGATAAATCATTAATTTAACAATCTCACATCTGTCATGGATACACTCACCCAATCCACGTCTATTAGCATAGCATGACATAATAAGCAAACGTAGAAGTAACTCCCAAAGGTTTGATTATAGAACAGGTAATAGGTGCTACCTCATCTACTTCCCAAACCCACAATTTAATTAGATCCTAATCATGCAATGTGTGAGGGTTGATCTAATGCAATAAAAACTGAGTAGTAGGAAGTATGATCAAAGTGTTACTTGCCTTACTGATGATCCGCGAAACCTAGCGATTCGAAGTAGCAAGCGGCACACTCCGGGTACTCTATCACAAACAAACAAGCATACAATAAGTACTTGACTAATGCATAAGTAAAACTCAAATAAGAGATCTAACCAGAAAGTTCAACTTAAGAACTCCGGTTGGCAAAAAGAATCAAATCGATCGAAGCGACGAAAGACAAACGACAAAAGAAACAGGCTTCGTTTACTATTCTGGATCTAGGTCAAATTTTATAGAGGCAAAAACTTGTTTGAGTTGGTTAAACGGAAAGAGGGTTTCGAGACAAAACTCCAGGCGCTTGAATCGTCTGATTCCGATAAACGAGCGAAAAGTTATACTAAAATGAAAATCGGATCAGAAATCACGATCAGAACAATCGCGGATTTAATTTGAGAAAAAGAAAACGACGAACAAATTAATGAACGAACGTTCGTTATATGGATCTAAACGATGAACGCATTCGTTAAAACGAACGAACGAGCGAACGCTCGCTAATTAACTAAACCGAGAAAAAAATCGATCTATCTAAAAAATGAATCTAAAAAAACCAAAAAAACCGGTGAAAACCAACGGTTTTCTAAAAAAACTGGCGGGCGGTTCGACCTTGTCCACGGCGAGCTCCTGCGGCGTCGACGGCTGTGGCTGCGGGGCACGGGCGGCTAGGGTTTGCGGGGTGCGGCGGCTTGGGCTGCAGGCGGCCCGGGCGCTCGCTATATAAAGCCTCCCTGGAGGAGTCCGGGCCGGATACGGCCCGTAGGTCGGTTCATGTTTTTTTAAATAATTACGCTTAGAAAAAAACAAAAGGAATACTAAACGGACTCCAAAAATCCCGAAATAAATTTTCCCCGACTTCTAAAATCAAGCCACACAGGATGAACATTTATTTGGGGCCCAAATATAATTTTGAAAAACACGTATTTTTCCTAAATTCAAAATAAAATAGCAAATAAAACCAAAATAAAATCTTATTTGATTTTATAATTAAATCCTCAATATTTATTTATTTCGGGAAAGTCATTTTATTCCCTCTCTTATATTTTTATGATAGAAATAATTGAAGATAAAATAAATAAAATCAAATGATCCTATTTTCAAAATTTGAGGAAACTCAAATATGAAAATAACGAAATCCCCAACTCTCTCCGAGGGTCCTTGAGTTGCGTGAAATTTCTGGATCAACCAAAATGCAATAAAATATGATATGAAATGATGATCTAGTGTATAACATTCCAAATTGAAAATTTGGGATGTTACATGCAAGTTTTACGTGGCTGCTATGGGCTGAGCAAGAACCGTTCTTACCTACGCATCAAAACCACAACGATAGTTCGTCAAGTTAGTGCTGTTTTAACCTTCAACAAGGACCGGGCGTAATCACACTTGGTTCAACTAAAGTTGGAGAAACTAACACCCGCCAGCCACCTGTGTGCAAAGCACGTCGGTAGAACCAGTCTCGCGTAAGCATACGCGTAATGTCGGTCCAGGCCGCTTCATCCAACAATACCGCCGAATCAAAGTATGACATGTTGATAAGCAGTATGACTTGTATCGCTCACAACTTACTTGTGTTCTACTCGTGCATATAACATCTAGGCATAAACTTGGCTCGGATGCCACTGTTGGGAAACGCAGTAATTTCAAAAAATTCCTACACACATGCAAGATCATGGTGATGCATAACAACGAGAGGGGAGAGTATCGTCTACATACCCTTGTAGACCGTAAGCGGAAGCGTTATGAGAACGCGGTTGATGTAGTCGTACGTCTTCACGATCTGACCGATCCAAGTACCAAACGTACGACACCTCCAAGTTCAGCACACATTCAGCTCGGTGACGTCCCACAAACTCCGATCCAGCAGAGCTTCGAGGGAGAGTTCCATCAGCATGACAGCGTGATGACGGTGATGATGATGCTACCGACGCAGGGCTTCACCTAAGCACCGCTACGATATGACCGAGGTGGATTATGGTGGAGGGGGGCACCGCACACGGCTAAAAGATCAACTGATCAACTTGTGTGTTCTAGGGTGCCCCATGCCCCCGGATATAAAGGATCAAGGGGGGAGGCCGGCCGGCCCTGTAGGGCGCGCCAGGAGGAGGAGTCCTCCTCCTAGTAGGAGTAGGACTCCCCTTCCCTACTCCTACTAGGAGGAGGAAAGGAAAGGGGAAGGGGAGAAGGAAGGAGATTGAGGAAAGGAGGAAAGGGGGGCCGGCCCCTAGTCCAATTTGGTTTGGGCTAGGGGGGCGCGCTCCCTGTCTCCTCTCTTCCACCACTTGGCCCATGAGGCCCAATACTTCTTTTCCGTATTCCCGTAACTCTCCGGTACTCCGAAAAATACCTGAATCACTCGGAACCTTTCCGATGTCCGAATATAGTCGTCCAATATATCGATCTTTACGTCTCGACCATTTTGAGACTCCTCGTCATGTCCCGATCTCATCCGGGACTCGGAACTACCTTCGGTACATCAAATCACATAAACTCATAATACCGATCGTCACCGAACTTTAAGCGTGCGGACCCTACGGGTTTGAGAACTATGTAGACATGACCGAGACACGTCTCCGGTCAATAACCAATAGCGGAACCTGGATGCTCATATTGGTCCTACATATTCTATGAAGATCTTTTATCGGTCAAACCACATAACAACATACGTTGTTCCCTTTGTCATCGGTATGTTACTTGCCCGAGATTCGATCGTCGGTATCCTCATACCTAGTTCAATCTCATTACCGGCAAGTCTCTTTACTCATTCTGTAATGCATCATCCCGCAACTAACTCATTAATCACAATGCTTGCAAGGTTTATAGTGATGTGCATTATCGATAGGGCCCAGAGATACCTCTTCGACAATCGCGGTGACAAATCCTAATCTCGATCTATGCCAACTCAACAAGTACCATCAGAGACACCTGTAGAGCACCTTTATAATCACCCAGTTACGTTGTGATGTTTGGTAGCACACAAAGTGTTCCTCCGGTACTCGAGAGTTGCATAACCTCATAGTCGTAGTAACATGTATAAGTCATGAAGAAAGCAATAGCAATAAACTAAACAATCATCATGCTAAGCTAACAGATAGGTCAAGTCAATCACATCATTCTCTAATGATGTGATCCCGTTAATCAAATGACACCTCATGTCTATGGCTAGGAAACTTAACCATCTTTGATTCAACTCATGTCTATGTATTCACATCATTCTCTAATGATGTGATCCCATTAATCAAATGACAACTCATGTCTATGGCTAGGAAACTTAACCATCTTTGATTCAACGAGCTAGTTAAGTAGAGGCATACTAGTGACACTTTGTTTGTCTATGTATTCACACGTGTACTAAGTTTCCTGTTAATACAATTCTAGCATGAATAATAAACATTTATCATGATATAAGGAAATATAAATAACAACTTTATTATTGCCTCTAGGGCATATCTCCTTCACTTGCGTGTGCGTAGGAAAATTTTGAAATTACTGTGTTCCCCAACAAGAAGGAGTGCGAGGCTGGCAAAGCATGGGGCATCCAAGCAACAACAGGTGCTCATTAGGAAGCTGTGTTTGGCGCATGAAGGGGAGGTCACCTCGGAGGAAGCCCTAAGGATGTACGTGGATCTGTTCTCTCGCCCGCTTTCGGATGTGCACATCGCCGTCGTGCTGGCCTTATTCGGGTGGGAATCGCCGGCTGTGCCTCTGGAGGGGGTGGAGGTGTGTTAGCGGACACACTGGTGGCTTGGTTGGAATCGCGATGAATTTACAACCTTTGAGGATGATGGTGTGGAACGTCTAAGGGCTAAATGTGCCTGCCCGTCGGAATGCGGTTTTCCAGGTGGTGACTCAGGCTTGCCCAGCCATTGTGTGTCTCCAAGAAACAAAAATGCATGATGTATTGCTAAACATTGTACAGCAATGCCTCAGTGCTAAGTTTGAGAAGTTTTTCTATTTGCGTGCATCCGAAACGCACGGTGGGATCTTGGTGGCATGGGATGCCATGATGACTCAACTCTCTAACCCGCACTATACCAACCATATGCTAACGGTGCTTGTTAAATGCCCTAAGGATGAGCAGCCCTGGTGGCTCACATGTGTGTATGGGCCACAGAGGAGGATGAGAAGGTGGAGTTCCTACAAGACTTGGTGGATATTCACGACTTACATCTGGGGCCTTGGCTCGTGGCCGGAGATTTCAATCTCATCACTTGTGAGGAGGATAAGAACAATGCCATGATTAACAAAAGGATGATGAGGAGGTTTGACGCTAAACTTAACTCCTTGGAACTAAAAGAGATATACTTGAACGGCAGAAGATACATGTGGTCCAATGAACTGTTGGAAATATGCCCTAGAGGCAATAATAAAAGTATTATTATATTTCCTTGTTCATGATAATAGTCTTTTATTCATGCTATAACTGTATTATCCGGAAATCGTAATACACGTGTGAATACATAGACCACAATATGTCCCTAGTGAGCTTCTAGTTGACTAGCTCGTTGTGATCAACAGATAGTCATGGTTTCCTGGCTATGGACATTGGATGTCGTTGATAACGGGATCACATCATTAGGAGAATGATGTGATGGACAAGACCCAATCCTAAGCCTAGCACAAAGATCGTGTAGTTCGTATGCTAAAGCTTTTCTAAATGTCAAGTATCTTTTCCTTAGACCATGAGATTGTGCAACTCCCGGATACCGTAGGAATGCTTTGGGTGTACCAAACGTCACAACGTAACTGGGTGGCTATAAAGGTGCATTACAGGTATCTCCGAAAGTGTCTGTTGGGTTGGCACGAATCGAGACTGGGATTTGTCACTCCGTGTAAACGGAGAGGTATCTCTGGGCCCACTCGGTAGGACATCATCATAATGTGCACAATGTGATCAAGGAGTTGATCACGTGATGATGTGTTACGGAACGAGTAAAGAGACTTGCCGGTAACGAGATTGAACAAGGTATCGGTATACCGACGATCGAATCTCGGGCAAGTACAATACCGCTAGACAAAGGGACTTGTATACGGGATCGATTGAGTCCTTGACATCGTGGTTCATCCGATGAGATCATCGTGGAACATGTGGGAGCCAACATGGGTATCCAGATCCCGCTGTTGGTTATTGACCGGAGAACGTCTCGGTCATGTCTGCATGTCTCCCGAACCTGTAGGGTCTACACACTTAAGGTTCGATGACGCTAGGGTTATAAAGGAAGTTTGTATGTGGTTACCGAATGTTGTTCGGAGTCCCGGATGAGATCCCGGACGTCACGAGGAGTTCCGGAATGGTCCGGAGGTAAAGATTTATATATGGGAAGTCCTGTTTTGGTCACCGGAAAAGTTTCGGGTTTTATCGGTAACATACCGGGACCACCGGGAGGGTCCCGGGGGTCCACCAAGTGGGGCCACCTGCCCCAGAAGGCTGTGTGGGCCAAGTGTGGGAGGGGACCAGCCCCTAGGTGGGCTGGTGCGCCCCCCACAAGGGGTCCAAGGCGCAAGGGAGAGTGGGAGGGGGCAAACCCTAGTCCAGATGGGCCTTAAGGCCCACCTAGTGGGCGCCTCCCCTCTCTCCCCCTCTTGGCCGCCTCCCCAAGTCCCATCTAGGGCTGGCCGCACCCCTTGGGGTGGGAAACCCTAAAGGGGGCGCAGCCCCCTTCTCCCCTATATAAATAGAGGCCTGGGGCTGCCCATAACACATGAGAACTTCTCCCTCTCTTGGTGCAGCCCTGCCTCTCCTCCTCCTCCTCTCCCGTGGTGCTTGGCGAAGCCCTGCTGGATTGCCACGCCCCTCCACCACCACCACGCCGTTGTGCTGCTGTTGGATGGAGTCTTCCTCAACCTCTCCCTCTCTCCTTGCTGGATCAAGGCGTGGGAGACGTCACCGGGCTGTACGTGTGTTGAACGCGGAGGTGCCGTCCGTTCGGCACTAGGATCTCCGGTGATTTGAATCACGACGAGTACGACTCCTTCAACCCCGTTCTCTTGAACGCTTCCGCTTAGTGATCTACAAGGGTATGTAGATGCACTCTCCTTCCCCTCGTTGCTGGTTTCTCCATAGATAGATCTTGGTGACATGTAGGAAAATTTTGAATTTCTGCTACGTTCCCCAACAGTGGCATCATGAGCTAGGTCTATTGCGTAGATTCTTTGCACGAGTAGAACACAAAGTAGTTGTGGGCATTGATTTTGTTCAATATGCTTACCGTTACTAGTACAATCTTGTTTCGACGGTATTGTGGGATGAAGCGGCCCGGACCGACCTTACACGTACTCTTACGTGAGACAGGTTCCACCGATTGACATGCACTTGGTGCATAAGGTGGCTAGCGGGTGCCAGTCTCTCCCACTTTAGTCGGAACGGATTCGATGAAAAGGGTCCTTATGAAGGGTAAATAGCAATTGACATATCACGTTGTGGTTTTGCGTAGGTAAGAAACGTTCTTGCTAGAAACCCATAGCAGCCACGTAAAACATGCAAACAACAATTAGAGGACGTCTAACTTGTTTTTGCAGGGTATGCTATGTGATGTGATATGGCCAAGAAGAATGTGATGAATGATATGTGATGTATGAGATTGATCATGTTCTTGTAATAGGATTCACGACTTGCATGTCGATGAGTATGACAACCGGCAGGAGCCATAGGAGTTGTCTTTATTTATTGTATGACCTGCGTGTCATTGAACAACGCCATGTAATTACTTTACTTTATTGCTAACCGGTAGCCATAGTAGTATAAGTAACAGTTGGCGAGACAACTTCATGAAGACACGATGATGGAGATCATGATGATGGAGATCATGGTGTCATGCCGGTGACGATGATGATCATGGAGCCCCGAAGATGGAGATCAAAAGGAGCAAAAATGATATTGGCCATATCATGTCACTATTTGATTGCATGTGATGTTTATCATGTTTATGCATCTTGTTTACTTAGAACGACGGTAGTAAATAAGATGATCCCTTACAACAATTTCAAGAAGTGTTCTCCCCTAACTGTGCACCGTTGCTACAGTTCGTCGCTTCTAAGCACCACGTGATGATCGGGTGTGATGGATTCTTACGTTCACATACAATGGGTGTAAGACAGTTTTACACAGCGAAAACACTTAGGGTTAACTTGACGAGCCTAGCATGTACAGACATGGCCTCGGAACACGGAGACCGAAAGGTCGAGCATGAGTCGTATAGTAGATACGATCAACATGTAGATGTTCACCGATGATGACTAGTCCGTCTCACGTGATGATCGGACACGGCCTAGTTGACTCGGATCATGTAATCACTTAGATGACCAGAGGGATGTCTATCTGAGTGGGAGTTCATAAGATGAACTTAATTATCCTGAACATAGTCAAAAGATTTTTGCAAATTATGTCGTAGCTCGCGCTATAGTTCTACTGTTTAGATATGTTCCTAGAGAAAATATAGTTGAAAGTTGATAGTAGCAATTATGCGGACAGTAGAAAGCTTATGTCCTTAATGCACCGCTCAGTGTGCTAAACCCCAAACGTCGTTTGTGGATGTTGCGAACATCGGACATACACGTTTTGATAACTACGTGATAGTTCAGTTAAACGGTTTAGAGTTGAGGCACTAAATACGTTTTTGAAATGTCGCGGAACATATGAGATGTTTCAAGGGCTGAAATTGGGATTTCAGGCTCGTGCCCACGTCAAGAGGTATAAGACCTCCGACGATTTTCTTAGCCTGCAAACTAAGGGAGAAAAGCTCAATCGTTGAGCTTGTGCTCAGATTGTCTGAGTGCAACAATCACTTGAATCGAGTGGGAGTTGATCTTCCAGATGAGATAGTGATGTTTCCCCAAAGTCATTGCCACCAAGCTGCTAGAGCTTCGTGATGAACTATAACATATCAGGGATAGATATGATGATCCTTGAGGTATTCGTGATGTTTGACACCGCGAAAGTAGAAATCAAGAAGGAGCATCAATTGTTGATGGTTGGTGAAACCACTAGTTTCAAGAAGGGCAAGGGCAAGAAGGGATACTTCATGAAACGGCAAATCAGCTACTGCTCTAGTGAAGAAACCCAAGGTTGAACCCAAACCCGAGACTAAGTGCTTCTGTAATAAGGGGAACAACCACTCGAGCAGGATTACCCTAGATACTTGGTAGATGAGAAGGCTGGCAAGGTCGATAGAAGTATATAGGATATACATTATGTTAATATGTACTTTACTAGTACTCCTAGTAGCACCAGGGTATAAGATACCAGTTCGGTTGCTAAGTATTAGTAACTCGAAATAAAAGCTACGGAATAAACGGAGACTAGCTAAAGGTGAGCTGACGATATGTGTTGGAAGTTTTTCCAAGCTTGATGTGATCAAGCATCGCACGCTCCCTCTACCAATGAGATTGGTGTTAAACCTAAATAATTTGGTGTTTGCGTTGAGCATAGACATGATTGGATTATGTCTATCGCAATACGGTTATTCATTTAAGGAGAATAATAGTTACTCTATTTATTTGAATAATGCCTTCAATAGTCTTGCACCTAAAAGAATGGTTTATTGAATCTCGATCGTAGTGATGCACATGTTCATGCCAAAATATAGTAATGATAGTACCACCTACTTGTGGCACTGCCACGTAAGTCATATCGGTATAAAATGCATGAAGAAGCTCCATGTTGATGGATCTTTGGACTCACTCATTTTTGAAAGGTTTGAGACATGCGAACCATGTCTATTGGTGTATATGCATGAAGAAACTCCATGCAAATGGACCGTTTGAACTCACTTGATTTTGAATCACTTGAGACATGCAAATCATACCACATGGGCAAGATGACTGAAAAGCCTCTTTTCAGTAAGATGGAACAAGATAGCAACTTGTTGGAAGTAACACATCTTGATGTGAGCAGTCCAATGAGTGCTGAGGCATGCAGTGAATATCGTTATGTTCTTACTTCACAGATGATTCGAGTAGATGTTGAGAATATTTTCTTGATGAAACACAAGTCTGAATTATTGAATGGTTCAAGTAATTTCAGAGTGAAGTAGAAGATCATTGTGACAAGAGGATAAAATGTCTATGATATGATCATAGAGATGAATATCTGAGTTACGAGTTTTGGCACGCAATTAAGACATTGTGGAAATTGTTTTACAATTAATACCGCCTGGAACACCATAGTGTGATGGTGTGTCCGAACATCATAGTTGCACCCTATTGGATATGGTGGGTACCATGATGTCTCTTATCGAATTACCACTATCGTTCATGGGTTAGGCATTAGAGACACCCGCACTCACTTAAATAGGGTACCACGTAATTCCGTTGAGATGACACCGTATGAATTATGGTTTAGAGAAACCTAAGTTGTCGTTTCTTAAAGGTTTGGGGCTGCGACGCTTATGTGAAAAAGTTTCAGGATTGATAAGCTCGAACCCAAAGCGGATAAAATGCATCTTCATAGGACACCCAAAACAGTTGGGTATACCTCCTAATTCAGATCCGAAAGCAATATGGATTGTTTCTTGAATCGGGTCCTTTCTCGAGGAAAGGTTTCTCTCGAAAAGTTGAGTGGGAGGATGGTGGAGACTTGATGTGGTTATTGAACCATCACTTCAACCAGTGTGTATTAGGGCACAGGAAGTTGTTCCTATGGCACCTACACCAATTGAAGTAGAAGCTTATGATAGTGATCATGAAACTTCGGATCAAGTCACTACCGTACCTCGTAGGGTGACAAGGATGCATACTACTTCAGAGTGGTACGGTGATCCTGTCTTGAAGGTCATGTTGCTAGACAACAATGAACCTACGAGCTATGGAGAAGCGATGGTGGGCCCAAATTCCGACAAATGGTTAGAAGCCATGAAATCCGAGATAGGATCCATGTATCAGAAGTGGACTTGCCTGATGATCGGCAAGCCATTGAGATAAATGGATCTTTAAGAAGAAGACGGGCGTGGACGGTAATGTCACCGTCTATGAAGCTCGACTTGTGGCGAAGAGTTTTTCACAAGTTCAAGGAGTTGACTACGATGAGATTTTCTCATCCGTAGCGATGCTTAAGTCCGTCGGAATCATGTTAGCATAAGCTGCATTTATGAAGTCTGGCAGATGGATGTCAAGACGAGTTTCCTTACCAGTTTTCGTAAGGAAAGATTGTATGTGATACAATCAGAAAAGTTTTGTCAATCCTAAGAATGCTAAAAGGTATGCTAGCACCAGCGATCCTTCTAAGGACTGGAGTAAGCATCTCGGAGTTGGAATGTGCGCTTTGATGAAATGATCAAAGATTTTGGGTTTATACAAAGTTCATGAGAAAACTTGTATTTCCAAAGAAGTGAGTGGGAGCACTATAGAATTTCTGATGAATATATGTTGTCGACATATCATAGATCAGAGATGACGTAGATTTTCTAGAAAGCATATAGGCTTATTTGAAAGGTGTTTTTCAATAAAAAAACCTGGATTAAGCTACTTGAACATTGAGCATCAAGATCTATAAGGATAGATCAAAATGCTTAATAATACTTTCAAATGAGCACATACCTTGACATGATCTTGAAGGTGTTCAACATGGATCAGTCAAAGAAGAAGTTCTTACCTGAGTTGTAAGGTACGAAGTTAAGACTTAAAGCTCGACCTCGGCAGAAAAGAGAGAAAGGACGAAGGTCGTCCCCTATGCTTTAGACGTAGGCTCTATAGTATGCTATGCTGTGTACCGCACCTGAAGTGTGCCTCGCCATGAGTTAGTCAAGGGGTACAAGAGTGATCCAAGAATAGATCAACGTACAGCGGTCAAAGTTATCCTTAGTAACTAGTGGACTAA
The DNA here is from genome assembly GCF_002162155.2 of Triticum dicoccoides. Lineage (NCBI taxonomy): Eukaryota > Viridiplantae > Streptophyta > Magnoliopsida > Poales > Poaceae > Triticum > Triticum dicoccoides. The sequence continues at coordinate 124,345,429 of NC_041384.1, read as the reverse complement.
GGAATTTTCTCGGTTATGGAGGTGATAAAGAGTTCGACGTAAAGAGTTACGACGATGCAAGCTTAACACCTATCCGGATAGCTCTGAGTAGAGATACCGGATACGTATAATGGAGCAACAATTTAGAATAGCTCCAAGTAGAACAGTTATTTAGAATAGCTCCAAATAGAGCGTGGTAGCTGCATCTAGGAGATGACATAGAGATTTGTAAAGCACACACGGATCTGAAAGATTCAGACCCGTTGACTATAACCTCTCTCACAAGCATAACATGATCAAACCCAGAACTCTTGGGTGTTAGTCACATGGGGATGTGACCTTGAGTGTTAATCACATATCGATGTGAACTGGATTATTGACTCTAGTGCAAGTGGGAGACTGTTGGAAATATGCCCTAGAGGCAATAATAAAAGTATTATTATATTTCCTTGTTCATGATAATAGTCTTTTATTCATGCTATAACTGTATTATCCGGAAATCGTAATACATGTGTGAATACATAGACCACAATATGTCCCTAGTGAGCCTCTAGTTGACTAGCTCGTTGTGATCAACAGATAGTCATGGTTTCCTGGCTATGGACATTGGATGTCGTTGATAACGGGATCACATCATTAGGGGAATGATGTGATGGACAAGACCCAATCCTAAGCCTAGCACAAAGATCGTGTAGTTCGTATGCTAAAGCTTTTCTAAATGTCAAGTATCTTTTCCTTAGACCATGAGATTGTGCAACTCCCGGATACCGTAGGAATGCTTTGGGTGTACCAAACGTCACAACGTAACTGGGTGGCTATAAAGGTGCATTACAGGTATCTCCGAAAGTGTCTGTTGGGTTGGCACGAATCGAGACTGGGATTTGTCACTCCGTGTAAACGGAGAGGTATCTCTGGGCCCACTCGGTAGGACATCATCATAATGTGCACAATGTGATCAAGGAGTTGATCACGGGATGATGTCTTACGGAACGAGTAAAGAGACTTGCCGGTAACGAGATTGAACAAGGTATCGGTATACCGACGATCGAATCTCGGGCAAGTAAAATACCGCTAGACAAAGGGAATTGTATACGGGATCGATTGAGTCCTTGACATCGTGGTTCATCCGATGAGATCATCGTGGAACATGTGGGAGCCAACATGGGTATCCAGATCCCGCTGTTGGTTATTGACCGGAGAACGTCTCGGTCATGTCTGCATGTCTCCCGAACCCGTAGGGTCTACACACTTAAGGTTCGATGATGCTAGGGTTATAAAGGAAGTTTGTATGTGGTTACCGAATGTTGTTCGGAGTCCCGGATGAGATCCCGGACGTCACGAGGAGTTCCGGAATGGTCCGGAGGTAAAGATTTATATATGGGAAGTCCTGTTTTGGTCACCGGAAAAGTTTCGGGTTTTATCGGTAACATACCGGGACCACCGGGAGGGTCCCGGGGGTCCACCAAGTGGGGCCACCTGCCCCAGAAGGCTGCGTGGGCCAAGTGTGGGAGGGGACCAGCCCCTAGGTGGGCTGGTGCGCCCCCCACAAGGGGTCCAAGGCGCAAGGGAGAGTGGGAGGGGGCAAACCCTAGTCCAGATGGGCCTTAAGGCCCACCTAGTGGGCGCCTCCCCTCTCTCCCCCTCTTGGCCGCCTCCCCAAGTCCCATCTAGGGCTGGCCACACCCCTTGGGGTGGGAAACCCTAAAGGGGGCGCAACCCCCTTCTCCCCTATATAAATAGAGGCCTGGGGCTGCCCATAACACATGAGAACTTCTCCCTCTCTTGGTGCAGCCCTGCCTCTCCTCCTCCTCCTCTCCCGTGGTGCTTGGCGAAGCCCTGCTGGATTGCCACGCCCCTCCACCACCACCACGCCGTTGTGCTACTGTTGGATGGAGTCTTCCTCAACCTCTCCCTCTCTCCTTGCTGGATCAAGGCGTGGGAGACGTCACCGGGCTGTACATGTGTTGAACGCGGAGGTGCCGTCCGTTCGGCACTAGGATCTCCGGTGATTTGAATCACGACGAGTACGACTCCTTCAACCCCGTTCTCTTGAACGCTTCTGCTTAGCGATCTACAAGGGTATGTAGATGCACTCTCCTTCCCCTCGTTGCTGGTTTCTCCATAGATAGATCTTGGTGACACGTAGGAAAATTTTGAATTTCTGCTACGTTCCCCACCATGAACGTAGAGTTGCCACTTTGGAAAAGATTGACCACGTGTTTGCCTCAAATGAATGGGATGAGGCTTATCCAGCTAGTTTTATTTCGGCCTTGGGCACGGCAGTTTCCGACCATTGTCCGTTGGTGCTAGATATGAATGTGAGCATCAATACGAAGTGTCGCTTCAAATTTGAGTCCTTTTGGACTAGAGCGGAGGGTTTCATGGATGTGGTTAAGTTGGCTTGGACCACCACACCTGCAGCCGCTAATGACTATCTCACGCTGCACAACAAGTTGAGAGACACTGCGGTGAGCCTCCAAAGGTGGAGTGACCGTTGGATCGGAAATGTGAAACTGCAAATAGCAATTGCGCTCGAAGTTATCAAACAACTTGACATCGCCATGGAGACAAGAATCTTATCTGATGCCGAGAGGGAGCTGAGGAAATGCCTGAAGAAAAAGCTACTTGGCTTGAGCTCCCTGGAGAGGACGATAGTGAGACAAATATCAAGGCTTCTGTAGGTGCGTGAGGGTGATGGAAACACTAGGCTCTTCCACCAGCAAGCTAGTTACAGGCAAAGAAAGAACGTCATAAGATCAGTTAAACACAACGGGAACTTATATTCTGGGCAGGATGAGGTGGCATCGGGAGTGGACGCCTACTTTGGTGCGGCTTTTGGTGACCCGGAGGCTAGGATCCACGCTCTCAATCTGGATATGTGAGGCCTGCCGCACCTGGACTTAGCACATTTGGAGAACCCGTTCACGGCTGATGAAGTGGAGAAGGTGATTAAGAGCATGCCCATGGATAAAGCTCCGGGACCGGATGGGTTCAGCGGCAGATATTATGCAACTTGTTGGGGAATCATCAAGGAGGACTTCATGAAGGCAATGGACAACTTTTACAAGGGGGATATGAGAGGTTTGGCAGCAATCAATAAGTCTCTTGTCTCACTTTTGCCCAAGAAGGAGAGTGCATTGGAGGTGAGTGACTTCCAACCTATAAACCTTGTCCACGGGGCCATCAAGATCTTTGAGGAAGTCCTTGCTTGTCGGTTGGTGGAGGATCTACCCAAGCTGGTTGGCAATCACTAGAGTGCGTTTGTTAAGGGTAGATCACTGCACGACAACTTCATGCTTGTGTAGAGCATGGAACGATGATTGCATGCACTAAGGAGTTCAATTGTGCTGCTCAAGCTTGACATATAAAAAGCGTTTGACTCCGTACAATGGCCTTTTCTTATTGAGGTTTTGCATCAGATGGGCTTTGGGCCGAGGTGGAGATCTTGGATGTGCGGGATCCTTGCAACATCGACCACCAAGATCATGGTGAATGGTGATCCGGGAGACACGATCTACAACTGTAAAGGGCTGCAGCAGGGCGACCCGATCTCCCCAATGCTTTTCATCCTAACTATGGAGCCCCTGCAAAGGATGTTTGAGGTGGCCATGAGTAGAGGAGTGCTGTCACCCCTAGCGCGTGTTGGCATGAGGAAGCGCCTATCTATCTTCGCAGATGACGTGGTACTATTTGTTAAGCCAAAACCTCTGGATCTTGAGGTCTGCAAGTGTCTTTTTGAGCTGTTTGGGGAGGCGGCAGGGCTGAGAATCAACATGCGTAAATCTGCAGCCTTACCTATCAGGTGCTTCGAGGAAGAGATAGATATGGCATGCAATGAGCTGCAATGCCCCTTGGGATCGTTCCCAATAAAATACCTTGGGCTACCACTATCGTTAAGAAAGCAATCAGCAACGCAGCTGCAATATTTGGTGGATCACATGGCGAATCGACTACCAAAGTGGAAGGCAGCTCTTATGCCAAAGAGTGGACGACTAACTCTTGTGCAGTCCATTAGGTGTGCCATGCCTATTCATGCTATGATGGAATTAGATCTCCTTGTGAAAACTATCGCGACAATGAACAAGATTTGCCGAGGCTTCCTGTGGCGCCGAAGAGCTGAAGCAAACGGCGACAACTGTGTGGTTGCATGGGACATGGTGTGGACGCAGAAGTGGGCAAGTGGATTGGGGCTGCCTAACCTAAGATGGATGAATATCGCCATGCAAGCTCGTTGGCCGTGGCTCAAGAGAACCGACGAATCAAGGCCCTGGAATGAGTTTAGGATCAAAGTTGCGGACGAAGCACAAATGTTGTGCCAGGCAACCATGAGGAGTATTGTGCGGTCGGGAGGTACAACGCTCTTTTGGGAGGACCGATGTTACATGGACAAAGAATTCAGGAGATAGCACCGCGAGTATATGATTTTGTGCCACCCCGAACTCGCAAGCTGAGAATGGTCAATACAACCATGGAGGACGGGTCATGGGCGATGGACTTCAGCCCCAATCTTGGACCAGAGACCTTGCATGAGTTTCTAACACTCTAGCATGCAATCAATGTTTGGGATCCATCTGATGAGGCGTCGGATGAGATAACATGGTCGTGGGAGACGAATGGGCAGTTCTCTGTGAGATCGGCATACGCGGCTAGATTTTGGGGCCGGAAAGTGATCCCAACGACGGACCTGACATGGAAATCACAAGCTCCTATGCAATGCAGGGTTTTCACCTGGCTGGCCATGAAGGACAGATGCTGGACCTTGGATCGTCTTGCACACAGAGGCCTACCTCACCAGGCCGCATGTCCTTTTCGTGATCAAGAGGGAGAAACGATCGATCATATACTGCTCACATGTGTCTTTGCTCAGACAGTTTGGGCGGCGATTTCTGTTGCGTTGGGGACACCGAGTTGGATCCCTTCTGCCCAAGACTCGCTGGTGGAGTGGGCCATCGACAAGCAAGGATCAAACTGTGTCAGCATGAAGGATCTTCGCACCATCTTCGCGCTTACTTGGTGGGAGTTGTGGAAACATAGGAATGCCATTGTCTTTGAGGGAGCGCGACCTTCGATCGAGTAGTTGCTGACAAAGGTGTGTTCTGAGGGCTTCATTTGGTCCTCCGCTGGGCTATTGAAAGGGAATGTAATGCCCTTCTTTAGTAGGGTAGAGAGGTGGGTGAGTGATGAGGATTAGCATGCACTAAGAACCCTCTAAACTATGGTGGAGGCACTCTTTGCCTTTCTTCTTTAATACTCCCTCCGTCCGGAAATACTTGTCATCAAAATGAATAAAAGGGGATGTATCTAGATGTATTTTAGTTCTAGATACATCCTTTTCTATCCATTTTTATGACAAGTATTTTCGGACGGAGGGAGTATATGATATGCACACTCGTGCATATTCGAGAAAAGAATCAATCGGTTATGAGAAGATGAAAACCAAGGGGAGGGATATCAATAAATGCTTTGTGGAGGGCCATCACGGCTCATCCAAGGCGCGTCTTAATTAGCAGGGAGCATAATTCTCATCCATGTAATCAAAGGCCATATGTTTCTCTCTGGAAGATGTTGCGATCAATCCCAGTAGGTAGTGCCTGATCGTTCGCCTCTGCATGCAACTGTAACCACCAAATGCTAGCAATAGGTGCATGCAGAATTAATGCCCTGATTTTTAGCCAGGACGTTTTGGGGTTTTATAGATTTAGGGGTTTTTATCAGTTATGCCATCGGTTGTGTCCCATTACTCAGTTTTGCCACTAGAAATTTCAGCTGCTCAAAAATGCCATCGCTTCATTAGACACATGCTCAAAAATGCCACTAAACACCATTATTGTGATCTCAAATCTCTTTTGCCATGTCATAATGACATAAATACCTATAAACCAACATGCCAGCTCTCCCTCTATCTCACTACAATAAAGTATGGGGCCCACTTGATCCCAACAGCGTTCTTATTTTCCTATAAAATTATTCGCTTGGTTACTCCTGACAAGTGGGGCCACACATATCATTGTGAGATAGAGAGAACTGACATGTGGGTCTAGGCTTATTTTTGTCATAGAACATGGTCAACGGGTTTGACGTAAAAATAACAATGTCTAATGGCATTTTTGAGCAAACATCTAACAGAACGATGGCATTTTTGAGATATCTAATGGCATTTTGAGCAAGCATCTCATGGATTGATGGCATTTTTGAGCAGTTGTAACTTCTAATGGCAAAACTGAGTAGTGGGACACAACTAGTGGCATAAATGATAAAAACCCATACAGATATGGCCTCGGAACACTGAGACCGAAAGGTCGATCATGAATCATATAGTAGATATGATCAACATAGTGATGTTCACCGTTGAAAACTACTGCATTTCATGTGATGATCGGTTATGGTTTAGTTGATTTGGATCACGTGATCACTTAGATGATTAGAGGGATATCTATCTAAGTGGGAGTTCTTAAGTAATATAATTAATTGAACTTTAATTTATCATGAACTTAGTCCTGATAGTATTTGCATAACTATGTTGTAGATCAATAGCTCGCGATGTAGCTCCCCGTTTATTTTTGATATGTTTCCTAGAGAAAAACTATGTTGAAAGATGATAGTAGCAATGATGCGGACTAGGTCCGTGATCTGAGGATCATCCTCATTGCTGCACAGAAGAATTATGTCCTCGATGCACCGCTAGGTGACAGACCTATTGCAGGAGCAGATGCAGACCTTATGAACGTTTGGCGAGCTCGATATGATGACTACTTGATAGTTTAGTGCACCATGATTTACGGCTTAGAATTGGGGCTTCAAGGACGTTTTGAACGCCACAGAGCATGTGAGATGTTCAAAGAGTTGAAATTAGTATTTTAGACTCATGCCCATATCGAAAGGTATGAGACCTTTGACAAGCAGTTTGCCTACAAGATGGAGGAGAATAGCTCAGCTAGTGAGCATGTGCTCAGAATGTCTGAGTACTACAATCACTTGAATCAAGTGGAAGTTAATCTTCCAGATAAGATAGTGATTGACAGAGTTCTCTAGTCGCTATCACCAAGTTACTAGAACTTTCATGATGAACTATAATATGCAAGGGATATCGGAAACGATTGCCAAGCTCTTCGTGATGCTGAAATCAATGAAGGTAGAAATCAAGAAAAGCATCAAGTGTTGATGGTTGACAAGACCACTAGTTTCAAGAAAAGGGCAAAGGGAAGAAGGGGAACTTCAAGAAAAACGACAAGCAAGTTGCTGCTCAAGTGAAGAAGCCCAAGTCTAGACCTAAGCCTGAGACTAAGTGCTTCTACTGCAAAGGGACTGGTCACTAGAAGCAGAACTGCCCCAAGTATTTGGCGGATAAGAAGGATGGCAAAGTGAACAAATGTATATTTGATATACATGTTATTGATGTGTACTTTACTAGTGTTTATAGCAACCCCTCATTATTTGATACTATTTCAGTTGCTGAGATTAGTAACTCGAAATGGGAGTTGCAGAATGAACAGAGACTAGTTAAGGGTTAAGTGACGATGTGTGTTGGAAGTGGTTCCAAGATTGATATGATCATCAGCGCACACTCCCTATACTTTCGGGATTAGTGTTGAACCTAAATAAATGTTATTTGGTGTTTGCGTTAAGCATGAATATGATTTGATCACGTTTATTGCAATACGGTTATTCATCTAAAGTCAGAGAATAATTGTTGTTCCGTTTACATGAATAAAACCTTCAATGGTCATACACCCAAGGTGAATGGTTTACTAAATCTCGATCGTAGTGATACACATATTCATAATATTGAAGCCAAAAGATGCAAAGTTAATAATGATAGTGCAACTTATTTGTGGCACTGACGTTTAGGTCATATTGGTGTAAAGCGCATGAAGAAAATCCATGTTGATGGGCTTTTGGAATCACTTGATTATGAATCAGTTGATGCATGCGAACCATGCCTCATGGGCAAGATGACTAAGAGTCCGTTCTCCGGAACAATGGAGCGAGCAACAGACTTGTTGGAAATAATACATATTGATGTATGCAGTCTGATGAGTGTTGAGGCTCGCGGCAGGTATCAATATTTTTTGACCTTCACTGATGATTTGAGTAAGATATGGGTATATCTTCCTGCTGAAACATAAATCTGAAACATTTGAAAAGTTCAAATAATTTCAGAGTGAAGTGGAAAATCATCGTAACAAGAAAATAAAGTTTCTACGATTTGATCGTGGAGGAGAATATTTGAGTTACGAGTTTGGTCTTCACTTGAAACAATGCGGAATAGTTTTGCAACTCACGCCACCTGGAACACCACAGCGTAATGGTGTGTCCGAACATCATAACCGTACTTTATTAGATATGGTGCAATCTATGATGTCTCTTACCGATTTACCACTATCATTTTGGGGTTATGCATTAGAGACAGCTACATTCACGTTAAATAGGGCACCATCTAAATCCGTTGAGACGACACCATATGAACTGTGGTTTGGCAAGAAACCAAAGTTGTTGTTTCTTAAAGTTTGGGGTTGCAATGCTTATGTGAAAAAGTTTCATCCTGATAAGCTCAAACCCAAATCGGAGAAATGTGTCTTCGTAGGATACCCAAAGGAGACAGTTGGGTACACCTTCTATCACAGATCCGCAGGCAAGACATTCGTTGCTAAGAATGGATCTTTTCTAGAGAAGGAGTTTCTCTCGAAAGAAGTGAGTGGGAGGAATGTAGAACTTGATGAGGTAATTGTACCTTCGCCCAAATTGGAAAGTAGTTCATCACAGAAATCAGTTCTAGTGATCTCTACACCAGTTAGTGAGGAAGCTAATGATGATGATCATGAAATTTCAGATCAAGTTACTACCGAACCTCGTAGGACAACTAGAGTATGGTCCGCACCAGAGTGGTGCGGTAATCCTTTCTGGAAGTCATGTTACTAGACCATGACGAACCTACGAACTATGAGGAAGCGATGATGAGCCCAGATTCCGCGAAATGGCTTGAGGCCATGAAATCTGAGATGGGATCCATGTATGAGAACAAAGTATGGACTTTGATTGACTTGCCCGATGATCGGTGAATCATTAAGAATAAATGATCTTCAAGAGGAAGACGGACTCTGATAGTAGTGTTACTATCTACAAAGCTCGAATTGTCACAAAATGTTTTCGACAAGTTCAAGGTGTTGAGTGCGATGAGATTTTCTCACTCGTATCGTGCATAAAAGTCTGTCTGAATCATGTTAGCAGTTGCCGCATTTTATGAAATCTGGCAAATGGATGTCAAAATTGTATTCCTTAATATATTTCTTAAAGAAGAGCTGTATATGATGCAACCAAAAGGTTTTGTCGATCCTAAAGGTGCTAACAAAGTGAGCAAGCTCCAGCGATCCATCTATGTACTGGTGCAAGCATCTCGGAGTTGGAATATATGCTTTGATAAAGTGATCAAAGCATATGGTTTTATACAGACTTGCGGTGAAGCCTGTATTTACAAGAAAGTGAGTGGGAGCACTACAACATTTCTGATAAGTATATGTGAATGACATATTGTTGATCAGAAATAATGTAAAATTTTCTGGAAAGCGTAAAGGAGTGTTTGAAAAGAGTTTTTCAAAGAAAGACCTCGATGAAGCTGCTTACACATTGAGCATCAAGATCTATAGAGATGGATCAAGATGCTTGATGCGTTTTTTCAATGAGTACATACCTTGACAAGATTTTGAAGTAGTTCAAAATGAAACAGTCAAAGAAGGAGTACTTGCCTGTGTTGCAAGGTGTGAAGTTGAGTAAAGACTCAAAACCCAACCACAGCAGAAAATAGAAAGAGAATGAAAAGTCATTCCCTATGCCTCAGTCATAGGTTCTATAGAGTATGCTATGCTGTTTACCAGTCCTATTGTATACCTTAGCATGATTCTGGCAAGGGAGTACAATAGTGATCTAGGAGTATATCACTGGACAGTGGTCAAAATTATCCTTAGAGGACTAAGGAAATATTTCTCGATTATGGAGGTGATACAAGAGTTCATCGTAAAGAGTTACGTCGATGCAAGATTTTTACATCGATCTAGATGACTCTAAGTCTCGATCAGGATACATATTGAAAGTGGGAGCAATTAGCTAGAGTAGCTCCGTGCAGAGCACTGTAGACATAGAAATTTGCGAAATACATACGGATCTGAATGTTGCAGACCCGTAGACTAAACTTCTCTCACAAGAAAAACATGATCACTCTTTGGGTGTTAATCACATAGCGATGTGAACTAGATTATTGACTCTAGTAAACCCTTTGGGTATTAGTCACATGGAGATGTGAACTAATCACATAAAGATGTGAACTAGATTACCGACTCTAGTGCAAGTGGGAGACTCAAGGAAATATGCCCTAGAGGCAATAATAAAGTTGTTATTTATATTTCCTTATATCATGATAAATGTTTATTATTCATGCTAGAATTCTATTAACTGGAAACTTAGTACATGTGTGAATACATAGACAAACAAAGTGTCACTAGTATGCCTCTACTTAACTAGCTTGTTGAATCAAAGATGGTTAAGTTTCCTAGCCATAGACACGAGTTGTCATTTGATTAACGGGATCACATCATTAGAGAATGATGTGATTGACTTGACCCATCCGTTAGCTTAGCACGATGATCGTTTAGTTTATTGCTATTACTTTCTTCATGACTTATACATGTTCCTATGACTATGAGATTATGCAACTCCCGAGTACCGGAGGAACACTTTGTGTGCTACCAAATGTCACAACGTAACTGGGTGATTATAAATGTGCTCTACAGGTGTCTCCAATGGTACTTGTTGAGTTGGCATAGATCGACATTAGGATTTGTCACTCCGATTGTCGAAGAGGTATCTCTGGGCCCTCTCGGTAATGCACATCTCTATAAGCCTTGCAAGCATTGTGACTAATGAGTTAGCTGCGGGATGATGCATTACAGAATGAGTAAAGAGACTTGCCGGTAACGAGATTGAACTAGGTGTGAGGATACCGACGATCGAATCTCGGGTAAGTAACATACCGGTGACAAAGGGAACAACGTATGTTGTTATGCGGTTTGACCAATAAAAGATCTTCGTAGAATATGTAGTAACCAATATGAGCATCCAGGTTCCGCTATTGGTTATTGGCCGGAGACGTGTCTTGGTCATGTCTACATAGTTCTCGAACCCGTAGGGTCCGCACGCTTAAAGTTCGGTGACGATCGGTATTATGAGTTTATGTGATTTGATGTTCCGAAGGTAGTTCAGAGTCCCTGATGAGATCAGGGACATGACGAGGAGTCTCTAAATGGTCAATATGTAAAGATCGATATATTGGACGACTATATTCGGACATCGGAAATGTTCTGAGTGATTCGGGTATTTTTCGGAGTACCGGAGAGTTACGGGAATACGGGGAACAAGTATTAGGCCTCATGGGCCAAGTGGTGGAAGAGAGGAGGCAGGGCACGCGGCCCCCTAGCCCAAACCGAATTGGACTAGGGGGGCGTCCCCCCTTTCCTCCTTTCCTCCCTCTCCTTCCTTCTCCCCTTCCCCATTCCTTTCCTCCTCCTAGTAGGAGTAGGAAAGGGGAGTCCTACTTCTACTAGGAGGAGGACTCCTCCTCCTGGCACGCCCTAGAGGGGCGGCTGGCCTCCCCCTTGCTCCTTTATATACGGGGCAGGGGGCACCCTAGAACACACAAGTTGATCAGTTGATCTTTTAGCCGTGTGTGGTGCCCCCCTCCACCATAATCCACCTCGCTCATATCATAGCGGTGCTTAGGTGAAGCCCTGCGTTGGTAGCATCATCATCACCGCCATCATGCTGTCGTGCTGATGGAACTCTCCCTCGAAGCTCTGCTGGATCAGAGTTCGTGGGACGTCACCGAGATGAACGTGTGCTGAACTCGGAGGTGCCGTACGTTCGGTACTTGGATCAGTCGGATCGTGAAGACGTACGACTACATCAACCGCGTTCTCATAATGCTTCCTCTTACGGTCTACGAGGGTACGTAGACGATACTCTCCCCTCTCGTTTCTATGCATCACCATGATCTTGCGTGTGCGTAGGAATGTTTTGAAATTATTGTGTTTCCCAACAGCAAGATCTATCTAGGTGATGCATAGAAACTAGGGGGAAAGAGTGTTGTCCACGTACCCTCGTAGACCATAAGCGGAAGCGTTATGACAACGCGGTTGATGTAGTCAAACGTCTTCATGATCCGACCGATCCTAGCACCGAAGGTACGGCACCTCCGCGATCTGCACACGTTCAGCGCGGTGACGTCCCACGAACTCTAGATCCAGCTGAGTGTCGAGGGAGAATTTCGTCAGCACTACGGCGTGATGACGGTGATGATGAAGCTACCGGAACACGGCTTCGCCTAAGCACTTCAATGATACGACCGAGGTGGATTATGGTGGAGGGGGGCACCGCACATGGCTAAGACAATTGTCAACTTGTGTGTCCATGGGTGCCCCGCTCCCCGTATATAAAGGAGTGGAGGAGGGGGAGGGGCCGACCCTCTATGGCACGCCCAAGGGAGTACTACTCCCACCGGGAGTAGGATTCCCCCCTTCCCTAGTTGGATTAGGAGAGGAAGGAAGGGGGAGAGAGGGGAAAGGAAAGGGGGGCGGCCCCCACCCAATTCGGATTGGGCTTGGGGGGTGCCCCCTCCTAGGCTCCCTTCTCCTCTCTCCCACCATGGCCCAATAAGGCCCATATACTTCCTGGGGGGGGGGGTTCCGGTAACCTCCTGGTACACCGGTATATGCCCGAACTCACCCGAAACCATTCTGATGTCCAAACATAGTCATCCAATATATCGATCTTTATGTCTCGACCATTTTGAGACTCCTCGTCATTCCCGTGATCATATCCGGGACTCCGAACAACCTTCGGTACATCAAAACACATAAACTCATAATACCGATCATCGCCGAACGTTCAGCGTGCAGACCCTACGGGTTCGAGAACTATGTAGACATGACTGAGTCTCATCTCCGGTCAATAGCCAATATCGGAACCTAGATTCTCATATTGGTTCCTACATATTCTACGAAGATCTTTATCGGTCAAACCACATAACAACATACGTTGTTCCCTCTGTCATCGGTATGTTACTTGCCCGAGATTCGACCGTCGGTATCCCAATACCTAGTTCAATCTCGTTACCAGCAAGTCTCTTTACTCGTTCCGTAATGCAACATCCCGTAACTAACTCATTAGTCACATTGCTTGCAAGGCTTATAGTGATGTGCATTACCGAGAGGGCCCAGAGATACCTCTCCGATACATGGAGTGACAAATCCTAGTCTTGATCTATGCCAACTCAAAAAACACCATCGGAGACACCTGTAGAGCATCTTTATAGTCACCCAGTTACGTTATGACGTTTGGTAGCACACTAAGTGTTCCTCCGGTATTCAGGAGTTGCATAATCTCATAGTCATAGGAATATGTATAAGTTATGGAGAAATCAATAGGAGTAAACTAAATGATCATAGTGCTAAGCTAACGGATGGGTCAAGTCAATCACATCATTCTCTAATGATGTGATCCCGTTCATCAAATGACAACTCATGTCTATGGCTAGGAAACTTAACCATCTTTGTTTAACGAGCTAGTCAAGTAGAGGCATACTAGTGACATTCTGTTTGTCTATGTATTCACACATGTACTAAGTTTCTGGTTAATACAATTCTAGCATGAATAATAAACATTTATCATGATATAAGGAAATATAAATAACAACTTTATTATTGCCTCTAGGGCATATTTCCTTCAGTCTTCCATTTGCGCTAGAGTCAATAATCTAGTTCACATCGTTATGTGATTTAACACCAATAGTTTACATCTTTATGTGATTAGTTCACATCTCCATGTGACTAATACCCAAAGGGTTTACTAGAGTCAATAATCTAGTTCACATCGCTATGTGATTAACACCCAAAGAGTGATCATGTTTTGCTTGTGAGAGAAGTTTAGTCAACGGGTCTGCCACATTCAGATCAGTATGTATTTTGAAATTTTTCTATGTCTACAATGTTCTGCTTTGAGCTACTCTAGCTAATAGCTCCCACTTTTAATATGTATCCAGATTAAGACTTATAGCCATTCGGATTAGTGTCAAAGCTTGCATCAACGTGACCCTTTATGATGAACTTTTTGTCACCTCCATAACCGAGAAACATGTCCTTATTCCACTAAGGATAATTTTGACCGCTGTCTAGTGATCCACTCCTAGATCACTATTGTACCCTCTTGCCAAACTCATGGCGAGGTACATAATAGGTCTGGTACACAACATATAATACTTTATAGAACCTATGACTGAGGCATAGGGAATGAATTTTCATTCTCTTTCTATTTTCTGTTGTGGTCGGTTTTGAGTCTTTACTCAACTTCACATCTTGCAACACAGGCAAGAACTCTTTCTTTGACTGTTCCATTTTGAGCTACTTCAAAATCTTGTCAAGGTATGTACTCATTGAAAAAACTTATCAAGCGTCTTGATCTATCTCTATAGATCTTGATGCTCAATATGTAAGCAGCTTCACCGAGGTCTTCCTTTGAAAAACTCCTTTCAAATACTCCTTTATGCTTTCCAGAAAATTCTACATTATTTCTGATCAATAATATGTCATTCACATATACTTATTAGAAATGTTGTAATGCTCCCACTCACTTTCTTGTAAACACGGGCTTCACCTCAAGTCTGTATAAAACTATATGCTTTGATCAACTCATCAAAGCGTATATTTGTCACATCCCAAATTTTCAATTTGGAATGTTATACATAGATCATTCATGCATATCATATTTTACTGCATTTTTTGCTTTGCGATCCTTGAAATTCTAAGCAACTCAAGGACCCACGGAGAGAGTTGGGGATTTCATGTTTTTCATATTTGAATCTTATCAAATATCAAAACAAGGATCACTTTGGTTTTAATTATTTTTCTCTCTGAAAAATATTTCATATTAAAATATATGAGAGGAGATAATATGACTTCTCCAAAATAAAGGGAATATTGGAGGAAAAATATTAAAATCAAATAAATATTTATTTTGGGCTTTTGTTGCTATTTATTTGAATTAGGAAAAAGTTTGTATTTTTCAAAATTGCATTTGAGGCCCAAAAAAATGTTCACTTTGTCCGTAATATTATTAGAGGACCGTGAAAATTTATTTCAAGATTTTGGGTCCGTTTAGTATTTCTTTTATTTGTTTTTCTGCATCAGGATATTTAAAAAAATGCACCGACCTAACCGACCGTGCCCGAGCCGGAGTCCGCCGGCCGGGGCTTTATAAGCCGCCAGCTCGCGACCCCGGAGCCCAAGCTGCCACTCCGCGCCCTAACCCTAGTGCCACGCCGCCGCCGCCGCCGTCCGCCGTCGCCATCCGGATTTTCTCGGGAAAAACCGCCGGTTTTTTTCGAAACCTTAGATCTAGTTTTTTTAGATCGGTTTTTCTTTGGTTTAGTTAAATAGAGGACGTTTGTCCGTACGTTCGTTTTAACGCTGTTCGTCAGCTAACCGCAGACAGCGAACGTTCGTTCATTAGCCTGTTCGTCTCGTTTTATTTTCCAGGGCTTTTCCGTGATTATTTTCGATCGCGATTTCTACCTTGATCTTCGTTTTAGTTTATATTTTCACTAGGTTATCCAAATCGGGTGAAACAAGCGCCTAGATCTTCGTGTCAAAGCCCTCTTTTTGTTTAACCAACTTGAACAAGATTTTGGTATTGTAAAATTTGACTTTAGTCCAGATTAGCAAACGGATCTTGTTTCTTTCATAGTTTGAGTTTCGTTGCTCCGTTTGATTTGATTCTTTTTTCAAGTCGAATCTCTTCAGTTGAGTTTTCAGATTCAATCTTCTTATTTGAGTTTTACCCGTGCATCTTTGCTTGATTGCTTATGTATGATATTGTTTGTTGCGATAGAATTTCCGGAGTGCGAAGCGTGCTACTACGAGTCTCTAAGATTTGCAGAACGTCAGCAAGGCAAGTAACACTTTGATCATACTCTTCTCGTACCTAGTTTTTATGCATTAGTTTCAACCCTCAAACATTTCATGAGTAGGATCTCTTAACATGTGGGTTTTGGGAAGTAGATGATGAGGTAGAACCTATTACCCTTTTTTTATCAAACCCTTGGGAGTTACTTCTATGTTATGCTTAAATTGCCAATGCTATGCTCGTAGACATGGATTAGGTTTGAGTGTATTCATGACAGATGTGAGTGTTTAATTTATGGTTCAATTTAAGGTGGCAACTTTAATACACATCTGGGTGGATTGTTGGTTTGGGCACATGGGGATATACCAGTGTTGTCCTAGGAGATCCCGGGGTTATACCGTGTGATCCTCCTATGGTCCGCCACCTAGGCTCAAAGGGATCGTAAGATTTTTCATGCTAGAAACTTCCATGTGCAGCCACAAGCTATTGTGGGCTCTAGCATAGTTGAGTAGGTTGCATGACCTCTTCTAGTGGTAGGCTAGCAGATGTAGGGGATGTAGGTTGGTACTGTCTACCTGGGGTTAGAGTTAATGTTTCTGAAAGACTGTGTCTTGGTCATCCGTTTCTCAAACACCATGTAGTGCAAGAAATCCAACGGAGGAGATCGAGTCTTGTGGGGAAAAGTGTGCAAACCTCTGCAGAGTGTACAAACTAATCATGATTAGCCATGTCCCCGGTTATGGACATCTTGACTATCTGGTACTTGAATTATTGTTTTGATCTCATCACTCTAAATTAATATGTTCAGTTGATAATTATTTTAATTGGGATTGAGATGGGGGTACCATTCTCAATGTTTCACCTACCATGATAGTTAAATAAAAATATATTCCTTTGTAGTAGGGAAAATTGGCTTTTCGCAAAAAAACATTGTAACCATAGAGCCTCCACCAGCCAAATATGCATATAGTGATAGCCATTATCTGTTCATTGCTCTATTGTGTTACATTGCCAGCATATTCCTTGTGCGGATCCATTTCGGGCTGCAACATACCATGTTGCAGACTTTTCAGACAACGAGTAAGGTGCCATAGGTCATTTGTTGTGCACTCAGCTATGCCGTTGGAGTTGATGGACTCACTTTATCTTCCAAGCCTTCCGTTGTTATCTTATTTAGATGGCCTTAATCCATATTATTGTAATAAGTTCTCTTTTGAGACACTCGATGTAATAAGTGTGTGATTGCTACTCTGTTATAAATCCTTCAAGTACTGTGTGTGTCAGCATTACCGATCCAGGGATGACACTGAATACAGAGACTTGACCATCTAAGGTCGGGTCGCTACAATATTCCAACTCTGAGATGCTTGCACCAGTCCATAGATGGATCGCTGGAGCTTGCACACTTTGTTAGCACCTTTAGGATTGACAAAACCTTCTTGTTGTATCATATACAACTCTTCTTTAAGAAATCCATTAAGGAATGCAATTTTGACATGCATTTGCTAGATTTCATAAAATGTGGCAATTGCTAACATGATTCGGATAAACTCAAGCAACGCTACGAGTGAGAAAATCTCATCGTAGTCAACACCTTGAACTTGTCGAAAACCTTTTACGACAATTCGAGCTTTGTAGATAGTAACACTACTATCAGCATCTGTCTTCCTCTTGAAGATCCATTTATTCTCAATGGTTTGCCGATCAACGGGCAAGTCAATCAAAGTCCATACATTGTTCTCATACATGGATCCCATCTCAGATTTCATGGCCTCAAGCCATTTTGCGGAATCTGGGCTCATCATCGCTTCCTCATAGTTCGTAGGCTCGTCATGGTCTAGTAACATGACTACCAGAACAAGATTACCGTACCACTCTGGTGCAGACCTACAAGGTTCAGTCGTAACTTGATCTGAAGTTTCATGATCATCATCATTAGCTTCCTCACTAATTGGCGTAGGAATCACTGGAACTGATTTCTGTGATGAACTACTTTCCAATTCGGGAGAAGGTACAATTACCTCATCAAGTTCTACTTTCCTCCCACTCACTTATTTTGAGAGAAACTCCTTCTCTAGAAAGGATCCATTCTTAGCAACAAAATATTTTGCCTTCAGCTCTGTGATAGAAGGTGTACCCAACAGTTTCTATTTGGGTATCCTATGAAGACGCACTTCTCCGATTTGGGTTCGAGCTTATCAGGCTGAAGCTTTTTCACATAAGCATCGCAACCCCAAACTTTAAGAAACGACAACTTTGGTTTCTTGCCAAACCATAGTTCATACGGTGTCGTCTCAACGGATTTAGATGGTGCCCTATTTAACATGAATGCATCTGTCTCTAATGCATAACCCTAAAACGATAGTGATAAATCGGTAAGAGACATCATAGATTGCACCATATCTAAGGAAGTACGGTTATGATGTTCGGACACACCATTACACTGTGGTGTTCCAGGTGGCGTGAGTTGCGAAACTATTCTGCATTGTTTCAAATGAAGACCAAAGTCATAACTCAAATATTCACTTCCACGATCAGATCATAGAAACTTTACTTTCTTGTTATGATGATTTTCTACTTCACTCTGAAATTCTTTGAACTTTTCAAATGTTTCAGACTTATGTTTCATCAAGTAGATATACTCATATCTGCTCGAATCATCTGTGAAGGTCAGGAAATAATGATACCTGCCGCGAGCCTCAACACTCATCAGACCGCATACATCAACATGTATTATTTCCAATAAGTCAATTGCTCGCTCCATTGTCCCAGAGAATAGAGTCTTAGTCATCTTGCCCATGAGGCATGGTTCGCAAGCATCAAGTGATTCCAAAAGTCCATCAGCGTGGAGTTTCTTCATGCGCTTTACACCAATATGACCTAAACAGCAGTGCCACATATAAGTTGCACTATCATTATTAACTTTGCATCTTTTGGCTTCAATATTATGAATATGTGTGTCACTACGATCGAGAGTCAATAAACCATTTATATTGAGTGTATGACCATAGAATGTTTTATTCATGTAAATAGAACAACAATTATTCTTTGATTTAAATGAATAATCGTATTGCAATAAACATGGTCCAATCATATTTATGCTCAACGCAAACACCAAATAACATTTATTTTAGGTTCAACACTAATCCCGAAGGTAAATGGAGTGTGCGATGGTGATCTTATCAGCCTTGGAATTACTTCCAACTCATATCATCACCTTGCCCTTAACTAGTCTCTGTTTATTTTGCAACTCTCGTTTCGAGTTACTACTCTTAGAAACCGAACCCGTATAAATACTGAGGGGTTTCTATAAACACTAGTAAAGTACACATCAATAACATGTATATCAAATATACTTTTGTTTACTTTGCCATCCTTCTTATCTGCCAAGTATCTAGGGCAGTTCCACTTCCAGTGGCCATTTCCTTTGCAGTAGAAGCACTCAATTCCAGGCTTGGGTCTAGCTTTGGGCTTCTTCATGGGAGTGGCAACTTGCTTGTCATTCTTCTTGAAGTTCCCTTTCTTTCCCTTGCCCTTTTACTTGAAACTAGTGGTCTTGTCAACCATCAAAATTTGATGCTTTTCTTGATTTCGACCTTCGTCAATTTCAGCATCACGAAGAGCTTGGGAATCGTTTTTTCATCCCTTGCATATTATAGTTCATCACGAAGTTCCATTAACTTGGTGATAGTGACTAGAGAACTATGTCAATCACTATTTTATCTGGAAGATTAACTCCCAATTGATTCAAGTGATTGTAGTACTCAGACAATCTGAGTACATGCTCACTGGTTGAGCTATTCTCCTCCATCTTGTAGGCAAAGTACTTGTCAGAGGTCTCATACCTCTCGACTCGGGCATGAGTCTGAAATACCAATTTCAACTTTTAGAACATCTTATATGCTCTATGGCATTCAAAAACATTTTTAAAGTCCTGGTTCTAAGCCGTAAAGCATGGTGCACTAAACTATTAAGTAGTCATCATACTGAGCTTTGTTAAACATTCATAATGTCTGCATTTGCTCCTGCAATAGTTATGTCACCTAGCGGTGCATCAATGACATAATTATTCTGTGTAGCAACGAGGATAATCCTCAGATCACGGATCCAATCTGCATCATTGCTACTATCATCTTTCAACATAGTTTTCTCTAGGAACATATCATAAATAAAACAGGGAGCTACATCGCAAGCTATTGATCTATAACATAGTTATGCAAATACTACCAGGACTAATTTCATGATAAATTGAAGTTCAATTAATCATATTATTTAAGAACTCCCACTTAGATAGACATCCCTCTAATCATCTAAGTGATCACGTGATCCATATCAACTAAACCATGTCCGATCATCACGTGAGATGGAGTAGTTTTCAATGGTGAACATCACAATGTCGATCATATCTACTATATGATTCACGCTCGACCTTTCGGTCTCAGTGTACCGAGGCCATATCTGCATATGCTAGGCTCGTCAAGTTTAACCCGAGTATTCTGCGTGTGCAAAACTGGCTTGCACCCGTTGTATGTGAACATAGAGCTTATCACACCGGATCATCATGTGGTGTCTCGGCACGACGAACTATCGCAATGGTGCATACTCAGGGAGAACACTTGTACCTTGAAATTTAGTGAGGGTACATCTTATAATGCTACCGTCGCACTAAGAAAAATAGGATGCCTAAAAGATAAACGTCACATGCAATCAAAATATGTGACATGATATAGCCATCATCATCTTGTGCCTTTGATATCCATCTCCAAAGTACCGTCATGATCACCATCATCATCGGCTTGACACCTTGATCTCCATCGAAGCATCGTTGTCGTCTCGCCAAATATTAATTCTACAACTATCACTACCGCTTAGTGATAAAGTAAAGTAATTACATGGCGATTGCATTTCATACAATAAAGCGACAACCATATGGCTCATGCCAGTTGCCGATAACTTTGTTACAAAACATGATCATCTCATACAATAAAATTTAGCATCATGTCTTGACCATATCACATCACAACATGCCCTGCAAAAACAAGTTAGACGTCCTCTACTTGTTGTTGCAAGTTTTACGTGGCTGCTACGGGCTAAGCAAGAACCGTTCTTACCTACGCATCAAAAACCACAACGCGGTATAGTGATTGCTTTTTGATCTTCAGAAAGAACTCTGTTCATTGAATCCGATTCAACTAAAGTTAGAGAAACTGACACCCACCAGCCACCTGTGTGCGAAGCATGTCGGTAGAACCAGTCTCACGTAAGTGTACGCGTGATGTCGGTCTGAGCCGCTTCATCCAACAATACCGCTGAATCAAGAATCAACTAGTGACGACAAGCAATATGTATATACCCATGCCCACAGCTCCTTTGTGTTCTACTCGTGCATATAACATCTATGCATAGACCTGGCTCTGATACCACTGTTGGGGAATGCAGTAATTTCAAAATTTCCCTACGCACACGCAAGATCTATCTAGGTGATGCATAGCAACGAGGGGGAAAGAGTGTTGTCCACGTACCCTCGTAGACCGTAATCGGAAGCATTATGACAACACGGTTGATGTAGTCGAACGTCTTCACGATCCAACCGATCCTAGCACCAAAGGTACGGCACCTCCACGATCTGCACACCTTCAGCTCGGTGATGTCCCACGAACTCTAGATCCAGCTGAGTGTCAAGGGAGAGTTTCGTCGGCACGACGGCGTGATGACGGTGATGATGAAGCTACCGGAATAGGGCTTCGCCTAAGCACTACAATGATATGACTGATGTGGATTATGGTGGAGGGGGGCACCACACACAACTAAGACAATTGTCAACTTGTGTGTCTATGGGGTGCCCCATGATACGTCTCCAATGTATCTATAATTTTTGATTGCTCCATGCTATATTATCTATTGTTTTGAACATTATTGGGCTTTATTATCCACTTTTATATTATTTTTGGGACTAATCTATTAACCGGAGGCCCAACCCAGAATTGTTGTTTTTTTGCCTGTTTTAGGGTTTCGAAGAAAAGGAATATCAAACGGAGTCCAAACGGAATGAAACCTTCGGGAACGTGA
Source organism: Triticum dicoccoides (assembly GCF_002162155.2). NCBI lineage: Eukaryota > Viridiplantae > Streptophyta > Magnoliopsida > Poales > Poaceae > Triticum > Triticum dicoccoides. Next base: position 124,323,436 of record NC_041384.1, on the reverse strand, counting down.
TTTTCTCACCGAATACAACTCAGGAGACTTGGACCCTACGTCAAGGCACGTAACAGGAGGCCACGAGGTAGGGGGGCGCGCCCCCACCCTCGTGGGCCCCCTGTTGCTCCACCGACATACTTCTTCCTCCTATATATATCCACGTACCCCCAAACGATCACATGCGGAGCCAAAAACCTAATTCCACAGCCGCAACTTTCTGTATCCACGAGATCCCATCTTGGGGCCTGTTCCGGAGCTCCGCCGGAGGGGGCATCGATCACGGAGGGCTTTTACATCATCATCCAAGCCTCTTCGATGAAGTGAGAGTAGTTTACTTCAGACCTACGGGTCCATAGTTAGTAGCTAGATGGCTTCTTCTCTCTTTTTGGATCTCAATACAATGTTCCCCCCCTCTCTCGTGGAGATCTATTTGATGTAATCTTCTTTTTGCGGTGTGTTTGTTGAGACCGATGAATTGTGGGTTTATGATCAAGTCTATCTATGAATAGTATTTGAATCTTCTCTGAATTCTTTTATGTATGATTGGTTATCTTTGCAAGTCTCTTCGAATTATCAGTTTGGTTTGGCCTACTAGATTGGTTGTTCTTGCCATGGGAGAAGTGCTTAGCCTTGGGTTCGATCTTGCGGTGTCCTTTCCCAGTGACAGAAGGGGCAGCAAGGCATGTATTGTATCGTTGCCATCGAGGATAACAAGATGGGGTTTTTTATCATATTGCATGAAACTATCCCTCTACATCATATCATCTTTCTTAAGGTGTTACTCTGTTTTTAACTTAATACTCTAGATGCATGTTGGATAGCGGTAGATGAGTGCAGTAATAGTAGTAGATGCAGGCAGGAGTCGGTCTACTTGTCTCGGACGTGATGCCTATATACATAATCATACCTAGATATTCTCATAACTATGCTCAATTCTGTCAATTGCTCAACAGTAATTTGTTCACCCACCGTAGAATACTTATGCTCTTGAGAGAAGCCACTAGTGAAACCTATGGCCCCAGGTCTCTTTCTCATCATATTAATCTCCATCACTTTATTATTGCTTTGCTTTTACTTTGCTTTTACTTTTTACCTTGCATCTCTATACCAAAAATACCAAAAATATTATTTATCATCTCTATCAGATCTCACTTTCGTAAGTGACCGTGAAGGGATTGACAACCCCTAAGCGCGTTGGTTGCGTTGAGCTATTGTTTTTGTGTAGGTACGCGGGACTTGTGCGTGGCCTCCTAATGGATTGATACCTCGGTTCTAAAAAACTAAGGGAAATACTTACGCTACTTTGTTGCATCATCATCTCCTCTTAGGGGAAATCGAACGCAGTGCTCAAGAGGTAGCAAGAAGAATTTCTGGCGCCGTTGCCGGGGAGTCTGCGCAAAAGTCAACATACCAAGTACCCATCACAATCCCTATCTCCCGCATTACATTATTTGCCATTTGCCTCTCGTTTTCCTCTCCCCCAATTCACCCTTGCCGTTTTATTCACCCTCTCTCTCTATCCTCCCTCTCTTTCTCTATTTGCCTCTTTTCCCCGTTCGCTTTTTGTTTGCTTGTGTTAGTTTGCTTGTTTGTCGCGATGGCTTAAGATAATACTAAATTGTGTGACTTCACCAATACCAACAATAATGATTTCCTTAGCACTCCGATTGCTCCTCTTACCGATGCTGAATCTTGTGAAATTAATACTGCTTTGCTAAATCTTGTCATGAAAGATCCGTTCTCCGGCCTTCCTAGTGAAGATGCCGCTACCCATCTTAATAGCTTCGTTGATTTGTGTGACATGCAAAAGAAGAAATATGTCGATAATGATATTGTTAAATTGAAGCTATTTCCTTTTTCGCTTAGAGATTGTGCTAAAGCTTGGTTTTCATCTTTGCCTAAAAATAGTATTGATTCATGGAACAAGTGCAAAGATGCTTTTATCTCTAAGTATTTTCCTCCCCTAAGATCATCTCTCTTAGAAATGATATTATGAATTTTAAGCAACTTGATCATGAGCATATTGCACAAGCTTGGGATAGAATGAAACTAATGATACGTAATTGCCCTACTCATGGTTTGAATTTGTGGATGATTATACAAATTTTTTATGCCGGATTGAATTTTGCTTCTAGAAATCTTTTAGATTCGGCCGCGGGAGGCACTTTTATGGAAACCACTTTAGAATAAGCTACTAAACTCCTAGATAATATTATGGTTAATTATTCTCAATGGCATACTGAAAGATCTACTAAAAAGGTGCATGCGATAGAAGAAATTAATGTTTTGAGTGGAAAGATGGATGAACTTATGAGATTATTTGCTAATAAGAGTGTTTCTTCTGATCCTAATGATGTGCCCTTGTCTACTTTGATTGGGAATAATAATGAATCTATGGATGTGAATTTTGTTAACAACGCGTATAGAGGAAATTTCAATCCTAGGCCTTATCCTAGTAATCCCTCTAATAATTATGGTAATTCCTACAACAATTCTTATGGAAATTATAATAAGATGCCCTCTGATTTTGAATCTAATATTAAAGAATTTATTTCTTGGAAAAGAATTTTAATGCTATGATTGAAGAAAAATTGCTTAAGATTGATGATTTAGCTAGGAACGTTGATAGAATTGCTCTTGATGTTGATTCTTTGAAACTTAGATCTATTCCACCTAAGCATGGTATCAATGAGTCTCTCAAAGCCATGATAATTTCCATTGATGAGTGCAAATAAAGAACCGCTAGGATGCGTGCTAAGAAAGATGCCTTTATAAAAGCCCATTCTTCTAGTTCCTATGAAAATAATGATGAAGATCTAAAAGTTATTGATGTGTCCCCTATTAAATCTTTGTTTTGCAATATGAATCCTGATAATTATGGGACTAAATATGATCCACCTTTACCTAGAGGGCGTTCCAATAATTCTGAATCTTTTGATCTTGATGCTAAATTTGATAAAAGTGGGATTGAAGAAATTAAAACCCTAGATGTTGCTAAACCCACTATTATGGATTTCAAGGAATTTAACTATGAAAATTGCTCTTTTATTGATTGTATTTCCTTGTTGCAATCCGTGCTAAAATCTCCTCACGCTTATAGTCAAAATAAAGCGTTTACTAAACATATCGTTGATGCCTTGATGCAATCTTATGAAGAAAACTTGAATTGGAAGTTTCTATCTCTAGAAAACTTTATGATGAATGGGAACCAACTATTAAAATTAAAATTAAAGACCATGAGTTTTATGCTTTGTGTGATTTGGGTGCTAGTGTTTCCACGATTCCAAAAACTATGTGTGATTTGCTAGATTTCCGTGATTTTGATGATTGCTCTCTAAACTTGCATCTTGCGGATTCCACTATTAAGAAACCTATGGGAAGAATTAATGATGTTCTTATTGTTGCAAATAGGAGTTATGTGCCCGTAGATTTTATCGTTCTTGATATAGATTGCAATCCTTCTTGCCCTATTATTCTCGGTAGACCTTTCCTTAGAACGGTTGGTGCAATTATTGATATGAAGGAAGGGAATATTAGATTCCGATTTCCATTAAAAAAGGGCATGGAACACTTCCCTAGAAAGAAAACAAAATTACCATATGAATCTATCATGAGAGCCACTTACAGATTTCCCACCAAAGATGGCAATACCTAGATCTATTCTTGCTTGATATGCCTAGCTAGGGGCGTTAAACGATAGCGCTTGTTGGGAGGCAACCCAATTTAATTTTTATTCCTTGCTTTTTGCTCCTGTTTAGTAATAAATAAATTATTTAGCCTCTGTTTTGTTTGTGCTTTTTTGTGTTTAATTAGTGTTTGTGCCAAGTAGAACCGTTGGGAAGACTTGGGGAAAGTCTTGTTGAACTTGCTGTAAAAAACAGAAACTTTAGCGCTCACGAGAACTGCTGTCATTTTTATTTGAAGAGTGATATTTAGTTAATTCTTTTTTAAGATGATTAATAGATAAATTCCTCACGTTCATCAATTTATTTTAGAATTTTTGGGGTTCCAGATCTTGCGCTAGCTACATATTACTACAGACTGTTCTGTTTTTGACAGATTCTGTTTTTCGTGTGTTGTTTGCTTATTTTGATGAATCTATGGCTAGTAAAATAGTTTATGAACCATAGAGAAGTTGAAATACAGTAGGTATTACACCCATATAAATAAAAAATGAGTTCATTACAGTACCTTGAAGTGGTCTTTTGTTTTCTTTCGCTAACGGAGCTCATGAGTTTTCTACTTTAAGTTTTGTGTTGTGAAGTTTTCATGTTTTGGCTAAAGATTTGATGGATTATGGAACAAGGAGTGGCAAGAGCCTAAGCTTGGGGATGCCCATGGAACCCCCAAGATAATCTAAGGACACCTAAAAGCCAAAGCTTGGGGATGCCCCGGAAGGCATCCCCTCTTTCGTCTACTTCTATCGGTAACTTTACTTGGAGCTATATTTTTATTCACCACATGATATGTGTTTTAACTGGAGCGTCTTTTATAATTTTAGTCTTTGCTTGTTAGTCTACCACAATCATCCTTGCTGTACACACGTTTTGAGAGAGCCATACATAATTTGGAATTTGATAGAATACTCTACGTGCTTCACTTATATCTTTTGAGCTCTATAGTTTTACTCTAGTGCTTCACTTATATCTTTTGAGTTATATAATTTTGCTCTAGTGCTTCACTTATATCTTTTAGAGCACGGTGGTGGATTTGTTTTATAGAAACTATTGATCTCTCATGCTTCACTTAGATTATTTTGAGAGTCTTAATAGCATGGTAATTTGCTTAATAATAATATGCTCGGTATTCAAGATTTGTAAAACTTTCTTTTGAGTGCGTTGAATACTAAGAAAAAAAATTGATGCTTGATAATTGTTGTGAGATATGAGGATGGTGATATTAGATTCATGCTAGTTGAGTAGTTGTGAATTTGAGAAATGCTTGTGTTAAAGTTTGTGATTCCCGTAGCATGCACATATGGTGAACCGTTATGTGATGAAGTCGGAGCATGATTTATTTATTGATTGTCTTCCTTATGAGTGGCGGTCGGGGACGAGCGGTGGTCTTTTCCTACCAATCTATCCCCCTAGGAGCATGCGCATAATACTTTGCTTTGATAACTTCTAGATTTTTGCAAAAAGTATATGAGTTCTTTATGACTAATGTTGAGTCCATGGATTATACGCACTTTCCTTCCTTCCACCATTGCTAGCCTCTCTAATACCGCACACTTTTCATCGGTATCATACACCCACCAAATACCTTCCTCAAAAAAGCCACCATACCTACCTATCATGGCATTTCCATAGCCATTCCGAGATATATTGCCATGCAACTTTCCACCGTTCCGTTCATTATGACACGCTCCATCATTGTCATATTGCTAGCATGATCATGTAGTTGACATCGTATTTGTGGCAAAGCCACTGTTCATAATTCTTTCATACATGTCACTCTTGATTCATTGCATATCCCGGTACACCGCCAGAGGCATTCATATAGAGTCATATTTTATTCTAAGTATTGAGTTGTAATTGTTGAGTTGTAAGAAAAAATAAGTGTGATGATCATCATTTTTAGAGCATTATCCCAAGTGAGGAAAGGATGATGGAGACTATGATTCCCCCACAAGTCGGGATGAGACTCCGGGCGAAAAAAAGAGGCCATAAAAAAATAGAAGGCCCAAAAAAATGAGAGAAAAGGAGAGAAGGGACAGTGTTACTATCCTTTTACCACACTTGTGCTTCAAAGTAGCACCATGATCTTCATTGTAGAGAGTCTCTCATTCTGTTACTTTCATATACTAGTGGGAATTTTTTATTATATAACTTGGCTTGTATATTCCAATGATGGGCTTCCTCAAAATGCCCTAGGTCTTCGTGAGCAAGCGAGTTGGATGCACACCCACTTAGTTTCTTTTGTTGAGCTTTCATATACTTATAGCTCTAGTGCATCCGTTGCATGGCAATCCCTACTCACTCACATTTGATATCTATTGATGGACATCTCCATAGCCCGTTGATACGCCTAGTTGATGTGAGACTATCTTCCCCTCTTTTTGTCTTCTCCACAACCACCATCCTATTCCACATATAGTGCTATATCCATGGCTCACGCTCATGTATTGCGTGAAGATCGAAAAAGTTTTGAAAATGTCAAAAGTATGAAACAATTGCTTGGCTTGTCATCGGGGTTGTGCATGATTTAAATACTTTGTGTGGTGAAGATAGAGCATAACCAGACTATATGATTTTGTAGGGATAACTTTCTTTGGCCATGTTATTTTGAGAAGACATAATTGCTTTGTTAGTAGGCTTGAAGTATTATCATTTTTATGTCAACATGAACTTTTGTCTTGAATGTTTTGAATCTGAATATACATACCACAATTAAGAAGATTTACATTGAAATTATGCCAAGTAGCACTCGGCATCAAAAATTCTGTTTTTATCATTTACCTACTCAAGGACGAGCAATAATTAAGCTTGGGGATGCTTGATACGTCTCCAATGTATCTATAATTTTTGATTGCTCCATGCTATATTATCTACTGTTTTGAACATTATTGGGCTTTATTATCCACTTTTATATTATTTTTGGGACTAACCTATTAACCAGAGGCCCAGCCCAGAATTGCTGTTTTTGCCTATTTTAGGGTTTCGAAGAAAAGGAATATCAAACGGAGTCCAAACGGAATGAAACCTTCGGGAACGTGATTTTCTCACCGAATACAACTCAGGAGACTTGGACCCTATGTCAAGGCACGTAACAGGAGGCCACGAGGTAGGGGGGCGCGCCCTACCCCTAGGCGTGCCCCACCCTCGTGGGCCCCCTGTTGCTCCACCGACATACTTCTTCCTCCTATATATATCCACGTACCCCCAAACGATCAGGTACGGAGCCAAAAACCTAATTCCACCGCCGCAACTTTTTGTATCCACGAGATCCCATCTTGGGGCCTGTTCCGGAGCTCCGCCGGAGGGGGCATCGATCACGGAGGGCTTCTACATCATCATCCAAGCCTCTCCGATGAAGTGTGAGTAGTTTACTTCAGACATACGGGTCCATAGTTAGTAGCTAGATGGCTTCTTCTCTCTTTTTGGATCTCAACACAATGTTCTCCCCCTCTCTCGTGGAGATCTATTTGATGTAATCTTCTTTTTGCGGTGTGTTTGTTGAGACCGATGAATTGTGGGTTTATGATCAAGTCTATCTATGAATAATATTTGAATCTTCTCTGAATTCTTTTATGTATGATTGGTTATCTTTGCAAGTCTCTTCGAATTACCAGTTTGGTTTGGCCTACTAGATTGGTTGTTCTTGCCATGGGAGAAGTTCTTAGCTTTGGGTTCGATCTTGCGGTGTCCTTTCCCAGTGACAGAAGGGGCAACAAGGCATGTATTGTATCGTTGCCATCGAGGATAACAAGATGGGGTTTTTATCATATTACATGAAACTATCTCTCTACATCATGTCATCTTGCTCAAGGCGTTACTCTGTTTTTAACTTAATACTCTAGATGCATGCTGGATAGCGGTCGATGAGTGGAGTAATAGTAGTAGATGCAGGCAAGAGTCGGTCTACTTGTCTCGGACGTGATGCCTATATACATGATCATACCTAGATATTCTCATAACTATGCTCAATTCTGTCAATTGCTCAACAGTAATTTGTTCACCCACCGTAGAATACTTATGCTCTTGAGAGAAGCCACTAGTGAAACCTATAGCCCCCGGGTCTCTTTCTCATCATATTAATCTCCATCACTTTATTATTTCTTTGCTTTTACTTTTTACTTTGCATCTCTATACCAAAAATACTAAAAATATTATTTATCATGTCTATCAGATCTCACTTTCGTAAGTGATCGTGAAGGGATTGACAACCCCTAAGCGCGTTGGTTGCGTTGAGATATTGTTTTTGTGTAGGTACGAGGGACTTGTGCGTGGCCTCCTACTGGATTGATACCTTGGTTCTCAAAAACTGAGGGAAATACTTACGCTACTTTGCTGCATCATCCTCTCCTCTTCGGGGAAATCCAACGCAGTGCTCAAGAGGTAGCACGCCATCCCGTATATAAAGGAGTGGAGGAGGGGGAGGGGTGACCCTCTATGGCGTGCCCAAGGGAGTCCTACTCCCACCGGGAGTAGGATCCCCCCTCCCTAGTTGGATTAGGAGAGGAAGGAAGGGGGAGAGAGGGTGATGGAAAGGGGGTGCCGGCCGCCCACCCAATTCGGATTGGGCTTGGGGGGGCGCCCCCTCCTAGGCTCCCATCTCCTCTCTCCCACTATGGCCCAATAAGGCCCATATACTTCCCGGGGGGTTCCGGTAACCTCCTGGTACTCCGATATATGCTCGAACTCATCGGGAACCATTTCGATGTCCAAACATAGTCATCCAATATATCGATCTTTATGTCTCGACCATTTTGAGACTCCTCGTCATGCCCGTGATCATATCCGGGACTCCAAACAACTTTCGGTACATCAAAACACATAAACTCATAATACCGATCGTCACCGAACATTAAGCGTGCGGACCCTATGGGTTCAAGAACTATGTAGACATGACCGAGACTCATCTTCGGTCTATAACCAATAGCGGAACCTGGATGCTCATATTGGTTCCTACATATTCTACAAAGATCTTTATCGCTCAAACTGCATAACAACATACGTTGTTCCCTTTGTCATCGGTATGTTACGTGCCCGAGATTCGATCGTCGGTATCCCAATACCTAGTTCAATCTCGTTACCGGCAAGTCTCTTTACTCGTTCCGTAATGCAACATCCCGTAACTAAATCATTAGTCACATTGCATGCAAGGCTTATAGTGATGTTCATTACCGAGAGGGCCCAGAGATACCTCTTCGATACACGGAGTGACAAATCCTAATCTTGATCTATGCCAACTCAACAAACACTATTGGAGACACCTATAGAGCATATTTATAGTCACCCAGTTACGTTGTGACGTTTGATAGCACACTAAGTGTTCCTCCGGTATTCGGGAGTTGCATAATATCATAGTCATAGGAACATGTATAAGTTATGGAGGAAGCAATAGCAGTAAACTAAACGATCATAGTGCTAAGCCAACAGATGGGTCAAGTCAATCACATCATTCTCTAACGATGTGATCCCGTTCATCAAATGTCAACTCATGTCTATGGCTAGGAAACTTAACCATTTTTGATTAACAAGCTAGTCAAGTAGAGGCATACCAGTGACACTCTGTTTGTCTATGTATTCACACATGTACTTGAAGGAAATATGCCCTAGAGGCAATAATAAAGTTATTATTTATTTCCTTATATCATGATAAAAGTTTATTATTCATGCTAGAATTGTATTAACCGGAAACATAATACATGTGTGAATACATAGACAAACAGAGTGTCACTAGTATGCCTCTACTTGACTAGCTCGTTAATCAAAGATGGTTATGTTTCCTAACCATGGACAGAGAGTTGTTATTTGATTAACGGGATCACATCATTAGTTGAATGATCTGATTGACATGACCCATTCCATTAGCTTAGCACCCGATCGTTTAGTATGTTGCTATTGCTTTCTTCATGACTTATACATGTTCCTATGACGATGAGATTATGCAACTCCCGTTTGCCAGAGGAACACTTTGTGTGCTACCAAACGTCACAATGTAACTGAGTGATCATAAAGGAGTTCTACAGGTGTCTCCAAAGGTACATGTTGGGTTGGCGTATTTCGAGATTAGGATTTGTCACTCCGATTGTCGGAGAGGTATCTCTAGGCCCTCTCGGTAATGCACATCACTTAAGCCTTGCAAGCATTGCAACTAATGAGTTAGTTGCGGGATGATGTATTACAGAACGAGTAAAGAGACTTGCCGGTAACGAGATTGAACTAGGTATAGGATACCGACGATCGAATCTCGGGCAAGTAACATACCGATGACAAAGGGAACAACGTATGTTGTTATGCGGTCTGACCGATAAAAGATCTTCGTAGAATATGTAGGAGCTAATACGAGCATCCAGGTTCCGCTATTGGTTATTGACCGGAGACGTGTCTCGGTCATGTCTACATTGTTCTCGAACCCGTAGGGTCCGCACGCTTAAGGTTACGATGACAGTTATATTATGAGTTTATGCATTTTGATGTACCGAAGGTTGTTCGGAGTCCCGGATGTGATCACGGACATGACGAGGAGTCTCGAAATGGTCGAGACATAAAGATTGATATATTGGAAGCCTATGTTTGGATATCGGAAGTGTTCCGGGTGAAATCGGGATTTTACCGGAGTACCAGGAGGTTACTAGAACCCCCCGGGAGGTATATGGGCCTGAGTGGGCCTTAGTGGAAGAGAAGAGGTGGCCAGAGATGGGCCGCGCGCCCCTCCCCCCTTGGTCCGAATTGGACAAGGAGAGGGGCCGGGCCCCCTTCCTCCTCTCTCTCCTCTTCCCCCCCTCCACGAATCCTATTCCAACTAGGAAAGGGTGGGAGTCCTACTCCCAGAAGGAGTAGGACTCCTCCTGGCGCGCCACACCTTGGCCGGCCGGCCCCCCTCCCTTGAACCTTTATATACGGAGGCAGGGGCACCCCTAGAGACACAAGTTGATCCACGTGATCATATTCTTAGCCGTGTGCGGTGCCCCCTTCCACCATAGTCCTCGATAATATTGTAGCGGTGCTTAGGCGAAGCCCTGCGACGGTAGTACATCAAGATCGTCACCACGCCGTCGTGCTGACGGAACTCTTCCCCGACATTTTGCTGGATCTGAGTCCGGGGATCGTCATCGAGCTGAACGTGTGCTAGAACTCGGAGGTGCCGTAGTTTCGGTGCTTGATCGGTCGGGCCGTGGAGATGTACGACTACATCAACCAAACGCTTCCGTTGTCGATCTACAAGGGTACGTAGATCATACTCTCCCCTCTTGTTGCTATGCATCACCATGATCTTGCGTGAGCGTAGGAATTTTTTTGAAATTACTACGAAACCCAACAGTGGCATCCGAGCCTAGGTTTTATATGTTGATGTTATATGCACGAGTAGAACACACGTGAGTTGTGGGCGATATAAGTCATACTGCTTACCAGCATGTCATACTTTGGTTCGGCGGTATTGTTGGACGAAGTGGCCCGGACCAACATTACGTGTATGCTTACGCGAGACCGGTTCTCCCGACGTGCTTTGCACATAGGTGGCTTGCGGGTGACAGTTTCTCCAACTTTAGTTGAACCGAGTGTGGCTACGCCCGGTCCTTGCGAAGGTTAAAACAGCACCAACTTGACAAACTATCGTTGTGGTTTTGATGCGTAGGTAAGATTGGTTCTTGCTTAAGCCCGTAGCAGCCATGTAAAACATGCAACAACAAAGTAGAGGACGTCTAACTTGTTTTTGCAGGGCATGTTGTGATGTGATATGGTCAAGACATGATGCTAAATTTTATTGTATGAGATGATCATGTTTTGTAACCGAGTTATCGGCAACTGGCAGGAGCCATATGGTTGTCGCTTTTATTGTATGCAATGCAATCGCGCTGTAATGCTTTACTTTATCACTAAGCGGTAGCGATAGTCGTGGAAGCATAAGATTGGCGAGACGACAATGATGCTACGATGGAGATCAAGGTGCCGCGCCGGTGACGATGGTGATCATGACGGTGCTTCGGAGATGGAGATCACAAGCACAAGATGATGATGGCCATATCATATCACTTATATTGATTGCATGTGATGTTTATCTTTTATGCATCTTATCTTGCTTTGATTGACGGTAGCATTATAAGATGATCTCTCACTAAATTATCAAGAAGTGTTCTCCCTGAGTATGCACCGTTGTGAAAGTTCTTCATGCTGAGACACCACGTGATGATCGGGTGTGATAGGCTCTACGTTCAAATACAACGGGTGCAAAACAGTTGCACACGTGGAATACTCAGGTTATACTTGACGAGCCAAGCATATACAGATATGGCCTCGGAACACGGAGACCGAAAGGTCGAGCGTGAATCATATAGTAGATGTGATCAACATAGTGATGTTCACCAATGAAACTACTCCATCTCACGTGATGATCGGACATGGTTTAGTTGATTTGGATCACGTAATCAGTTATATGATTAGAGGGATGTCTATCTAAGTGGGAATTCTTTAAGTTTTATGATTAACTGAACCTAAATTTATCATGAACTTAGTACCTGATAGTATCTTGCTTGTTTATGTATGATTGTAGATAAATGGCCCGTGCTGTTGTTCCGTTGAATTTTAATGCGTTCCTTGAGAAAGCAAAGTTGAAAGATGATGGTAGCAATTACACGGACTGGGTCCGTAACTTGAGGATTATCCTCATTGCTGCACAGAAGAATTACGTCCTGGAAGCACCGCCGGGTGCCAGGCCTACTGCTGGAGCAACACCAGATGTTGTGAACGTCTGGCATAGCAAAGCTGATGACTACTCGATAGTTCAGTGTGCCATGCTTTACGGCTTAGAACCGGGACTTCAAGGACGTTTTGAACGTCATGGAGCATATGAGATGTTCCAGGAGTTTAAGTTAATATTTCAAGCAAATGCCCAGCTTGAGAGAAATGAAGTCTCCAATAAGTTCTATAGCTGCAAAATGGAGGAGAATAGTTCTGTCAGTGAGCATATACTCAAAATGTCGGGGTATAATAATCACTTGATTCAAATGGGAGTTAATCTTCCAGATGATTGCGTCATTGACAGAATTCTCCAATCACTGCCACCAAGCTACAAGAGCTTCGTGATGAACTATAATATGCAAGGAATGAATAAGACTATTCCCGAGCTCTTCGCAATGCTGAAAGCTGCGGAGGTAGAAATCAAAAAGGAGCATCAAGTGTTGATGGTCAACAAGACCACTAGTTTCAAGAAAAAGGGCAAAGGGAAGAAGAAGGGGAACTTCAAGAAGAACAGCAAGCAAGTTGCTGCTCAAGAGAAGAAACCCAAGTCTGGACCTAAGCCTGAAACTGAGTGCTTCTACTGCAAGCAGACTGGTCACTGGAAGCGGAACTGCCCCAAGTATTTGGCGGATAAGAAGGATGGCAAGGTGAACAAAGGTATATGTGATATACATGTTATTGATGTGTACCTTACTAATGCTCGCAGTAGCACCTAGGTATTTGATATTGGTTCTGTTGCTAATATTTGCAACTCGAAACAGGGACTACGGATTAAGCGAAGATTGGCTAAGGACGAGGTGACGATGCGCGTGGGAAACGGTTCCAAAGTCGATGTGATCGCGGTCGGCACGCTACCTCTACATCTACCTTCGGGATTAATATTAGACCTAAATAATTGTTATTTGGTGCCAGCGTTAAGCATGAACATTATATCTGGATCTTGTTTGATGCGAGACGGTTATTCATTTAAATCAGAGAATAATGCTTGTTCTATTTATATGAGTAATATATTTCATGGTCATGCACCCCTGAAGAGTGGTCTATTCTTATTGAATCTCGATAGTAGTAACACACATATTCATAATGTTGAAACCAAAAGATGCAGAGTTGATAATGATAGTGCAACTTATTTGTGGCACTGCCGTTTAGGTCATATCGGTGTAAAGGGCATGAAGAAACTCCATACTGATGGACTTTTGGAACCACTTGATTATGAATCACTTGGTACTTGCGAACCGTGCCTCATGGGCAAGATGACTAAAACACCGTTCTTCGGTACTATGGAGAGAGCAACATATTTTTTGGAAATCATACATACAGATGTATGTGGTCCGATGAATATTGAGGCTCATGCCAGATATCGTTATTTTCTCACCTTCACAGATAATTTAAGCAGATATGGGTATATCTACTTAATGAAACATAAGTCTGAAACGTTTGAAAAGTTCAAAGAATTTCAGAGTGAAGTTGAAAATCATCGTAACAAGAAAATAAAGTTTCTACGATCTGATCGTGGAGGAGAATATTTGAGTTACAAGTTTGGTGTACATTTGAAACAATGCGGAATAGTTTCGCAACTCACGCCACCCGGAACACCACAGCGTAATGGTGTGTCCGAATGTCGTAATCGTACTTTACTAGATATGGTGCGATCTATGATGTCTCTTACTGATTTACCGCTATCGTTTTGGGGTTATGCTTTGGAGACAGCCGCATTCACGTTAAATAGGGCACCATCAGAATCCGTTGAGACGACGCCTTATGAACTATGGTTTGGCAAGAAACCAAAGTTGTCGTTTCTAAAAGTTTGGGGCTGCGATGCTTATGTGAAAAAGCTTCAACCTGATAAGCTCGAACCCAAATCGGAGAAATGTGTCTTCATAGGATATCCAAAGGAGACTATTGGATACACCTTCTATCACAGATCCGAAGGCAAGACTTTTGTTGCTAAGTTTGGAAACTTTCTGGAGAAGGAGTTTCTCTCGAAAGAAGTGAGTGGGAGGAAAGTAGAACTTGACGAGGTAACTGTACCTGCTCCCTTATTGGAAAGTAGTGCATCACAAAAAACTATTTCTATGACACCTACACCAATTAGTGAGGAAGCTAATGATAATGATCATGAAACTTCAGAACAAGATACTACTGAACCTCGTAGATCAACCAGAGTGAGATCCGCACCAGAATGGTACGGTAATCCTATTCTGGAAGTCATGCTACTAGATCATGATGAACCTACGAACTATGAAGAAGCGATGGTGAGCCCAGATTCTGCAAAATGGCTTGAAGCCATGAAATCTGAGATGGGATCCATGTATGAGAACAAAGTATGGACTTTGGTTGACTTGCCCAATGATCGGCAAGCAATTGAGAATAAATGGATCTTCAAGAAGAAGACTAACGCCGACGGTAATATTACTGTCTACAAAGCTCGACTTGTCGCAAAAGGGTTTCGGCAAGTTCAAGGGATTGACTACGATGAGATCTTCTCACCTGTAGCGATGCTTAAGTCTGTCCGAATCATGTTAGCAATTGCCGCATTTTATGATTATGAAATTTGGCAGATGGATGTCAAAACTGCATTCCTGAATGGATTTCTAGAAGAAGAGTTGTATATGATGCAACCGGAAGGTTTTGTCGATCCAAAGGGAGCTAAAAAGTGTGCAAGCTCCAGCGATCCATTTATGGAATGGTGCAAGCCTCTCGGAGTTGGAATAAACACTTTGATAGTGTGATCAAAGCATTTGGTTTTATACAGACTTTTGGAGAAGCATGTATTTACAAGAAAGTGAGTGGGAGCTCTATAACATTTCTGATATTATATGTGGATGACATATTACTGATTGGAAATGATATAGAATTTCTGGATAGCATAAAGGTATACTTGAATAAGAGTTTTTCAATGAAAGACCTCGGTGAAGCTGCTTACATATTAGGCATAAAGATCTATAGAGATAGATCAAGACGTTTAATTGGACTTTCAGAAAGCACATACCTTGACAAGATTTTGAAGAAGTTCAAAATGGATCAAGCAAAGAAAGGGTTCTTGCCTGTGTTACAAGGTGTGAAGTTGAGTCGGACTCAATGCCCGACCACTGCAGAAGATAGAGAGAAGATGAAATATGTTCCCTATGCTTCAGCCATAGGCTCTATCATGTATGCAATGCTGTGTACCAGACCTGATGTGTGCCTTGCTATAAGTCTAGCAGGGAGGTACCAAAGTAATCCAGGAGTGGATCACTGGACAGCGGTCAAGAACATCCTGAAGTACCTGAAAAGGACTAAGGATATGTTTCTCGTATATGGAGGTGACAAAGAGCTCATCATAAACGGTTACGTTGATGCAAGCTTTGACACTGATCCGGACGATTCTAAATCGCAAACCGGATACGTGTTTACATTAAACGGTGGAGCTGTCAGTTGGTGCAGTTCTAAACAGAGCGTCGTGGCGGGATCTACGTGTGAAGCGGAATACATAGCTGCTTCGGAAGCAGCGAATGAAGGAGTCTGGATGAAGGAGTTCATATCCGATCTAGGTGTCATACCTAGTGCATCGGGTCCAATGAAAATCTTTTGTGATAATACTGGTGCAATTGCCTTGGCGAAGGTATCCAGATTTCACAAGAGAACCAAGCACATCAAGAGACGCTTCAATTCCATCCGGGATCTAGTCTAGGTGGGAGACATAGAGATTTGCAAGATACATACGGATCTGAATGTTGCAGACCCGTTGACTAAGCCTCTTCCATGAGCAAACATGATCAGCACCAAGGCTCCATGGGTGTTAGAATCATTACTGTGTAATCTAGATTATTGACTCTAGTGCAAGTGGGAGACTGAAGGAAATATGCCCTAGAGGCAATAATAAAGTTATTATTTATTTCCTTATATCATGATAAAAGTTTATTATTCATGCTAGAATTGTATCAACCGGAAACATAATACATGTGTGAATACATAGACAAACAGAGTGTCACTAGTATGCCTCTACTTGACTAGCTCGTTAATCAAAGATGGTTATGTTTCCTAACCATGGACAAAGAGTTGTTATTTGATTAACAGGATCACATCATTAGTTGAATGATCTGATTGACATAACCCATTCCATTAGCTTAGCACCCGATCGTTTAGTATGTTGCTATTGCTTTCTTCATGACTTATACATGTTCCTATGACTATGAGATTATGCAACTCCCGTTTGCCAGAGGAACACTTTGTGTGCTACCGAACGTCACAACATAACTGAGTGATCATAAAGGATCTCTACAGGTGTCTCCAAAGGTACATTTTGGGTTGGCGTATTTCGAGATTAGGATTTGTCACTCCGATTGTCGGAGAGGTATCTCTGGGCCCTCTCGGTAATGCACATCACTTAAGCCTTGCAAGCATTGCAACTAATGAGTTAGTTGCGGGATGATGTATTACAGAACGAGTAAAGAGACTTGCCAGTAACGAGATTGAACTAGGTATAGGATACCGATGATCGAATCTCGGGCAAGTAACACACCGATGACAAAGGGAACAACGTATGTTGTTATGCGGTCTGACCGATAAAAGATCTTCGTAGAATATGTAGGAGCCAATATGAGCATCCAGGTTCCGCTATTGGTTATTGACCGGAGACGTGTCTCGGTCATGTCTACATTGTTCTCGAACCCATAGGGTCCGCACGCTTAAGGTTACGATGGTAGTTATATTATGAGTTTATGCATTTTGATGTACCGAAGGTTGTTCGGAGTCCCGGATGTGATCACGAACATGACGAGAAGTCTCGAAATGGTTGATACATAAAGATTGATATATTGGAAGCCTATGTTTGGATATCGGAAGTGTTCCGGGTGAAATCGGGATTTTACCGGAGTACCGGGAGGTTACAGGAACCCCCCCGGGAGGTATATGGGCCTTAGTGGGCCTTAGTGGAAGAGAGGAGAGGTGGCTAGAGATGGGCCGCGCGCCCCTCCCCCTTGGTCCGAATTGGACAAGAAGAGGGGGCCGGCCCCCCTTCCTCCTCTCTCTCCTCTTTCCCCCCTCCATGAATCCTATTCCAACTAGGAAAGGGGGGGAGTCCTACTCCCAGAAGGAGTAGGACTCCTCCTGGCGCGCCACACCTTGGCCGGCCGGCCCCCCTCCCTTGAACCTTTATATACGGAGGCAGGGGCACCCCTAAAGACACAAGTTGATCCACGTGATCATATTCTTAGCCGTGTGCGGTGCCCCCTTCCACCATAGTCCTCGATAATATTGTAGCGGTGCTTAGGCGAAGCCCTGCGACGGTAGTACATCAAGATCATCACCACGCCGTCGTGCTGACGGAACTCTTCCCTGACATCTTGCTGGATCGGAGTCTGGGGATCGTCATCGAGCTGAACGTGTGCTAGAACTCGGAGGTCCCGTAGTTTCGGTGCTTGATCGGTCGGGCCATGGAGACGTACGACTACATCAACCAAACGCTTCTGTTGTCGATCTACAAGGGTACGTAGATCATACTCTCCCCTCTCGTTGCTATGCATCACCATGATCTTGCGTGAGCGTAGGAAATTTTTCGAAATTACTACGAAACCCAACAGTACTAAGTTTCCAGTTAATACAATTCTAGCATGAATAATAAACATTTATCATGATATAAGGAAATATAAATAACAACTTTATTATTGCCTCTAGGGCATATTTCCTTCACTTCTTGGCGTGACATCCAATCTTCTTTTCTTCCTCGGGCTGAGCGCTTGCATCACAGATGCGCGAGTGGTCAGGAGCGGCAAGAGTGGAGAAAGAGATTTGCACATCTCAACACACACGTTCTCTTAATCACCATGCCGAAGCATATCACCACCAGACCAAGGCGGCGTGGCCTAGACCCGCCCTTCTTTAGGATCATCAGCAACAGTGGGCGCATGCTCTGGCCCGCCCACCTGCTCCACGCTATGTACCATTCATGCTGCATGGGTGCAACTAGCCTCCGATAGGCACACTTGCAAGGTTTCCATTGCCTCCACTTGCCCGATTTGTCTGCACTCGCATGTCGCTATCCAACTGATGAGACAGCGAGTCCAAAGCCCAGGAATCTCCAGTAAAGCTGTTCCTGTCCTCCTTCATTGGGCCCACCAGGGGGATACGGCAGGAGCCAATCAGGACGGATTCTCTGCCGTGCAGACCCCCAGCAGGCACCAGATCCCTGGGCCTATCCACCTCAAGCATGCAGCCAATCCTGTCGGCCCTGGTCCATCTCAACAGCTGGACCGAGGTAGGGGAGACAGTCTCAATTTGCATGCGCTCCATGGCCGCACATGACTCCACAGGCGCATCTAGACTGGTGGGACCCACAGGCGACTCGGGCCGGACCCCGATTGGCTGGCGAGACTCCGCGGCAGCAACCGGTCCGAAAGCAGGGCACAGACGCAAACCAATGATACCCCCACATAGCTGTTGCTGACCGGAGACCGGACCGGATCCGATGCGATTTGAACCCGACGCCCCGCCGGCGGTGGCGCCACCGACGAGGATGAACCTACCGTGCTGGCCGAGAAGTCACCAGCGACCGCACCCCTCCTAGGCCGATATAGGCCAGAGCCAGGCACATGCTCATCCTTGCCATAGGAAGGCGACGGTGGCGGCGGCGGATGAGGAGGCCGCCGCCCGTCGACATCTCCAACGTCCACCAACACCGGCTCCACGAGAACAGTGATGTCGATCGGGTACCATGGAGTCTTGGACCGCCGTCCAGCAGCCACCTGATGTCCGATCTCCTCCGCCCAAAGATTCCACCTTGGCTCGTCGATGAAGAGCAGCCGGCGTCGAGGAATCCGCTGTGGTCGATCCGTACGAAGCCAAACTCTAAAATCCGCCATGTCCAAACGCCGAGCAGTGCTGTCATCCATGCCCACGACATATCCCAGGCCACGCAAGGTCACACTAGCCGCCCTTTGGTTCCATGCATGCGCAGGCATGCCGCGCAGGACGATCGGTACCAGGAAAGGCAGCAAAGCCGCCGTCGCCTGCGCCTGCCTGTTCCATGGCCGGATATTGAGCTCAAACCATGAGGAATGCACGTGCCCTGCGTGGACCATCCTATCACGGATCACCCCGTCCCGGCACAACACTAGGAAATCATCAGGGAAGTATGACCGGATGGACATATCCACCGGAACGATATCGAACACGGCATGCAAGGCCTCCGCAGCCGATGCCAGATCCACCGTAGGCCTGTGGCCAGTCACCGTAACCAGAACGGCCCGAGCAAGCTTGGCCTCCATCTGCCATAAGTCATCCAACGCCTCCAGGAAGCAAGCCTTCACCGGGTCCTCCTGTTCCGCCTGAGCACGCACCACCGCAGGCCGCACCGGCTCGTGATGACTGGAAGGCACCGAGAACTCCGGCCCAGCAGTCTCCCTGGCGTCCTGCAGCGTGCCCTAGGCAGGCTCCCGCACCACATTACTAAAAAGTTGAACGACAGCCGGAGGAGGAGGGTCGGGCAGCGGTGGGGGAAGCGACTGCGAGGAGGCAGAGTGCCTAGGGGACGGACGAGCAAGGGCTGATCCACCGGAGAAGAGCTACGCGGCCTGGTACACCCACACGAGATGTGACCAACTCCACGGTAACGCACGCAGAAGGACGGGTTTGATCAGTCCACCGAGATGTGCCCGTCGCTTCCGCAATTGTAACAGCAGCCATGTAGCTCCACCGGAAGCCGCGAGGAGGGCGGCGGACGAGGTGCTGGCAGCACACGAGGTCGACCCGGCGGAAGGCTGCGTCTTGGACGCCGATCCCGGCCAGGCGGAACCCGCGGGCGGCGGCGCACCTTGGTGTGCCAGGCATCCTCCGCCTGACGCGGAGCAGAGGCACACGACGGACCACCTGCCTCCCCTTGGACAATCGAGCCGAAGGTCGTGCCCAGGACAGGCGGCACGATGATGGAGCGCAGCTGGGGAAGCGGCCGCACCGAGGGAGACGGGGGGAGATCCGAGCGAGGAGGTGGTGGCGGGGGAGATGGGAGTGCCAGATTTGCCGGGGGCGCCAAGGACAAGCCGGACCCCGACGAGAGCGAGCCCGAGAGGGAGACACGAGATGCCATAGCGACCAGACGGGGGGTGGGCGCCTCCACCGGAGCGGGGGACGGCGCTATGATGGCCGCCGGCACCGGAGTGGCGGCCGGCGCGGAGCGCTAGGCAGGGGAGCGGACAGGGGATATAGAGCGGACATAGGATGCGATCCTACCAGTACTAAACCGATTGAACCTCCCATTAGTATGCATATATGCTCCTCTCGCGCAGCTCAACCCTCAAATCCTAGCAGCCCCTTTCTCTCTCTCTCTCGCAGGTTGAATTTGTATGTGCGTTAGCCTGTACAGATTGAAAATTCTATCACAGTACTGCACATGGGAGGTTCTGCCATTGACCGCCTAGATTTATTATGTGTTAGTTTGGTATAAAATTTCCTCTCTTTCTTAAGTTCATCTGTATTCAACCATTTCATTGGTGGTTCAACTTATTTTGTAGATAAATTTGGCGTTTGGTCTCCTTGGGTAAGGATTTAGGAAGCGTTTTCAGCAGAACTAATGAATCTCGAATGTGTATTTCAACACCCTCCGGGTAGTATTCTGTAAGTTTTTATTATTAAAAATAAGGTATTTTTGCAAGATTTGTCACTCAACTTTTATTTTCCTTTAAACATTTTTTCCAGGTCTATCCATCTCTCTGATGTGGTTACATATGACCGGATGGTGATTAGTTTACAACATTTGTGATGTCATGCTATGTCTACAAGTTCTACAGTTCTTTCTAGATATACTCAGTGCTACTCCGGGCTTTGTTGGTGGATTTAGCTTTCACCTACTTGATGATGAGAAGGCAAGCGATAGGAATAGAGAAGAATGTGTAGCATCAAATTTGTAGCTGGATATTGCATTTTTGTCTTCACCTTTTTTTGTTACAGAAGAACCATTTTGTTTGTCCCTGAGTACATCTAATCATCATATGTTCACTTGCTATTTCCCATAGATTGTTTGACTACATTAATTTTTTTATTTACTCATCTTCCTAGGGCATAGTATCCTAATATTGTCGAGCAAGAGCTCTGTGAAAGTGCCTTTGATATGCTGCATTGTTGAGCTTTTTTTGAATAGGTAGAGTTTTGTTCAAGGTTGCTTTTTTTCCTTTTGATTCCAATAGAGCACATAACACAAACATAACACAATTTATTATTGTCTGATTTGGTCATTTTTGGTACAGCTCTAGACAGCATTAGTTTAGTTATCATTTAATATATTGCAAGTGATGTTTGGAAAATTCCACACCCCCATTCTTAAGTTTCCAGTGGCAATTTATCTAAGATGCTCTCTTCATGCTTTTACAATTGTGGACTGTATCCACCAACTAAATGATTCATGGTATATGAATGTTTGTTCCATTGCACAAAATTCATTTGTCTACAACAAGTGAGCATCATACATAGCTATCCCAAGTAAGTTTTTAAGTTTTTCTTACTGAGTTAGGAGTATAGCAGGTTAGAATATTATTATAGTTCAATGTTGTTTATTCATAAATGTTCCATCCTTTTATAGTATGCTAAGGGGTTTACAACTTCGTTAGATCGATGTCTTGATAAATCTTTTTTACATTAGTTGTCTACACAACATGACTCTTCATAGTCTTACTCAACCCTTTGCCAGTTTATAATTTGTGTTGTGCTCTATAGATATGCTCAACAAAAGATACAAATTTCCGCAGCAATGCATGGGATATCTACTAGTTTCATAATATAATACCAGCATTTTTGACACTGTAGGTAGTACGTACTTCCAATCCGTACTACTCACTCCGTTCGATAATGTAAGACGTTTTTTAACATTATATTAGTGTCAAAAAATGCTTTATATTATGAGACGGAGGAAGTACTTCCTACCGAACGGATCATATTATTTTCTGTGAGTATTGTAAAATCCAAATACAATACGTCCACTCAGAAGCAACAACGGCTCGCCGGTTTGCCTGAAACGCTCGGCGTCAGTCACACGAAAAAATTAGTAAATCCAAATGGCTCATGCGATGCAACCCAAATGAAGACAGGGACTCGTCGAGCGCAAGACTACAAAGGAAGACGTTCCGCTCGCTCACTGACCAGCCCCACGCTTGGGCCACATATCTCCACGGCCGGAGCTGGAGCTGCAGCTCACCACACTCCCTCCTCCATCCCCAGTCCACACCAAGGCGTGAGCGTGAGCTCGAAGCCATGGCGGCCGTGGGGACGCCGCAGGAACCGTACGCGCCCAAGCCGGCGGCCGAGGGGAGGGGCTACTGGCGGTGGCACAGGGACGATTTCTTCCCGGAGCCGTCGTTCGCGAGCTGGGGCGCGTACCGCTCCGCGCTGGCCGCGACCCCCGCGAGGCTCCGCGACCGCTTCACCGGCCGCTCCACCGACGCCATCGAGCTCGGCGCGCTGCGGCGCCGCAGCGAGAACGAGATGCGCCGCTGCCTCACGTGGTGGGACCTCACGTGGTTCGGCTTCGGCTCCGTCATCGGCGCCGGGATCTTCGTGCTCACCGGCCAGGAGGCGCACGACCACGCCGGCCCCGCCATCGTGCTCTCCTACATCGTCTCTGGCCTCTCCGCTATGCTGTCCGTGTTCTGCTACACCGAGTTCGCCGTCGAGATCCCCGTGGCCGGCGGCTCCTTCGCGTACCTCCGCGTCGAGCTCGGCGACGTCGCGGCCTTCATCGCCGCCGCGAACCTTATCCTCGAGAGCATCATCGGCACGGCCGCGGTGGCGCGCTCCTGGACGTCCTACTTCGCGTCGCTCATCAACAAGCCGGCGAGCGCGCTGCGCATACAGACCTCGCTCAAAGACGGGTACAACGAGCTTGACCCCATCGCGGTCGTGGTGATCGCGGTCACCGCCACCATGGCCATCCTGAGCGCCAAGGGCACTTCCCGGATCAACTGGGTGGCGTCCGCGATACACGTGGTCGTGATAGCGTTCGTCATCGTGGCAGGATTCATCCACGCCAACCCGAGCAACCTGACCCCGTTCATGCCGCACGGCGTGCCGGGCGTGTTCCAGGCGGCGGCGATCGTGTACTTCGCCTACGGCGGCTTCGACAACATCGCGACGATGGCGGAGGAGGTGAAGAACCCGTCGAGGGACATACCGCTGGGGCTGCTGGGGTCCATGTCGGTGATCACGGTGATCTACTGCGTGATGGCGCTGGTGCTGAGCATGATGCAGCCGTACACGGCGATCGACCGGAGCGCCGCCTACTCGGTGGCGTTCAGCAGCGTGGGGATGCACTGGGCGCAGTACGTGGTGGCGCTGGGCGCGCTCAAGGGGATGACGACGGTGATGCTGGTGGGCGCGCTGGGGCAGGCGCGGTACACGACGCACATCGCGCGGAGCCACATCATCCCGCCGGTGTTCGCGCTGGTGCACCCCAGGACCGGCACGCCGGTGAACGCCAACATACTCATCGCCGCCGCGGCCTGCTGCATCGGCTTCTTCTCCAGCCTCGACGTGCTCTCCAGCCTGCTCTCCATCAGCACGCTCTTCATCTTCATGATGATGGCCATCGCGCTCCTGGTCCGGCGGTACTACGTGAAGGGCGTGACGACGCGGTCGCACGCGCTGCGGCTCCTGGTGTTCCTGCTGGTGATCATCGCCTCGTCGGCGGGCATCGCGGCGTACTGGGGCACGACGCCCGGCCGGTGGGAGGGTTACGTCGCGCTGGTGCCGGCGTGGCTGCTGGGGACGCTCGGCATCCAGATGATGGTGCCGGCGGCGCGCGCGCCCAAGGTGTGGGGGGTGCCGCTCGTGCCCTGGCTGCCCTCGCTCTCCATCGCCACCAACCTGTTCCTCATGGGCTCGCTCGGCTCGGATGCCTTCGTCCGCTTCGGCGCCTGTACCGCCATCATGCTCATCTACTACGTCCTCGTCGGCCTGCACGCCACCTACGACGTCGCCCACGATGTGTGCAGCGAAGACGAGCTAAAAGACTACGGCGACGCCGCTGATGATGCTGCTGATGAGAAGGCGACGGCGAAAACGGCCGACGTCGAGAGGGCTAGCGCGGGAGACGGCGGCCGCTAAAGATGATCCGGAGTCGGCCAGACGGTAGTCAGTAGTCGCTGCTTGACTATACGCTGTCTGAAAACTTGTAATTCGTACCATCAAATGAATCTTTATCTTCACACGATTGTAATCTACACATTCGCAGTCTTGATCTTTTGTTTTGTAATGTACATGTATGCGTGCTGGTGACCAGTCAGTACACTTTGACATCACTGTCTCAAAACTTGTTACTTATGCTACATATAAGAATTTTGTTACTACGTGCAATATATGGATAATCCTACACCTACAAAGTGACTACGAAGGCCTATCTAAATTTCCAAACTATAAACCTCTCGGCTCCCTTGATTTTAATGAGGGTGGGCACCCCCTATCGATTCAATAAAGATTTTACACAGGTCTAGCATTGTCTGCAATATATTTAGAAAGAGAATGGTTTTTAATAACTCACGACCTCAGAAGCCATGGGTGTCTGTTGTCTACTCCCCTGGTATACTCCCATCTCGTGCTCCTCTTGACTTCAAGGGCCGAGACAAATTTACGGGTGGCCCCGTCCACACCGACCCTTTCTTTTCGTCTCTCTTTTCACAACTCCCACTTAATCAATAGGAGCATGGTGTCTATTTATACTCCAATGAAGTCCAATACCTAATGCCAAATAATTTAATCTTAGCCATTGGACGAGAGGGGAGCATGGATGAGAGTATTCCGGAAGAGCAGGCAAGCCACATCCAGGTGAAACCGGGCCTGGAGCTACAACTTAGGGGTTTCCAATGTCTAAGAACAAGGATCACAACAACATCTCAAACAAATTATCTTAACATGTACAAGAGAGAATATTAGGGGGGTCGTTTCACCTCTCTAGTAGTTTTGTCAAAACTCATACCCAATATCTCATTTTTGCCTATATCTCTTCCTACACACTTTGAATAAACTTTACATTTCATAACAAGATAATCAAACATGTATGATCATATCACACACAATTTCAACACCTTTCAAATTCACAAATTAGGAAAGCAAATTCAAAATCAAACATAACGGCTTGAGCATAGTTCACTCATCATGCACTGTCATTGCCACTCATGTCACTTGAGCCACCATTCCACTAAAAGCTCCCATGGACACCCCTCCCTTCCCGGTACCAGCCTATTCTCCTAGACACAAGACTTGCTCATTCGTAGCCTTAGAATAGGCTCTTCCCATATGAAGGCCATTTGGATTCATGAATATGAGCTTTCACTCTTGCTTGTTCCTCAACATTCTCTACTCAATTGCAGTCCAATGCTCCGCCATGGCCACCCTTCACTCCTTAGAGGCAAACCGACACTCCTGTAATTCCTTGAGCTTGTTACATCTTGTTCCATCTTGTGATTTCTCTTCTTTCTTCTCCACAACACACTCCATTCGTTTGCCACCATGCTGGGAGAGTTGGAGTTGTCCGACTCGCCTTTTTGTGGCAAGCGCTTCATTATTCCTTGTTTTTATTTAAGATCTGTGAGCTTGATGAGACTTCATTCAGTAACAGAGCACGCTTCTTTGACTTGGTAGGTGAAGATTTGAACACAAGCTTAGTGAGGTGCTCAACTGTGCGGTCGTCGAGTGTGTGAGCCAGCATATGCGACAGCTTGGTAGGCTCAATGTCCAGGGACGATGTGGTGAACTTCACCAGTGCGTCAGGGTCCGGGCGCCATGAGTCAAGCGTCGCTTTCTCATAGGCATCATGGCCAGTGCCGCCGATAACATGACCAGACTGTTGCACCATCTTCATGGCTAGCCATAAGTCCACATTGGCCATGAGAAGGTGCCAAAGAGCACCATGCTCCGTGAGAGAGCTGAAGCAAGCACACAGGAAGGCGACCATGCCATAGAGGGAGCAGCACTCAATGCACGTAAGGGTCCTAGTGCATAACTGCATACCATGTCCACCTGAAAGTCGAGCTCGAAGTCTGGGTGCGTGGGGAACGTAGTGCCATACCAAATGGTGTTGAGGATGATGTTCGAGACGGGATCCATGGGGCCATAGCAGTAGCCGCCCTTGATGAGGCTGCAATGGTGGAGCTTGCGCAAGCCGTCCCGAGGCAGCCGGGCAAGTGCCTCTAGGTACAGACCATGGATCTGTTTGTTTTTTGAAAAGGAGGCTTACCTTCGGTCTCTGCATCAATCGATGCATGCAGCCATATTATTAAAATCAAAACAAGGTCTTAAGTTCCATGGAAACTCAAAATCTGAGTAAGAAAGATAAACAAGTCTGTAAAACGCCACACCCGGCGAGAATGTGCCACATCCGGCTATAAAAAATAGGCTACGATGCCTACACACCTAGCCTATTATTAGCTCGCCATCCAAATTGGCTGAAGATAGCCCGTGCTATCGTCTCCCATCGGCTGCACCCAATAACCATAATCTCCCTGTAGTCTGCATGAGTGAGTAACAACCACATACGGATCCAGGTTGTAGCTTTATAGATAACCTGCAAAAAATTAGTGAATTTTGTCCCATTAAAAATCATATCATTTCGAGTGCATATAGCCCATAATAGTGCACATATTCCTATCCGAATATGTTTAGCTGTGTGTATGTCTACTCCATTAAGCCACATCCCAAATAACGTGTTGATACTCATTGGAGGATTAACGTTAAAAGCTATATGAATGAATCGCTATAACAATTTTGCAAGTGGACATTCGAGAAAGATGTGTTTAACTGTCTCGTTTTGATCACAAAAACAACATCTAGATTGACCGACCTAATTCCTTTTCATCAAATTATCTTTGGTCAAGATGACTCCTTAGTGGAAAAACCATGTAAATATCTTGATGCGGAGTGAAACTTTAATCTTTCATATGTGCAAAGACCTCGACAATGACCCGGAATCAATTAAGTCCAAATACATAGATTTGACACAGAATACTCCATTCGTGGTTAACTTCCAACTAATTGTATCCGCCTGATCTGAAAGTTGAACATCCATCAGCCTACGTACCAGGTGTAACCAAGCATTCCAACGTTCCCCTACAAGAGATCTCCTAAATTGGGTATTAAGTGGTACTGAGTTTAATACTGTGGCGACATAATCTTCCTTACATTGCACCATATTATATAGGGAGGGGTATTGTAAGGTCAGGGGCGTCTCCCTAGCCAAGTGTCCTCCCAGAACCTAGTAGAAGTACCACAACCAATTAGGAACTTCACCCGCTGGAACAAAGTTACTTTCGTCTTCATTAACCCTTTCCAAAAGGGTGAGTCTGTTGGTCTTGCATCACCTGGGCCTAAGTCTTAGTATGTAGATATTTATTCCACAAGATTTGTACCCACATGCCTTTGGTCTCCGTTGATAATCTGTATAACCATTTTCTAAGTAAACTTCTATTCTTTACCTTTAAATTCTTGGTCTCTAACCCACCCTAGTCTTTGGGTCTACACATAATATCCCATCTAGCCAGTCTATATTTTTTCTTGGCCTCATCGCTTTGCCAGAAGAAACGGGATCTGTAAAAGTCCAATCTTTTCCGTACCCCTACCGGTACTTCAAAGAAAGATAGGAGGAACATTAGAAAACTCGTCCGTAAGACATGAGCTAATCAACACCAACCTTCCTCCGTAAGACATGAGCTTGCCCTTCCAGTAGCTCAATTATTTTTCAAATCTATCTTCTATATATTTCCATTCTTTGTTCGTTAACCGTTTATGGTGAATTGGGATCCCTAGATAACTAAATGGTAGGGATCCCATTTCACAACCAAATAAGTTGTTGTAATTATCCTGTTCTTCTTTAGCTCTCCCAAAGTAGAACCGTTCTCTTTTATTGAAATTGATTTTGAGCCCGGATATTTGCTCGAAAAGGCATAAAATAAGCTTCATATTCCTAGCTTTTGCAAGATCGTGTTCCATGAAAATAATAGTATCGTCCGCGTATTGTAAGACGGAGACGCCCGCCCTCTACAAGATGGGGAACGAGATCTCCTACTTGGCCGCTCTCTTTAGCCCGACTAATAAGTACTGCCAACACCAACATATCCGCTATGATATTAAACAACACAGGAGACTGATGTCGCTTGAAGCTACGACGGTTTTTTCACTAAAGAGGAAGGGATGATGCAGCATAGCGGCGGTAGGTATTTCCCTCAGATATGAAACCAAGGTTATCGAACCAGTAGGAGAATCAAGCAACACAATGTAAACAACCCCTACACACAAATAACAACCACTCGCAACCCGACGTGTTAAAGGGGTTGTCAATCCCTTTCGGGTAACGACACTAGAAATGGCGTGTGGACGGGAGAGAGTTGTAAATATTGATAGATCGAACGCCAAATAAAATAAATTGCAAAAAAGGTATTTTTGGGTTTTTGGTCTAATAGATCTGAAAATAAAAGCAAATAAAAATAGACCGCGAAGGCAAATAATATGAGAAAGAGACCCGGGGGCCGTAAGTTTCACTAGTGGCTTCTCTCGAGAAAAATAGCAAACGGTGGGTAAACAAATTACTGTTGAGCAATTGATAGAACCTCAAATAATTATGACGATATCCAGGAAATGATCATTACATAGGCATCACGTCCAAGATTAGTAGACCGACTCCTGCCTGCATCTACTACTATTACTCCACACATCGACCGCTATCCAGCATGCATCTAGTGTATTAAGTTCATGGAAAAACGGAGTAATGCAATAAGAACGATGAAATGATGTAGACGAGATCCGTTTATCTATGGCGGTAGATATAGATCCCATCTATTTATCCTTAGTAGCAACGATACATACGTGTCGGTTCCCTTTCTGTCACTAGGATTAAGCACCATAAGATCGAACCCACTACCGGGCACCTCTACCCATTGCAAGATAAATAGATCAAGTTTGCTAGATAAAAACCAAATATCAGAGAAGAAATACGAGTCTATAAGAGATCATGCATAAAAGAGATCAAAGAAACTCAAATACTTTCATGGATATAAAAAGATAGATCTGATCATAAACTCAAAGTTCATTGATCCCAACAAACACACTGCAAAAGAGTTACATCATATGGATCTCCAAGAGACCATTGTATTGAGAATCAAGAGAGAGAGATGAAGCCATCTAGCTACTAACTACGGACCCGAAGGTCTACAAAGAACTATGCACGCATCATCGGAGAGGCACCAATGGAAGTGGTGAACCCCTCCGTGATGGTATCTAGATTGGATCTGGTGGTTCTGGACTCTGCGGTGACTAGATGAATATTTTGTCGACTCCCCTAGGGTTTTGGCAATATTGGGGTATTTATAGAGCAAAGAGGCGGTCCGGGGGGCACCCGAGGTGGGCACAACCCACCAGGGTGCGCCTGGGGTTGTGCCCCCCTCGGGGTACCCCCAGGCGCAGCCAGGGTCCGTTGTGTTCCTTTTGGCCCATAAAAATTCTCCGTAAAGTCTCGTGGCATTTGGACTCCGTTTGATATTGATTTTCTGCGATGTAAAAACACGGAAAAAACAGGAACTGGCACTTGGCACTATGTCAATAGGTTAGTACCAAAAAAATGATATAAAATGACTATAAAATGATTATAAAACATCCAAGATTGATAATATAACAGCATGGAACAATCAAAAAATATAGATATGTTGGATACATATCAGCATCCCCAAGCTTAACTCCTACTCGTCCTCGAGTAGGTAAGTGATAAAAACAGAATTTTTGATGTGGAGTGCTGTTCATCATGTCATATTATATTCTTTTCTTTATAGCATGGACATTTGGACTTTTATGTGATTCAAAGCAAGTATAGTTTTGACATAATAGTTTAGATACTCAAGCATATCAACAAGCAACCACGTCTTTCAAAATATCAATGCTAAAATAAGTTATCCCTAGCCCATGATGCTCAAACATTGATCCATTCATGAAACACACTCGAATATTAGCTACACCCAATACTTAAGTACAATCATATTGCCTCCTAGTTTGTCATGGAAGTATCATGGCAGATGTCCTCATGGAAGGACTTAGTTATGGAGCCATTGCGACGAGGTTAGCTTAAAGGGGTCAAACGGGACAAAGGACACAGAGAGTTTATACTGGTTCGGCCCCTTGCGATGAAGGCAAAGGCTTACTCCAGTTGAGGTGGTATTGCTAGGGTTTCGATTACCAGGGAGCAAACACGCTTTGCATGGCTCTCGATTTGATGTTTCTTGCCCTAAGCCGCTGTCGGGTCGTCCCCTTATATAAACAAGTTGATGCCCTGTGGCCTACAGAGTCCCGGCCGGCTCATACAATTTGTACGGCTCGGTGACGTATCTTACATGCCTTATATTACAAGTCTACTCATACATGGCGGTTTACATTTACGGGCCTTAAGCCGTCTCTAGGCTTGGGCCTCCTACCGGCCTATCTATGAATCGCCGTCTGGTATATTCTTGGCCTTCATGGATGAACCACCATTGTGGTTGACCCGACCCCTCCTGGGCGGGTCATACCTGATAGTCATATCCCCAACATAGTTGGTGCTTTTTGTAAGAGAAGATGGAGACTTAAAATAAAAATTGCATAAAGTAAAAGATAGGCCCTTCGCAGAGGGAAGTAGGGATTTGTAGAGGTGTCAGAGCTCAAAGCGAAAAATTTAGAGATGAAAACATTTTGAGAGGTGTATCCATCCCACCAACGAAAACGACTTAGAGTTCCCAATACTTTCCATGCATTATCATAGGCGGTTCCCAAACAGAAAATAAAGTGTATTCCTTTTTCCACCATAACTTTCACTTTCCATGGCTAATCGTATCCACGGGTGCCCTCCATACCAACACTTTCTAAGAAATTTATTATTTGACAACATAAAGTAAATTTATTTGTTTTTGCATTTCGGGACTGGGCATCCCTAATACCTTTGCCTTACTCTCGTGCAATGACAAGTGAATAAACACTCATCTTGGGAATAACACATCTAGCATGGAAAATATTAGCCACCCCTCACTGCTTCGTGAGCGAAACAAACACACAATAGAGAAGTTTATTTTGAAAATTAGAGATGGCACATGCAAATTTGCTTAGAATGGGAAAAGAATACCACATATAGGTAGATATAGTGGACTCATGTGGCAAAACTGGTTTAAAGGATTTTGGATGCACAAGTAGTGATCATACTTAGTGCAAAACGAAGGCTAGCAAAAGAACGAATAATCTCATAAGCAAGCATTAAGCATAATTAACACCGAATAATGCACCATAAGTAGGATATAATTTCATTGCATGATTATTGACTTTCGTGCATGCATAGGGAATCACAAACCTTAACACCAATATTCTTACTAAAGCATAATTACTCATCAAGATGACTCACATATCACATCATCATATCTCAAAACTATTACTAAGAATCAAGTTTATTTTTCCAATGATCTTCATGACATTTTTTTCTTTTATTTATCCTTCTTGGATATCTATCACTTTGGGACTAATTTTCATGTGTTCCTTTTCATAAGCTCAAACAAATATAAGTGAAGATCATGAGCATAACAAATTTTCTTTCTCTTAGAATAATTTAAGTGAAGCAAAAGAGAATTTCTTAAAAAATTTACTAACTCTCAAATAAATCTAAGTCAAGCAAGAGAGCATTTCTTAAAAAATAACAAAGCACACCGTGCTCAAAAAGATCTAAGTGAAGCACTAGAGCAAGTCCGTTGCTCATAAAAGATTTAAGTGAAGCATATAGAGCAATTCTAACAAGTCATGACATAATTTTGGCTCTCTCAAATACATGTGTCCAGCAAGGATTGATGACTTAAAACACAAAACAAAACAAGCAAAGACACATATCATACAAGACGCTCCAAGCAAAACACATATCATGTGGCGGATAAAAATATAGTCTCGAGTAAAATACCGATAGTTGTTGGAAGAAAGCGGGGATGCCACTCGGGGGCTTCCCCAAGCTTAGTTGGTTGCTCATTCTTGGATAATAGCTTGGGATGCCGAGGCATCCTAATGACCCACAAGTATAGGGGATCTATCATAGTCCTTTCTATAAGTAAGAGTGTCAAACCCAACGAGGAGCAGAAGGAAATGATAAGCAGTTTTCAGTAAGGTATTCTCTGCAAGCATTGAAATTATCAGTAACAGATAGTTTTGTGATAAGGTAATTTGTAACGGGTAACAAGTAATGAAAGTGAATAAGGTGAAGCAAGATGGCCCAATCCTTTTTGTAGCAAAGGACAAGCCTGGACAAACTCTTATATAAAGGAAAACGCTCCCGGGGACACGTGGGAATTATTGTCAAGCTAGTTTTCATCACGTTCATATGATTCGCGTTCGGTACTTTGATAATTTGATATGTGGGTGGACCGGTGCTTGGGTACTTCCCTTCCTTGGTCAAGCATCCCACTTATGATTAACTCCTATTGCAATCATCCTCAACTACAACAGAAGTATTAAGGTAAACCTAACCATAGTATGAAACATATGGATCCAAATCAGCCCCTTACGAAGCAACGCATAAACTAGGGTTTAAGCTTCTGTCACTCTAGCAACCCATCATCTACTTATTACTTCCCAATGCCTTCACCTAGGCCCAAACAATGGTGAAGTGTCATGTAGTCGATGTTCACATGACACCACTAGAGGAAAGACAACATACATCTCATCAAAATATCAAACGAATACCAAATTCACATGACTACTTATAGCAAGACTTCTCCCATGTCCTCAGGAACAAACATAACTACTCACAAATCATATTCATGTTCATAATCAGAGGGGTATTAATATGCATAATGGATCTAAACATATGATCTTCCACCAAGTAAACCAACTAGCATCAACTACAAGGAGTAATCAACACTACTAGCAACCCACAGGTACCAATCTGAGGTTTTGAGACAAAGATTGGATACAAGAGATGAACTAGGGTTTGAGATAAGATGGTGTTGGTGAAGATGTTGATAGAGATTGACCCCCTCCCGATAAGAGGATCGATGGTGATGACTTCCCCCTCCCAGAGGGAAGTTTCCCCGGCATAACAGCTCCGCCGGAGCCCTAGAATGGTTCCGTCAAGGTTCCGCCTCATGGCAGCGGAGTTTCGTCCCGTGAGCTTGCTTATGATTTTTCCTGGACGAAAAACTCCATATAGCCAAAGATGGGCATCAGAGGGCTGCCAGGGGGCCCATGAGGCAGGGGGCGCGCCCAGAGGGGTAGGGCGCGTCCCCCACCCTCATGGATGGTGGGTGGCCCCCTCTGGTACTTCTTTCGCCCAATATTTTCTATATATTCTGAAACGTGCTCCCGTGAAGTTTTAGGACTTTTGGAGTTGCGCAGAATAGGTCTCTAATATTTGCTCCTTTTCCAGCCCAGAATTCCAGCTGCCGGCATTCCCCCTCTTCATGTAAACCTTGTAAAATAAGAGAGATTAGGCATAAGTATTGTGATATAATGTGTAATAACAGCCCATAATGCAATAAATATTGGTATGAAATCATGATGCAAAATGGACGTATCAACTCCCCCAAGCTTAGACCTTGCTTGTCCTCAAGCAAAAGCCGATATCAAAAAATATGTCCACATGTTTAGAGATAGATGTGTCGATAAAATAAAATACGGACATGAGGGCATCATGATCATTATATATATATATATATATATATATATATATATATATATATATATATATATATATATATATATATATATAGGGTCACGCTGTTCGTCACCCTGGGTGAGGAACAGTTATTCTTCACCCCCTCTCTATTTTGACATCAATGCACCGTATTTTTACATTTCATAATTTTTTTCTTATTTCATACATAAAAAGAAACGTAAGAAAATATGTACTTGCGGTAAAAAATATTTTATGTTACGTAAAATTACGAATGTAAAAACATAGTGTAAAACATACATAAAATGTGATTTTTCTGGTCTTATAACCTATATTTTTCTTTTTATAGCAAAATTTATATATTTAATCAATATGCATGTAACTATTTATATTCTAAATAGAATTTATTTAGAAAGCGATCGTAAAATTACCTCGGGTGAAGAATAATTTATTCTGCACCCTGGATGATGAATAGTAACATTATATATATATACATACATAAACACTATTCTGATCACCGGATCAAAATATTATTCTAATCACAACATGAACTTCCCGAGTAACGCGCCTGACCTTTCCCGAGTACTAGTTTGAACTTCAGCTAAAAGGTGTCCAAATGGGGCTTGCGATTTAAGAGCAGTTTAAGGTGTCCAAAGGTGTCCAAAGGTGTCCGATGGATAGCTATGGACATTAGTATCATGACCCAAGTTAAATTTTTGGCAAAATGTAAGCGGTTTAAGAGCAGTTTTGAAAACCGTTTTTTCTTCACACAAAAAAGTGAATCGTATTTTTAATCGCATTTTTAAACCGTTTATCGAAATGAGACAAATAATATGGCTTTGGAAAGCTGCTGCAAAATCGCTCGTTCCACATGTTGAAAGTTTTCTCTAATTACCTATGGTTAAAGAGTAATTCGGAAAATCATAAAATTTCGCAAACCGAATACCCGAGTTCGTATTTTTGACGCCATTTCTAAACGGCTAATCCAATTAAGGCAAATAATATGATGTTGGAAAGCTTATGAAAATGCTCTACTTTTTTATGTTAAAAGTGTTTTCTAATTTTGAATGGTTTAACAGTAATTTAGAAAATGGTACAAGTTCCACTGAGTTTGTATTTTTGAGCTAATTTTTTAACTGTACGTCCAAATGGTTAAAAACTTTTTTGAATATGGCGTTGGAAAGTTTGAAGAAATGCGAAACTTTTTTGTATATATTGTTTCTCCTAATTCATTACGGTTTTATGTCAGTTTTGAAAATGGTTAAAAACGTATTTTTGCCGTAATTTCTACAAACTTTATCGGAATGGGGCAAATAATATACCGCTGAAAAGCTACGAAAAATGCGAAACTTTTTCATGTTGATGGTTTTCTCGGAATCCTGGCCGTTTTCAAGTAATTTCGAAAATGGCGAGATCATTCGTTCTGCCTTTATCGCGAAATAGATTCTTCGAAAATGCACCGCGTGAAGAACCTGAACTTCTCGGCATGTCTACTTGAACTTCACTCTGTTTTTCACATGTTTTTTTCTCATAGCTCTCTATCCACTGCTTGTAGCTGTCCATCCACTCATCGGAATTGAGCAAGTGATATACCAGTGGAAAGCTGTTGTAAACACGCAACTTTCCCATGTTGATCATTTTTTCATACTCGCGACGATTTTAAAAGTTTTTCATCTGATATTCATTCATTGTAGTAGGTGAACTTCCTGCTGTTTTTACGTTGAACTTCTGTGACATATTTTTCATTTGTAATTTTCTCATCGATTCGTCAAGTGTTACACAAATGGTATTTCTTTTGTATAAACCTCTCTCACAATATTTTTTAAAATTTCTCCGACAGAGGACTTGAACTTATACCAACAAACTTTTAGTCTTTGCATTTTTTATTCTTTTTAATACAAAATGCACACTGTGTAGTACGTGAACTTCTGGCAGTTATCATTCTGAACTTCTGTCAGTTACATGAAAATATATGAGTTTTTTATGAATTTTTAATCTGATTTTTTAATCATTTTTTATGAAATTTTGAAGCGCTCTATTTTTAGTAGTTGAACTTCTTGTTATTTTATTTTTGAACTTCTTGTTTTCATTCTTTAATAATGAGGAAAATCAGAGTTTTTCAATAATCATCGAACTTCTCCGTCTTTTTAATAAGGACTTCCTGGTTTTTATTTCTTAATCCTTTTCTATGAAATTTTGAAGCGTTATATTTTTAGAAGTTGAACTTCTTGTTTCATTCTTTAATAACGAAGAAAATATGAGTTTTCTATAATCATGGAACTTCTCCAACTTTTTAATATGGACTTCCTTGTTTATTTCTTAATATTTTTTATGAAATTTTAAAGCATTATTTTCTTTAAAAGTTAAACTTCTTGTTTTTTATTTTTGAACTTCTTTCCATTCTTTAATATCGAGAAAAATCTGAGTTTTCTATGATCATCGAACTTCTCCATCTATTTAATATGGACTTCCTGGTTTTATTTCTTAATCTTTTTATGAAATTTTGAAGCGTTATATTTTTAAAAGTTGAACTTCTTGTTTTTTTATTTTCGAACTTCTTGTTTCCATTCTTTAATAACGAGGCAAATCTGAGTTTTCTATAATCATCGAACTTCTATATCAAACCGCTCTAACTTTTTTGTTTGAATTTCTTATATGTATTTTTAGAAATTTGAAAATTGTAGTTTTGTTAGAAACATCAAACTTCTTTGTTATTTTAAATTGAACTTATTGGTTTTATTCTTTAGTAACAAAAAATCGAGTTTTTAATTAAGTATCAAACTTATCCACGTTTTTAAAATGAAATTCTTGGTTTACTCTTCAATAACGAGAAAAATTGAGTTTTTAATGTACATTGAATTACTCTGTTTTTTTAAATTGAACTTCTTGGTTTAATCTTTAGTATCGGGGAAAATCCAAAAAAATTTAAAAAAGGGGGAAAATCTTTTTAAAACTTTTTTGTTGTTCCCTTATTTTAATTTTAACTTATTAGTTATTCTTTAGAACGAGAATCGGAGGTTTTTATAAACTTTAGACTTCTTTGTTATTTTAATTTGAACTTCTTAGTTTTATTCTTTAGTAACGAGGAAAATCGAGTTTTTTGAACTTCTTTGTTTTAAAATTTTGAACTTCTTGCTTTTATTTTTTAATAATGTGAAAAATCCAAATTTTTCATAGACATCGAACTTCACCATTTTTTAAATTTGAACGGATATTATTGAACTTTCAAGAAATAATGCAGAACAAGAGAAAAGGGACTAAGAGGCCGACACATCATACTAGCTAGGTACAAACATTAATTAGGCTAATTACAAAATGACTAGTCTTTGTTTTCCAGACGCAACATTTTCGTGCTGGGCCATTTTGTGATAAAGCGGTGAGTGTTTCCCACCACATGCTTTTTTGCTCTTATTCTCTCCTATTTATTTTTTAACCACTACAATATCCCTCTCTTATGTGTTTTATTTCTCCATAGATCAATGCGATGTACAAGCACGCAGCGACCAAACCTAGCAAATATCTTGAGTATGTAACTTGAAAGGAAAAAAATGAACACACGTCCAACAAGTAGTCCACAAGCACACATGTCTAGTAGTCGGCAGCAGCAAGTCACGCAGACAATCATGGTAGTAGGCGTATGGTCGTAATAGAACTTGGCGCGGTTGACATATAGATGTACTAGAACCTCGTGTATAGCTGTACCAGAACTTCATTGGACGTCCCTAAGCATCTCAGAAATTAGCTCATTGACACAAA
Source organism: Triticum dicoccoides (assembly GCF_002162155.2). Lineage (NCBI taxonomy): Eukaryota > Viridiplantae > Streptophyta > Magnoliopsida > Poales > Poaceae > Triticum > Triticum dicoccoides. Next base: position 124,285,678 of record NC_041384.1, on the reverse strand, counting down.
ATAAAAAATTGGAAATTTACAGCAAATCCCCTGAATCCGCAGAAACACACATGTGGAGTGGATGAATTTATTTATCATTTTATCTTAAGGTGGCACGGAGACGAAGTGCAAGCCACACTCTCAGACTTGTGTAACATGTGAAAATAGGATTGTTATATATCTTCGGTGGCACTTCACACGCGAGCATTTAGACTAATAGTCCAAATGTCAGCTATCGTTCAATCATTCAAAGAAGTGAAGTTCAGTTAACAGAACTGCAAAAACATAAGAAGAAATGCATCAATTGTTGACAGAAAACTTGCAGAACAAACAAGTAAATAACTATTATAGAGGACAGCGGAAGACTTGCAGAAATGATGTGACACTAGAAAAGAGGAATCTACAAATTAAATGTTGATCTTAGACTATAATTAACACTAGATCTCCAACTTGTAGGCTATCGGAAGTTATATCATACTGATATACTGTCACCACAAAGTGTCTTTAGTGTCACGTTATAAGAGGGAAGCTAATGACAAGTAAAATCCTGACTAATACTTGAGAACCATGTTGCTATCACGACCAGAAGATCAACATCTCAAATTCTCATTAAAACAACAAAAGCTCATTGACCCCGAGCATCAAGGAATATCAATCACTAAAATTCCAAAACACTCCACAACTCTAAACTGTAGTTCCTGAATGCAATCAGTCGTTGTTGCTCGCGAATTGTTCCAACCACAGCATGGAGGAAGAGTTGCAGCATTAGCATGGAGGAAGAAAGGCTCAGTTCTAGAGGTAAAAGCCAGCGGCGCGATGAAGTTCAGTTTGGTCGTGGGAAGAAAGTCAGGGCCAGTGAAAGTTGAATGCACTAGTGACAATGAAAGCCAAACGCAATTTCTCATCCAGTAGTCCGTTAATTCCGTTGCATTATTATGACAGAACCAACCTACTGTCGGCAGCCAATTATTTTAGAGTAGCAAGTGTAAATGAGAAAAAGTACATTAAATAATTTGTTCTCCCTCTCACGGTAAGACAAAAGGTAGCAAGAGAAAGCCCGTAGTAGCGCCGAACTCTAGAAGGGTGGCGAGCATGGACACCACTGCACTCCAGCTCCTCGACCTTAGCAAGAAAGAGCATGCAGCATGTAGCAGTCCTGGACTTCAGTGCCTCAATTGACACCACGGCAGCTCTGTAGTGTCCTGCATGGCTTCAAGCTGAACTTTTGAATGTCAGTTGGAAGTGCAGACTTCTCTGTGTCGGTATTGCAAAAATATCTAACACAAGTCGAGGAATGAAAAGCAAGATGTTTGCAAAAACGAAACAAAAAGAAAGAGATGCATCAGTCAAGCGTATCATGTTGAAGCTACGCGATTGCAAAGAAAAGAAGGCACGATGGCGAGGCTTCTCGGCAGATCGACGGATGGTGAACTTGTAGCATCTCCCCGCACATGGATTTGGACTACAACGACGTCGTTCTCGGACTGCATCTGGGTGCGTGGAGTTCCATCAGCGGGAACTGGGAGGCAGGGGAGCTTGTCGAGGAGTGTGGGAGATTCAGTGGGAGAGAGTCCACCACTACGGTGGATTCAGGGGGAGGGATCGGAGGGGGCGGCTGCTCGTGCGATCTGGGGACCGGCGATGGCGCTCGAGAACCAGGGCAGAACGGCGAAAGCACGGGCGGGTTTCGGGGCCGCGCCGCCATTGGGGAGGAGGGGAGGGGGCCGCGCCGCCATTGGGGAGGAGGGGAGGTGGCTGCGAGGGAGGTGTCCAGCGGTGTGCAGGGTTGCTAGGTCCCGGCGGCACCGGTTGGGGCAGCGCGGGGGCGGCGGCGCCGATT